>NC_142801.1:27158062-27470284 GCF_049724085.1 Artemia sp. Qi Xiang Cuo | reverse complement strand
AATCTAGGTATACAAAAAAGAGTGGTGCTATACCCCCCTATATACCCTTCCTCTGTGTCAAACTATATAAACAGCTGAGCATCACTCTTTATTTTATTTAATTTTATAAGGATACTTCAAGAGCTTGCTAAAATTCTTTGTTCAGTTCAATAAAGACCACAAGAATACTGACATGTCATCTACAGAAATTTTGAACTTGGTCATTAAAAACAGCAGCTTACCAGCAGCTCCTGCCCTAATTTGTTGGATGGTGCCACTATTTTGCATTTGGTTACATAAAGAGCATTAAAATAGTAACACAATATGCACCAAAATCTGAATCTCAGTTGGTAAATGCAGCAGTTTTACCAACTTGTGCAGTGATTTTACATATTGTATTTGAAATGGACATTATGCTAATTATTGACAAAAACAGTCAGTAAAAATGACCAGCCAGTCAGTAAAATATCTAGCCCCCCCCCCCAAACATTTTGGCTAGTAACAACACTGATGACAGTAGACTGGTTATTTAATATATAATGATATTAACTCCTTAAAGTCTCACAATAATATAAGGATCTCTGAACATATTCTGTTTTAAGCAAGGTGCAAATTATGCTCTGGCCTTTAGAAGGTTTAAGAGGTGGTATCCATAATCCTGTGGGCAATATTTTCATAAACAAATACATAATCTAGGCTATATATTTTTGGACACTAGGGGCAGGGGTGGAGGTAAAGTATAACAGAATTTCAGTCATATTGCATGCTAAAATTCTAGACAAGCCACTTTTTGCTACCTTGGAAAGGGGTTAAGTTAGGAAAATGAAGCTTTCAGTAATGAACTCAGGACCCAAAAAATACTCTGGGAAGGTATGTAAAGCTACTATGTTAACCTTCGTCTGATTTCAAAGTCTTAGAAATTTGCCTAATTGACAAGTCTATAACTACTGGAATTTTGATAAAAGAACATTATACCTTAATTTTCGAATTTATTCTCTAGTTTTAGTTTTGAATATTTAACTGATTTTATTTGAGTAAAATTTTAAGCCATATAAATGGTTTTTGTTTCTAAGTTTAGAAAATGTACATTTGCAAATCTTTGAAACCTCATTAAAGAGGATTGTTTAGAGTTGTGAAGCTAAATTGTCAGCCGGAGTCGTCTGCAAGCGATTTGCTGGGGGGAATTTTCAGCAAAAATAGAATTGTCTGGGTGGAAAGAATTTACCATGGAGAGGGAGCCAGATTTTCCAGCATTGTTTAAAAAGCAATCAGAATTAAGACCAGTGCCCTCTAGAGTGAGAAGGAGTGGAGGTAGGCACAAATAACTTCCCAGGGCATACATTAGTCTGTAGATCCATTCTTGAAAGTTTCATTTTCCTAACCTATCCCTTTTCCAAGATAACAAAAAGTACTAAGTAGCTTGTCTAGAAGTTTACCAAATGTGTTGTCAAGCTTGAAGAGAAATCCCTCCTCTGGATCCTTGATTTTCTTTAGGTGTGACCTCAGTGTGTTCAGTTGTTTGATGGCTCTGGTAACCATATTCATTTGTCCTCTAAGCAAGTTTTGAGCATAGTTCCTCAGGGAAGTGTTTTGGTTCCTAAACTATTTAATATCTTCATCAATGATGCTTGTTCTACTGTCAGCAGTAAATTAATGCTCTATGCTGACAACTCAAAGCTTCTTGGACCAGCCTTGTCATGTCAAGATCATACCCTTCTACAAAATAATCTTAGACTGCTTGGTCAATGGGATGGAGCTTGGTTTCTTAAATTTAATGTTGCCAAGTTATTCACTTTGGCAAAATGAATCCTTGTCACTCTTATTTTCTCTCAGGCCACCTAATCTCCTCTGTAAATAAGAAGCAGGATCTTGGAGTCACTATTGAAACTGAAATCAAAATTCAGTATTCATGCTAAGAGATCTGCTGATGGAGCTAGTTCAACTCTAGTGCTGATTAAAGATACCCTTTCCACTTGTTCAGCTAAAATTATGTCTTCTATATCAGGGACTTGTCCAAATGCCTCTAGCCTCCCCTTATTTAAAAAAAAAGACATAAAAGTTTTGGAAGATGTGTACAGACATGCCACCAAAGTATGTGGGAGCTTTCCTACCCTGCAAGACTAGCAATCCTGAAACTCCTAACAATTGATATAGGAGAAAAGAAGGTGATGTCATTCTAACTTATAAGTTAATGAAGGCTAAAGGACACCCTAGACAGTCAATCATTTTGATCAAAAGCTTTTGTCAATCAATTGATTAAAGCATGATTGACCATCTATGAACCAATTGAGTCACTTTTTTCTATCAATCACCATCAACACTTGACTCAAGCATCAAAAAGGTTCCTAAATGGTCAATCATGCTTTAATCAATTGATTTACAGAAGCTTTTGATCAAAATGATTGACCATCTAGGGTGTCCTTAATACTGTCCCATCATTATTTCCTATTATTGGTCCTAGTTCAAGAACCAGGGGTCATCAACTGAAATTTGTTGAGCAGTCTACTGTAACCAGAATCTACACACAATTCTTTTCCTCAAGAATTGTCAACAGTTTGAATAAACTCTTAAAAGACACAGTTAGAGCTGAATCTTTTGACATTTTCAAATGAAGGCTGGATGCTGAGTGGTCCACTAGAGTGTAAACTCAGCCAGGATACTATTGACTATCCAACTGGACCTGGTCACTGAATAACTTAGAAAACAACTTTAATTATCAACTCTGGAGCTTCAAAAGGAGAAAACCTCAGATTATTCTGCAACTTAAAAAGTAGGCTATGAATGCATATTATAAAGTAAGAATGCCATCATTTTTGAGTTAGGTTAGTTCCTCTAATAGCCTAGGGCTATATGAAACTGTTAGAGGGGGGACTGGGGATGAATTATTGAAAATGCAAACAAACCCCTGAAAATAATCATAAAAAATAGCAATCTAAAAATGTCTTTTTGTTATAGCATGTCTCCTTCTTAAGAACTGCTAATTTTAACTTCTACTTCAAGAAATAGAAAATGCATGAGAAAAACATAATTTGGGGCTATAGCATATATTTGCAGAATAGGGGGGAGGGGATAAAGATAATTTGAGAGGTTTTAGGAATGTTACAGGCCTATTTATGTTTTTGGTAAAATTCTACTTTAGTTACTTTTAGCTATCTTGGAAAGGGTTTGGGTTAGGAAAATGAAACTTTCAGGGATGGATCTACATGCTAAGGTATGTCCTGGTAAGGTACTTTGAAGTAGCCTACCTACCACCACTCCTCCCCCCTCTATATAATTGTAAATTACTAGTTATTTTAGCTCACATTTCATCCTGTATTGCTATCATAATTATAAATCACTACTTACCTTACACAACTTCAGCTTTTAGCCTTGTTCATTAAAATATATTCCAAAATCCTATTTTCATTTAACTGTCATCCCTTTAACTTATTTACTAGCTAGCTGACATTGCTTATGGAACCCGTTTGTGAATTGTGATGTCATCAACTTTGCTTATCATAACCCCTTTCAAACAGTTCGTGGTAACGAACTGTAAGTAAGGAGCAACCCAGCTCAATGGTAACCAAAACTCTAGAAAACGGGTTTTTGATACCAATAGATACATCAATAGAATCAGATTTCAATGCTGATTTCTATTTATATAACTTTCATCAAGTTTAGTGCTACCCAGCAAAAGTTACGTGCCTGAGAAAATTTGGCTGATTTCCAAAAAAAGGGGGAAAGACCCCCTAAAAGTTATAGAACCTTAATGAAAATCACACCATCATATTCAGCGTATCAGAGAACCCTACTTTAGAGGTTTAAAGCACCTATATAAAAAAATGTGGAATTTTATATTTTGCCATAATAAAGATCATGGTTGCGTTTTTTTTTTTTTTTTTTTTTTTTTTTGGGGTGATCGTATCGACCCAGTGGTCCAAGAACATCTTGGGAGGGCTCATTCGAACGGAAATTAAAAGTTCTAGTGCCCTTTTTTAAGTGACCAAAAAAAATGGAGGGCAACTAGGCCCCCTCCCATGCTTATTTTTTTCCCAAAGTCACCCGATCAAAATTTTGAGATAGCCATTTTGTTCAGCATGTCAAAAATATAATAACTATGTCTTTTAGGATGACTTAATCCCCCGAAGTCCCCAGGAGGAGGGCTAAAAGTTATGAACTTTACCCAATGTTAACATATAGTATTGGTTATTGGGAAGTATACAGAAGTTTTCAGGAGGTTTTTTTTTCTGGTAGTGGGGGTGGGTGAGTCGGGGGTTATGTTGGAGGATCTGTCCATGAAGGGAAATTTTCATGGGGGAAGGGAAATTGCCATGAAGGGGGCGCCGGACTTGCCAGCATTATTTATTGGTTATTGGGAAGTATACAGACATTTTCAGGAAGGATTTATTTCTGGAGGGGGGGGGGCTAAAGGAGGGGGTCACTCGGGCGAAACTGTTCTCAGAGGAGGTGTCTTTGGGGGAAGGGAAATTTCTATGAAGGGGATGCAGGATTTCCAAGCATTATTTAAAAAACGATCAGAAATTAAATAAAAAAAAACAAGTTTTTTCAACTGAAAGTAAGAAGCAACATTAGAACTTAAAACGAACAGAAATTATAATGTATGTGAGGGGGTTCTCCCCCAAGTCAACACCTCGCTCTTTACGCTACAGTTTTTTTAGTGCTTTCAAAAGAGCTATATATTCTAATTAAACGGCCTTTGTGATTCAGGGGTTTGTGAATTAATTTTTTTTTAACTTTTAAGGTAAAGAGCGTGGTATTGCCTAAGGAGAGAACCTCCTCATATACATAAAAACATATATGTAATAAAAAAAACAATAAAAAAAACAAGCGATACGGCTCAATAGTAATCGAAATTTTTAAAAACGGAATTTTGATGTCAATAAATGTATCAAAAGAATGTGTTTATAATGCTGATTCTAAATATATAAATTTTATTAAGTTTAGTATTACTCATCAAAGGCTACGAGCCTGAGAAAATTTACCTGATTTTTAAAGAGGGGGGAAACATCCCCTACAAGTGAAAGAATTTTAATGAAAATCACACCATCAGATTCAGTGTATCAGAAAACCCTATTACATAGGTTTCAAGCTCATATCTGCAAAAATCTGCAACTTTGAATTTATTCCAGAAGAAAAATATACGAATATAGAAGTTAGTTACGTAAGTTAATTTATAAATTACGTCATAACCAAATTTAGAGACATCCATTTAGCAAAAGAAAAGAACAATTTTTATGCAAATTTTTTTTACTTATTCAATGACGGTGAGCCAAAATAAAAGCTGCATTAACTAAAAAACGATCAGAAATTAAATAAAAAAAACAAGTTTTTTAAACGTAAGGAGCGACGTAAGGAGCGAAAGTAAGGAGCGACATTAAAACTTAAATTGAACAGAAATTATTCCGTATATGAAAGGGGCTGTCCCCTCCTTAACGCCTCGCTCTTTACGCTAAAGTTTGACTCTGTCTCACAACTTTATTTTTTAAAACAATAAAAAACTTTAGCGTAAAGAGCAAAGCGTTGAGGAGGGGAAAGCCCCTTTCATATATGGAATAATTTCTGTTTGTTTTAAGTTTTAATGTCACTCCTTACTTTCAGTTTAAAAAACTTGTTTTTTTTATTTAATAACAGTAAGTAGCATGCAGGTGCCATGGGGTAGAAGAGAACTCTATGTTGATAAGCCATTTAAACTTTGTTAAGTTCAGAAAGAATTTGATAAGAGATAGACCAGTAGATAAAATCAGACTCGTTTTTAGAGGGCAAATTATGTTACGAGAAGATGTACTTGTTTTTATAGGTCCCTACACTCATACGGTTTCTGTTGAGTTTATTGAAACACTAGCATACACTTTCTGTAGTTATACACTCTCCATCAAACATTTAAAAGTGCAAAGATGCACCTTAGCCAGGGGGGAAGTTGTGCTTGGGGTGGATTTCTAAGGGGAGAATTTTCCTTTGGGAGGGAAATTTCAGGAAAGTGAATATTCTGGGGGAAATGTTATACTGGGGGATATTGACAGAATTACTATATGAAATCCTTTTTAATTGTTTTACATTCTCTTTGCCAAATTTTTTATATGGAGATGTTCCGGGGGCTTTTTCTGTGCATTTTGTTTTCTGGGAAATAATTTCCATGGAAGGGGGCATTTCTGGAGTGGCCAAGAAACCAATATATAGATTAAAGTCTTATTCCAATGAAAAAATGCTAAGGAGAATTTTCGAGGGTGAATTGTCCACAGGCAATTTCACAGAGAGGGGGGATTCTCAGCAAGGAAAGAATTGTCTGGAGGGAATTTGATGGGGGGAGGTGCACTTTACGTTGGATGAAATTTCCATGGAGGAATTCCGTAAGGGGGAGGCGTATATTTCATAGAGGGTGAGCTAGATTTAGCAGCATTATTCGAAAAACAAACATAAATTATGCCATATATGAAGGGTTGCCCCTCCTCAATACCTTATTCTTTGAACTAAAGTTTGACTGCTTACTAAAATTGAAACATAGGGGCATTTTAATTAGAATAGGAAGCTTTTTCAAAAGTGCTAATAGCTTTAGAATAAAGAGCAAGGTATTGAGGAGGGGCGACCCCTTATATCCGGAATACATTTGCCAAAACTAATATGCCAGTTGTGTTTAAATTTTTCTTGTCCTTGGAGCCAAAATCAAACCAGCATTAGTTGAAAAATGTTCAGAAATTAAATAAAAAACAAGTTTTACTAACTGAAAGTAAGGAGCGACCTTAAAACTTAAAATGAACAATAATTATTCCGTATATGAAAGGGGCTGTCCCTCCTCAACCCCTAGCTCTTTACGCTAAAGTAACGTAAAGAGCAAGTCGTGGAGGAGGGGACAGTCCCTTTCATATACGGTATAATTGCTGTTCGTTTTAAGTCTTAATGTCGCTCCTTACTTTCAGTTAAAAAACTTATTTTTATTACTTAATCTCATAAAGACAATACTTTTGTCAGCATATGAAGAACCGTGTATATTGCAATAATATCTGTCTGGTTTATATGCAAAGTAAAACAAGAAACGAAAATTAACATACAAGAGAGTAGTGAAGAATTATGGTATACAAAGTAATATTTGGCAGGGATAGTCACTTGTGATAAATCACTAGGGGTGGCACCGTGATTGAATGATTTTCGTGGATTTGGGGAACCAAATTTTTTTTTTGGGGTGGCACATAGCTTTTTGGGGAAATCCCCGAATATTTGGGAATAGTGTAAGCTCTGCTTGATTTCTAATCAGGAAAATCGAAATACTTAAACCACACGAGAAAAGAAAAGCTTCGACTTTGCGGTTGACGCAATAAAGAATTGCCGCAAAATAATTCAGTCAACCAAACACCGCCGCCTCTTCCGGCGGCGCGCCAGCGACATTGTGACACTTCAGCGGCGGTCAACCAAGCCTCTCGTTCGCGGCGTTCGGTTGATGCGCCGGCATTGTGCTGGGGTCTAGGTAAGACACAGAGCACTACAAACATCAGAATCGACTTTAGAGGACAAGTTATGTCATGGGAAGATGTTTTTGAAATCCCCCTCCCCCCAAACTAAAAAATTTCAAAAATTCTACTTTAGCAGCTTTTTCAATATTTCTAAAGCACTAATAGATAGAGCGCTACAAATATCAGAATTGACTTTAGAGGACAAATTATGTTTTTGAAATCCCCCTCCCACCCAAACTCAAAATGTTCTAAAATTCTACCTTAGAAGCTTTTTAAATATTGCTAAAGCACTAATATATAGATTGCTTAAAGCGTCAGAGTCAACTTCAAAGGAAACGTTATATGCTGGCAAGATGTTTTGAAAATCCCTCTACCCCCTAGACTCAAAAATTTCTCAAATAACGCATAAGGAGCTTTTTAAATATTTCTAAAGCACTAATAGATAGAGGCCTACGAACATCAGAATAAAAATTCTACTTAAGAAGCTTTTTAAATATTTCTAAAGCATTAATAGATAGAGAATCGAATCGACTTCAGAGGACAAATTATGTTATGGGAAGATGTTTTTGAAATCCGCCTTCCCATCAAACTCAAAATTTTCCAAAATTTTACTTTAAAAGCTTTTTTAAATATTTCTAAAGCGCTAATACATAGAGTGCTACAAACATCAGAATCAACTTTAGAGGACAAATTATGTTATGGGAAGATGTTTTTGAAATCCCCCTTCCCCCCAAACGAAAAATTTTCCAAAATTTTACTTTAGAAGCTTTTTTAAATATTTCTAAAGCGCTAATACATAGAGCGCTACAAACATCAGAATCAACTTTAGAGGACAAATTACGTTATTGGAAGATGTTTTGAAATCCCCCTTCCCCCCAAACTCAAAATTTTCCAAAATTCTTTTTTAGAAGCTTTTTCAAATATTTCTAAAGCGCTACAAACATCAGAATCGACTTTAGAGGACAAATTATGTTATGGGAAGACATTCTTGAAATCCCCCCAAACTCAAAAATTTCCAAAATTTTACTTTAGAAGCTTTTTTAAATATTTCTAAAGTGCTACAAACATCAGAATCGACTTTAGGGGACAAGTTATGTCATGGGAAGATGTTTTTGAAATCCCCCTTCCCCCAAACTCAAAGTTTTCCAAAATTTTACTTTAGAAGCTTTTTTAAATATTTCTTAAGCGCTAATACATAGAGCGCTATTAACATCAGAATCAACTTTAGAGGACAAATTACATTATTGGAAGATGTTTTTGAAATCCCCCTTCCCCCCAAACTCAAAATTTTCCAAAATTCTTTTTTATAAGCTTTTTCAAATATTTCTAAAGCGCTACAAACATCAGAATCAACTTTAGAGGACAAATTATGTTATGGGAAGACATTCTTGAAATCCCCCAAACTCAAAAATTTCCAAAATTTTACTTTAGAAGCTTTTTTAAATATTTCTAAAGTGCTAAGACATAGAGTGCTACAAACATCAGAATTGACTTTAGGGAACAAGCTATGTCATGGGGGAATGTTTTTTAAATCCCCCTTCCTCCCAAACTCAAAATTTTACAAAATTCTACTTTAGAGGCTTTTTTAAATATTTCTAAAGTGCTAAGACATAGAGCACAACAAACATTGCGCTATCTATTAGTGATTTGGAAATATTTAAAAAGCTTCTAAAGTAGAATTTTAGAAAATTTTCAGTTTGGGGTGAGGGGGGATTTCAAAAACATCTTCCCATTACATAGCTTGTCCTCTAAAGTTGATTCTGATGTTTGTAGCACTCTATCTATTAGTGCTTTAGAAATATTTAAAAAGCTTCTAAAGTAGAATTTTAGAAATTGGGGCAAAGGGGGATTTCAAAACATCTTCCCATGACATAAATTATCCTCTAAAGTCTATTCTGATGTTTTTAGCGCTCTATGTATTAGCGCTTTAGAAATATTTTACAAATCCTCTAAAGTAGAATTTTGGAAAATTTTGATTTTGGGGGGAAGGGTGATTTAAAAAAACTCTTCCCATAACATAAATTGTCCTCTAAAGTCGATTCAGATGTTTGTAGCGCTTGGTGTCTTACCTAGACCCCAGCACAATGCCGGCGCGTCAACCAAACGCTGCCAACAAGAGGCTCGGTTGACTGCTGCTGAAGTGTCACAATGTCACTGGCATGCCACCAGAAGAGGCGGTGGTGTTTGGTTGACTTTGAATTATTTTGCCGCAATTGTTTATTGCATCAACCACAAAGTCAAAGTTTTTCTTTTCTTGTGTGGCTTAAGTATTTTAATTTTCCTGATTAGAAATCAAGCAGGGCTTGCACTATTCCCAAATTTTTGGGGATTTCCCCAAAAATCTATGTGCCAACCCCAAAAAAATTTGCCTTCTCAAATCACCAACAGTCCTCCAATCATGTTGCCACCCCTAGTGATTTATCACTAGTGACTATCCCTGCCAAATATTACTTTGTATACCAAAATTCTTCACTACTCTCTTGTACGTTAATTTTTGTCTCTTGTGTTACTTTGCATATAAACCAGACATATATAATTGCAATATACATGGCTCTTCATATGCTGACAAAAGTATTGTCTTTATAAGATTAAGTAATAAAAATAAGTTTTTTTTTAACTGAAAGTAAGGAGCAACATTAAAACTTAAAATGAACAGCAATTATACTGCATATGAAAGGGACTGTCCCCTCCTCCACGCCTTGCTCTTTATGTTACTTTAGTGTAAAGAGCTAGGGGTTGAGGACGGGACAGCCCCTTTCATATACAGAATAATTATTGTTCATTTTAAGTTTTAACGTTGCTCCTTCCTTTCAGTTAATAAAACTTCTTATTTATTTAATTTCTGAACGTTTTTCAACTAATGCTGGTTTGATTTTGGCTCACAGTGCATGAAACATTAAAACACAATTGGCATATTAGTTTTGGCAGATTTATTCCAGATATCAAGGGTTTCCCCTCCTCAATACCTTGCTCTTTATGCTAAAGCTGTTAGCACTTTTAAAAAAGCTTCATATTCTAATTAAAAAGCCCCTGTTATTCAATTTTAGTAAACAGTCAAACTTTAGCATAAAGAATAAGGTATTGAGGAGGGGCAACCCTTCATATATGGCATAATTTCTGTTTGTTTTTTGAATAATGCTGCTAGATCTGGCTCACCCTCTATAAAATATACCCCTCCCCCTCACGGAATTCTTCTGTGAAAATTTCATACAACATAAAGTGCACCTCTCCCTGTCAAATTCCCTCCAGACAATTCTTTCCTTGCTGAGAATCCCCCCTCTCTGTAAAATTGCTCATGGACAATTCACCCTGAAAAAAATTCTCCTTAGCATTTTTTCATTGGAATAAGACTTTAATCTATATATTGGTCTCTTGGCCACTCCAGAAATGCCCCCTTCCATGGAAATTATTTCCCAGAAAACAAAATGCACAGAAAAAGCCCCCGGAACATATCTACTTAGAAAATTTGGCAAAGAGAATGTAACTAAATTAAAAAAGATTTCATACAGTAATTCTGTCCATATCCCATAGTGTAACATTTCCCCCAGAATATTCACTCATCTGAAATTTCCCTCCCAAAGAAAAATTCTCCCCTTAGAAATCCACCTCAAGCACAACTGCCCCCCTGGCTAAGGTGTATCTTTGCACTTTTAAACATTTTATGGAGAGTTCATAACTACAGGAAGTCCATGCCAGTGTTTCAATAAACTCAACAGAAACTTTATGAGTGCACAGACCTATAAAAATAAAACATCTTCTCATAACATAACTTGTCCTCTAAAAACAATTTGGATCTTTTTACTGGTCTATCTCTTGTCAAATCCTTTCCCTAAATAATAAGTTTAAATGGCTTATCAACACAGAATTGTCTTCTACCCCATGTCACCTGCATGCTACTGTTAAAGGGGTTATGATAAGCAAAGTTGTGACATCACAAACAGGTTCCATAAGCAATGTCAGCTAGACAGTAAATAAGTTAAAGGGATGACAGTTAAATGAAAATAAGATTTTGGAATATATTTTAATGAACAAGATTAAAAGCTGAAGTTGTGTAAGGTAAGCAGTGATTTATAATTATGATAGTAATAAAGGATGAAATGTGAGCTAAAACAACTAGTAAAGTGCATTAATATACCATTAAACAGAGGGGGGGAGGAGTGGAGTTAAGTACTACAAATTACCTGCCCGGGACAGGACCTAGCCAGTAGACACATCCCTAACATTTTCCTTTCATAGACTCAACCCCTTTCCAAGATAGCCAAAAGTAACTAAAGTAGAATTTTACCAAAAAAGCTTCTAAAGTAAAATTTTGAGTTTGGGGGGAAGGGGGATTTCAAAAACATCTTCCCATAACATAATTTGTCCTCTGAAGTTGATTCTGACACTTGCAGCGCTCTATCTATTAGTGCTTTAGAAATATTTAAAAAGCTTCTTAAGTAGAATTTTAGAAATTGTTGAGTTTTGGGGAGGGGGGATTTCAAAAACACCTTCCCATGACATAACTTGTCTTTTAAAGTCATTCTGATGTTTGTAGTGCTCTATGAATTAGTGCTTCAGAAACATTTAAAAAGCTTCATGAGCACATGGACCTATAAAAATAAAAACATCTTCTCATAACATAATTTGTCCTCTTAAAACAATTTGGATTTTTTTACTGGTCTATCTCTTGTCAAATCCTTTCCCTAATTAATAAAGTTTAAATGGCTTATCAACATAGAGTTGTCTTCTACCCCATGGCACCTGCATGCTACTGTTAAAAGGGGTTATGATAAGCAAAGTTGTGACATCACAAGCAGGTTCCATAAGAATGCCAGCTAGATAGTAAATAAGTTAAAGGAATGGACTGTTAAATGAAAATAGGATTTTGGAATATATTTTAATGAACAAGGTTAAAAGCTGAAGTTGTGTAAAGCAGTGTTCACAAGCATGTCTAGCTAGAATCCCATGTCTAGACACATGTCTAGCCAGAATCCAATGTCTAGGCAATGACCGTTCACATGTAAAATTTGGTGCTTAGCTAAAACTACAAATTTAGTTTCAAATTGTCATTTCTAGCCAATCAAAAGAGCTTATGCATGCAAAACTTTCAAATATTATAATCCCTGTTTTTACTGTCACAAGCTAATGGATGAGATAAGTAAAACAATTGCCTTAGTGTGCTTCATTATTATGTCTTGTGTTGTATATTTGCCTAAAATGAAAAAAACAATTAATGAGAAAACAAAAATTAAATTTCAGTTTACAAATGTAAACAAAAATGATGAAAATAGTGGATCTTGACACATTCTGATTGGCTGTAATTGAAAATCCTAGACATTGGGTTCTAGAGGCTAGAACTCAATGTCTAGCCAAGCGCCTTGTCTAGCATGTCTAGCTAAGCACTGAATTTTACTGGTGAACGGTTGTTGCCTAGAAATTGTATTCTGGCTAGACACATGTCTAGACATGGGATACTAGCTAGACATGCTTGTGAACACAACTTAAGGTAAGCAGTGATTTATAATTATGATAGTAATATAGGATGAAATGTGAGCTAAAAAAACTAGTAATGTGGAGTAATTTACCATTATATAGAGGGGGGGGGGAGGAGTGAAGGTAGGTACTTCAAAGTACCTTCCTGGGACATACCTTAGCATGTAGATCCATCCCTGAAAGTTTCATTTTTCTAACCCAACCCCTGGTAAATATCTACCAAATCATATTATTGACTTACTCATAAAGTGAATATACCACTTGATGCCTTTTTTTATGCTGATTACAAATATAATAATCATTTCTATTGGAAATGAATTTCAGCCCCCCCCCCTATATATGCCAATTCAGGGTATATGTTTCTACATTAGTAGGTGGGGGCAAATTTTGTTTCTGATGTAGATGAGAGGTAAGTTTAAATGGTAAAGTTCTACAAAATCATATTAGGCTATTGAGTTAGGACAAAAGTGAATACACCATTCAATGCCTTTTTTTTATGCTGATTACAAATATAATAAGCAATTCTATTCGAAATGAATTTCAGCCCCCCCCCACTATATAGGCCCATTCAGGGTTAGGTATAGCCTATATAGGGGGGGGGGGGCTGAAAATAATTTACAAAATAAATGCTTATTATATTCGTAATCAGCATAAAAAAAGGCATAGAATGGTGTATTCACTTTATTCCTAACTCAATAATATGATTTTGTAGGACTTTACCCCCACCCTCCTAATATAGAAATATATAGCCTACCCTGAATTGGCATATATAGGGGGGGGGCTGAAATTCATTTCTGATAGAAATAATTATTATATTCGTAATTAGCATAGAAAAAGGCATCGAGTGGTATATACACTTTATGTGTAAGTCAATAATACGATTTGGTAGATATTCACCCAACCCCTTTCCAAGATAGCCAAAAGTAACTAAAGTAGAATTTTACCTTAATTTGTTTTCAAAATCTTAACGTAGTGTTTCTTTCACAAATATCCTAACTGTACACTGAATCTAGGTAGTTGCCTATAGTTTTTTTTTTAGTATAAGCATGACCCACTTTAATAGCCTATAACAGACTAGCCTAGTACTTACTTGAAACTATCTTGGTATATCGTTTTTCCTGACATCCTAGAATCTAAATTAAACAGTTTCCTACAGCATCTATAAAAATAAGGCAAACTTTGGCTGCTGAGCTTTTTGGGGTCTTTAACCTGTAATAAATGTCTATATAGGTAAGAGAAATGAGAATCTTACGGAAAATGATCTAGAGGTCGTTCATCACGCAAAAATTGATATTTTAATTGATTTATAACAATTAAATATTAAATTCGTAAGTTCTTTGATGTCAACCCATTAGACAGCTACCGATGCGTTCTGGGCTTAGTTTATATTTGAAAGAAACAACAAAGAGCCAACTTGTTATCAAAATATTTTCTTCTAACATTTTATATTGCTAAAAATATTGCTGCCTTGGTAACAGCAGCTTTGTTTACAGTGTTTATGGAGTTCCCTTAGAAAGCAGATTAATGTGTAGCTATTTTATTTGCTTCTAGTTTCCTAGTGAAAAATCTTGATATGGATGATAAGGTTGTAGATAGAGTTTTTTCTGGGGGACTGGATCACTTGCCTCAAGTCAGTTCAAAGATTGTCCGTATTTTTACAAGCTCTACTTTTACAGGTAAAAAAGCTAAACCTCATAAATTTTGATAACGAAATAAAATAAAAACTTCATACAAGGCTAAGAGGGAAGGTTTCAGACAAATTATTTCTCGCCAAAAGGTTGAATGTTTTGCATCAATATGCAAAAGCTTGAGGTAATTGTTTTTTTTGTTTTTTTTTTAATATATATTGGTAATTATTTATGACTCCTGGAGGTGATGATTATGATTATGAATATAATATTAAATTTAATGAGATTGTTAAGGTGTAAGGTTTGTGAAGCTATTTGGGGACTGTGATACAGATAGGTTGTTTTTGTTTTTTTATTGTTTTGTTATGTTAGTGTGTTTTTGCCACCCCCTTGGACAAGTTTTTAATTCTTGGGATGGCCGCTAAGCTGATGTTAAATTGTTTGTTTGTTTAGAATAAATCTCTCTCTCTCTCACTCTCTCTCTCTCTCTCACTCTTTCTCTCTCTCTCTCTCTCTCTCTCTCTCTCTCTCTCTCTCTCTCTCTCTCTCTCTCTCTCTCTCTCTCTCTCTCTCTCTCTCTCTCTCTAAAAAATCCTCAGGGTTCGTAAAAATCTGATCAACGTTGCCTCTTTGCAAGGGAAAATTCCCAAACAAAATTCATCAACTAGCTTTAAGGAATTTAAAAACTTAAAAACAAATTTTTTGCATCTTGGCCAATGTCCGCCGTTGCGTAGGTACCGATTTCCTTATTCATTGCGTTCGGCCGAGAGTTCAATGTATGGTTGGGGGCAAATCATCCAACGCTTCCCATGTTTTCCCCCAGATTTCTCCAGACGCCCATTTAGAGCTGGGTCGACTCTGACTGACCTTACAGAGTCACATCATTGAACCCCGTCAATGGTTAAAATAAATAGATTTAGAACTGGTTAATTAAATAGATTATTAGACTATTTTAACTGATTGAACTATTTTAATTTACAATCTAAAAAAAAATAATTCTTGCTGATTTACCTGAATTACAATGAAAAATATAAAAATTAGCTGATTTTCTGAACAGATCAAAATACAAATCTTGTTAAAATCCCTTAGAAAAAACCAAAGCGCATGCAAACGCTAATAGAGATAAATGAAAACACATTTTTAGGTTTTCTGGAGTTAAAAATAATAATTAATTAATAGAAAATGACTTTATTCCTTGAATTGATCAAAACATAAATTATGAAATGCCTATAAATAAAATAATAGAGCAAATAAATAATGCAAACTACAAACAATTGCACAATAGCGCAAATAAATAAAAACAAGATTTTTCAAAATGAAAGTAAAGAGCATTATTAAAACTTAAACAAACCTTTGTCGTTCTTTGAATGGGCACATGGCCAGGGCTGTATAACCCCAACCGCTCTGACTAATTAGGCTAAATTTGACTAGTTCTTTGTCGACACATTCTAGACTACAATAAGTATAGCCAGTTGGTCATTGCAGTTCCTTCATTTACCGATTTCCTTTCAAGACATTAGAAAAAAATACGAATAAATTAGGATAAATACGAATAAATTAGAACCTTTGATTTCCAAAATAAGATAACTCAAGTTTTTTCCAATTGCTCATATGTTAGAGCATTATAAAGAAAAGTCAAATTTGAACGGAATCGGGGACTGAGGGCATCAGCATCAGCCCTTATATACAAGCCGACTTGCGTATCTCTTATATGCTGTTTACCCCAATTTGAAAAAAAAACTTTTTTTTTTAACTTAATTTTTATTCATTTTTGTCCTGTGTGTGAGGAAAGCTGTATCCCTCTCAACCCCAACTCCTTGCAGTTAGGATCTAATTTTGTACAGCAATACTTCGAGAAAAACGGCATATTTAAGTGTGACAGCTTGTCTAGGTTATACGCCAATGTCTGAATACTTAAAAACTAACATTTCCCTTTAAAAATCATCGTTTCAGCAACACGAAAGGAGCTTTCATTCTTTCAGTGTCCATATTGCATGTTTAACGCACATTTAGGGTCAAACTGCTCTAGCTAGGGGTTAAATTCCCCTTCAATTTTTTTTTTGAGATGCAATAACTCTTTTCAAAGGATATTTTAGCCAGAAGAAATCAGGGTTGTCCTTCTTCTCCCCAACATAGTTTTGGGAATAAATTGGATCCAGCGTCAGAATGGCAGAATAAGTAAATTAAGTATTACTTCTGAACAAGTTTAATTGAAGTCACACGAAATTTCCTGAGTATTTTTCTTGCGACACTAACAATTTCAGTTAGGGTTCAAGTGAGCAACAAAGTATTTACTAGAATATTAGCATTGAATATGATTTGACACGATCTCATATTCAGTTTTTAATCACCCTTCACTTTTGATGAAACTTGTTTTTTTAATGCAGCATTAAAACTTATTGTTTTTTTTTTCAAATTTGGTTTTAAAATTGTGTTTCTAAGCATTTCAGCTACTATTGAGGAAGGCTTATTTGCCGTTTTATGCCTTGAGCTGCTAAATAAACTGATTTTAAACTTTCATTTTCATAGTGTCGCTTACAATGGACGAAAATTGCTCTTTACGTACCGTTTATTACCATGAAATGTTTTATATATAAATGCACATAGGGAGGGGGAGGTTTGCAGGAAAACATCTATTAAATTATTTATCAAACCAAGCAGTTCGTGGTAAAAAACTGTAATTAAGGAGCGACGCGACTCAATAGTAACCAAAAACTCTAAAAGCGGAATTTTGACATCTATAGATCTATTAAAGGAACTGACTTATTATGCTGATTCCAAATTTATAAGGTTCATTAAGTTTAGTATTACCTATCTACTACTACTACTACTACTAACAACTCACCGCAGCACCAAGCCGCCTGAGGCCAACACAGCTACGCACGCTCCACCTCCACCCCATTCTATTCAAAGCCTCCCTTTTTACACCCGCCCACGAAGTTCCCATTTCCTTTAAATCTTTCTTTATGATGTCCTCCAGCCCCAAACGGGGACGACCTGCTTTCCTTTTAGCCCTACACGGTTGGCCGAAAAGAACAATTGGCAATCTGTCATCCTTCATCCGCACAACGTGGCCTAGACACCTCAACCTTTCTTTCATTATAGCCCTAGAGAGCGGTATTGAAGCACATTTTTCGTACAGCCTATTGTTTGATATACGGTCAGTTAGCCGGGTGCCCAGAGCAATCCTTAAGCAATTTCTCTGGAAAACATTTAGGAAATCTTCATCCGCTTTTCGGAGCGTCCATGCTTCAGAGCCATATTTGACCACTGTCATCACTGTAGCTTCTAAGATTCTAATCTTGTTTTGCAGACTTATCTTCCTATTATTCCAAACTTTTTTTAACTGTGAAAAAACACCCTGAGCTTTTGCTATTCTACTTTTAATATCTTCACTGCTTCCACCATCTTTACTAATAATACTACCAAGGTAAGTGAAGCTGCCCACCTGATCAATCTTTTCATTACTATACTTAATGTTTTTGTTTAATCTAATTTTATACGTTCTCAAGTTGACCTGAAAAATAAAACTTAATGTCATTCCCAAAACATTCTATTTATGGTCTTTGACAACCTTGATACGTTTACACTTTTTTGATTATTTAAATCGTAAGAACAGAAGTAGTAATATTAGTAGCCCCAAAAGTTTCAACTTAATACCCCCAGCTGTTGTAGAAATATTACTGAAGTTTCTTATTTGCAACCATACACAGAGTGCCTTTTGATTTAGTTTTAAAATAACATTTTTTTAAAGTATAGTGGGTCAATCGCATAATTTTGTGCAATTGACATACCTAATATCCTTAAAGACATACTTGCTGCACCTTTCTACTATGCTGAACAAAATGGTTGTCTAAAAAATTTGACTGGATGTTTTTGGAACATGAATGGGCTTGGGAGAAGGGCTGCCTGCCCTCTTATCTCCTTTTACTCTTAAAAGGGGCACTAGAACTTTTAATTTTGAATCGGATTAGCTCCTTAAAAAATTCGAACAATATTACTAGCTATTATCGAGCAGCGTTGCCTATGATATTGCTTATATGCCCTTTTATAAACCTGCATGCGTATATTTTTTTCGTTTAATTGAAACTCCTTAAACGTTCTTTAAAATTTTCATGTTCAAACTCTTAGCGTCATGATTTACAGTAACTGTAGTGGGAGTATTAATAGTATACACATAGTGCCTTCTGGCTAGTTCCAAATCTACCACAGCTTAACCTTAAAGGTATAAACTTAATAATTTAAGTCGTTCTTGAGATATTACTTTGTTACCTTTTCAAAAATCCATATGCTCATAGCTTGTTTTGATTTAGTTCAGCATCCACCTAAAAATTCCTTAAACGCTTTACCTCAATACTCTTAAATTGCGTAATAGCAATAGTTGCATTAGCAATAGTAGCAGTATGCACATAGCACCTTTGGTTTCTTTAACATCCCCTTCAACACACACTGAAAGTTTCAACTTAAAAGCATCAACAGTTCCTGAGGCATTTCTAATATGTCCTCTTTACAACATATGTGGGTATAGTGTGTTTCAATTTAGTTCAAATGCAGCTTCAACACATTCCAAATTTTCTGCCTTAATACCCTTAGTTTTAATAGCAGCAGTAGTAGTAGTAGCAGCAGAATTAACAGTAGTAGCCTTAGATTTATTGCCAGTAATAGTAGTTGAAATAGTAATAATAGTAACAGCAGTAGTACGATGAATAGAAACAGTAGCATTAGGATGCAAATATTTCCTTTTGGTAGGTTCAACATCCCACACAACAAGCCCTGTTGGTTTTAATTTCACCGATTAAACTTTTCCTAAGACATTGCTGTTACCCCCTTTTGCCAACCTGCATACAGATTACGTTTTGTTATTCAGTTCACCTTCTCCCCTCAAAATTCCTTGAAACTTTCTCCTTCATACCATTAGGCATAGTTGCAATAGTAGTCACAGTAGTGGTATTGGCATTACTGGCAGTAGTATTAATAGTAGTAGTCCTAGTAGCAGCAGTAGTATAAACGAATGTCTTTTGGTCAGTTTAACACCCCTCTCATCAAGTCCTGCGAATTTCAACTTAATAAAATTTCCCATTGCTATGACATTGCTGATATGTCCTTGTGATAACCTGTATGTTCATATAATTTTTGAAATTTCCATTTCAATGCTCTTAGCCTTACAAGTAGTTGCAATAGAAGTAGTAATTGAAGTAGTAGTAGTAGTAGCAGTATAAATGTAGCAGTGATAGTACAATTAATAGTACCGTGCACATATTGCCTTTTGGTCAGACGCTCTTCCCCTTTAAGCATTCTCTGAAAGTTAATTTTAATTAACTTTAATTTTGTTTATACCTTCCAAGACTGTTCAAGACACATATAGTTTTCAGTAAAGCGCCAATCACGCAGTAGGTTTTAGACTTTCACTGTAACAGAAAGAGGTGATACCCAAGGCCGTATACAGGGGGGGGGGGGGGGTACCCGATTTGAACCCCCCTCCCCCCGAAATGTTTGAAAGAGTCGAAAATAAGTCGAAAATTACTAAAACCTAGGTAAAAATCAGTAAAATTAGTCGAAAACTGAGTCAAAAATTAGTAAACCCCCCCCCCCCAAAAAAAAAATCCTGGATCCGCTCTTGGTGATACCCAAACTCTTGTTTGTAGTGATTTTTGTTCGTTTCAAGCTTGATTTGCATAATCAATTTAAGGTTCACTCCTCTTAAGATTTATTTATTCATTTATATTAATATCAATTGTTTGTTTGTTTGCATTGATTGTTTATTTAATTTCTGTTCATTTGGGTTTCATTTATTCTTCAATAGAAAAATATTTTTTTCGATTTAAGCTTGATTTGCATATTCAATTTAAGCATAATTCGCTTGAAGATTTATTTATTCATTTATATTCTAACTTGTTGTATGTTTTTTTGCTATGATTGTTTATTTAATTTCCATTCGTTTTGGGTTTCATTTATTCTTTAATAGTAATCTCTGGTCGTTTTGAGTTTGAATTTTAACACCTATTTGTATCTGCTGATCTTAAGTTTAAAATGATCTTTAATTTTCTTTGAAGAACTTCTTTCTCTGGAAGTTTTTTTTTAATTAATTCTTGTTCGTTTTTGATTGCAAAAAGTTTACAGTTTTTAAGAATTCCGTATTTCAAAATCAAATTATTTTTCAAGATCAAATGTTCATCAAAGTATCGAAAGTAATATCAAAGTAACAATATCAAAGAAAAAAAAAAAGTAAATTAAGTATCAAAGTAAACAAGGTATCAAAGCAACAATAAGCAACTTTCATAATTTACAGCCCTTGCACCGTAAATCGACGTTGCCACGTAAATAAGTAAATCCAAGTTTTGAAGCAAACAAAGTGTAAAAGTAAAAATAAGTAAGTTCTGTAACTCAAAGCCATTTCCCCGGGGTGGGGGGCGGGGGTTCAACTCCGGAAGTATAGTTATTTGGCCTTTGAACTTTTTTGAACAAAATAACAATTTCAAAATTTTGACCGAATGCCCTTTGGAAAAATGGAGCCTGAGCTAATTGCCTATTAATCATTATTAACTCTTAAAAAGAACTAGAAGTTTCAATTTCCAGTCAAATGAGCCCCCTCCAAAGTAAATATTACCACTCCTTCCTCGAAACCTTATATTCTAATAATAGGCAACTTACATACGTTACAATACTTGCCCCGGGGGCTATGGAGGATTTCTCAACACCTAAGTTATAGTTATTTGAATCTTGGACTAGTTTGAACAAAATGGCTATTTCAAAATTTTGGATAAGATGCATTTTGGGAAAAGAGGCACTAGGGGGGGCTTGTTACTTTTCGATCACTTTCGGTTCTTAAAAGGGGCATAATAAATTTCAATTTCCGGTCAAATGAACTTCCTCCAAAGTTTTTACTACCATGCTTTCCATAGAAGCTTTATATCTTAAGGATGGGTTGCTAGTATAACTCACAGCCCTTTCCACCAGGGTTGGGGGGATTCAAACCCAGAACCTTAGCTGTTTAACATTTGAAAGATTTTGTACAAAATAGGTAACTCATAATTTCTATGGAATGTATTTGGGTAAGAAACAGCGCGGAGGGTGAGGCTAGATGCCCTCCGATCACTTTTGACTCTTAAAAAGTGAACTAGAACTTTCAATTTCCAATCAAATGAGCCCGTAGTTTATACGAGCATCCCTTCCATAAAAACCTTATATGCCCCCAGGGCATAGTTTACAACGCTTGCCCCTGGGCACTGGGCGGTTATGCTGACATCAGAGTTTTGTTATCTGAATTTAACCATTTTTAACAAAATGTCTGTCTCAAAAATTTGGGAAAAAAGGGGTGAGGGTCTAACTTGCAATGCCTGCCCTCGGGCCCAGGGCGCTTGTGTCGACATCGGAGTTTTGTTATCTGACCTTTGAACTATGTTTAACAAAATGGCTTTCTCAGATTTTATCTGATGCATTTGGGGAAAAGGGCGTGGTGGAGTCTAGTTGCGCTCCGACCTCTTTTGAACATGAAAAAGTGAACTAGAACTTTTAATTTCCAATCAAATGACTCTGAAGTTTATATGAGCATCTCTTCTGAAATAATCGCATTTGCCCCCAGGCAAAACTTAAAAGGCCTACCCACAGGCCTTGGGGGGTTGTGTCGACCCCAGAGTTTTTGTTATATGATATTTGAACTATTTTTAACAAAATGGCTGCCTCAAAATTCTTATCGGATGTTTTTGGGGAAAAAGGGCTTGGGGGGATAGCTGCCCTCTGATCAGTTTTGACTCTTAAAAAGTGAACTAGAATTTTCAATTCCAAATAAAATGAGCCCTCACTGAGGTTTTTGCGAGCATCCCTTCCATAAGAACCTTAAATACCCCCAAGCCATAACTTACAACGCCTGTCCTTCGGCCCTGGGTGTTTGTGTCTTCATCGGAGTTTTGTTATCTAACCCTTAAACTATTTTTAATAAATGTCCATCGTAAAACTTTTATCTGATACATTTGGCGGAAAAGGGCGAGGGGGGGGGGACTAGTTGCCCTACGATTGTTTTTACTCTGAAAAAGTGAACTAGAATTCTTAATTTCCAATCAAATGAGACCTCACAGAAGTTTATACGAACATCCCTTCTGTAATAACCATATTTGCCCCCAGGTCACAACTTACAGCGCTTGCCCCCAGGCCCTGGGGAGTTTTGTCGACCCCGGAGTTTTTGTTATATGATCTTTGAATTATTCTTGACAAAATGGCTACCTAAAATTTCTTATCGGATGTATTTCGGGAAAAAGGGTGCGGGGGGGGGGACCTAGCTACCCTCCCATCACTTTTGACTCTTAAAATGTAAACTAAAACTTTCATTTCCAATAAAATGAGCCCTCTCTGAAGTTTATATGAGAACCCCTTCCACAAGAACGATATATGCCATCAGGGCATAACTTACAACGCGTGCCCCAGGGTCCTGTTATGTTGTGTCGACACCGGAGTTTTATTATCTGACTTGAACTAGTTTTAACAAAATGGCTACCTTGAAAATTTTATCTGATACATTTGGGGAAGAAAGGGTGTGGGGGAGGCTATCTGATGCATTTGGGAATAAAGGGGTGAGGGTCTAACTTACAACGCCTGCCCCCGGGCCCTAGTTGGCTGTCTCGACATCGGAGTTTTGTTATCTGACCTTTGAACTATGTTTAACAAAATGGCTATCTCGGATTTTATCTGATGCATTTGGGGAAAAGGGCGTGGCGGAGCCTAGTTTCGCTCCGATCTCTTTTGAACATGACAAAATGAACTAGAACTTTTAATTTCCAATCAAATGAACCCTCTCTGAAGTTTATACGAGCATCTCTTCTTTAATAATCGCATTTGCCCCCAAGCATAACTTACAAGGCCTGCCCATGGGCCCTTGGGGGCTGTGTTGACCCCAGATTTTTTTGTTATATGATCTTTGAATTATTTTTAGCAAAATGGCTGCCTCAAAATTCTTATCGGATGTATTTGGGGAAAAAAGGGCCTGGGGGATAGCTGCCCTCTGAACAGCTTTGAATCTTAAATAGTGAACTAGAATTTTCAATTCCAAATAAAATGAGCCCTCACTGAGGCTTTTGTGAGCATTCCTTCCATAAGAACTTTATATACCCCCAGGCCATAACTTACAACGCCTGTCCTTGGGCCCTAGGTGGTTGTGTCTACATTGAAGTTTTGTTATCCAACCCTTGAACTATTTTTAATAAATGTCTATCTGAAAATTTTTATCTGATACATTTGGGGGAAAATGGTGGGGGGAGGGCTAGTTGCCCTACGATCTCTTTTTACTCTGAACAAGTGAACTAGAATTCTTAATTTCCAATCAAATGAGACCTAACTGAAGTTTATACGAACATCCCTTCTATAAGAACCATATTTGCCCCCAAGGCACAACTTACAACGCTTGCCCCCGGACCCTGGGGGTTCCGTCGATCCTGGGTTTTTTGTTATATGATCTTTGAACTATTTTTGACGAAATGGCAAACTCATTTTTTTATCGGATTCTTTCGGGAATAGGGTGGGGGGAGGGGAATAGCTACCCTCCGGTCACTTTTGAATCTTAAAATATGAACTGAAACTTTCAATTTCCAATTAAATGAGCCCTCTCTGAAGTTTATATGAGCATCCCATACATAAGAACCATATATGCCCCCAGGGCATAACTTACAACGCGTGCCCCCAGGTACTGGAGGGTTGTGTCGACGCCCGGAGTTTTGTTATCTGACTTGAACTATTTTTAACAAAATAGCTACCTAGAAACTTTTATCGGATGTACTTGGGGAAAAGGGCGTGGGGGGAGGGGGGGGGGGGGCTAGCTGCCCTCCGATCACTTCTGACTCTGAAAAAGTGTGCTAGAACTTTCAGTTTCCAATCAAATGAGCCCTCTCTGAAGTTTACACGAGCATCCCTTCCACAAGAAATTTATATACCCCCAGGATGTAAATCGCAACGCTGCCCCTGGGCCCTGGGTAGTTGTGTCGATCCCGGATTTTGTTATCTGACCTTTGAACTATTTCTAACAAATTAGCTACATATGTTTAAATTAAATAATTAGCTTAAAATTTTTATCGGATGTATTCGAGGAAAAGGGCGGGGGGGGGGATAGCTGCTCTTCGATCACTTTTGACTCTTTAAAATTGAACTAGAACTTTCAACTTCCAATCAAACGAGCCCTCTCTGAAGTTTATACGAGCATCCGTTCCATAAGAACCTTATATGCCCGTAGGGCATAACTTACAACGCCTGCCCCCGGACCATGGGTCGTTGTGCCAACCCCGGAGTTTTGTTATCTGACCTTTGAACTATTTTTAACAATATGTCTGTCTCAAAATTTTTATCTGATGCAATTGGGGAAAAAAGGCGTGGATAGGGAGGGGGGCTAGTTGCTCTCTCATCGTTTTTAGTATTACGCCTGCCCCTGGGCCCTGGGTAGTTGTGTCGATCCCGGATTTTTGTTATCTGACGTTTGAACTATTTCTAACAAATTAGCTACAAATTTTTAAATTAAATAATTAGCTTAAAATTTTTATCGGATGTCTTTGAGGCACAGGGCGTGGGGGGGGGTAGTTGCCCTTCGATCACTTTTGACTCTTTAAAATTGAACTAAAACTTTCAAATTCCAATCAAACGAGCCCTCTCTGAAGTTTATACGATTATCCCTTCCATAAGAACCTTATATACCCTCAGGGCATAACTTACAACGCCTGCCCCCGTACCATGGGTCGTTGTGTCAACCCCGGAGTTTTGTTATCTGACCTTTGAACTATTTTTAACAATATGTCAATCTCAAAATTTTCATCTGATGCATTTGGGGAAAAAGGTGGGGAGAGGGGGGTGGGGGCTAGTTGCTCTCTCATACTTTTTAATCTTAAAAAGTGAGCTAAAACTTTCACTTTCCAAACAGATGAGCCCCCTATGAAATATATAGGAGCATCCCTTCCATAAGAACCATATATACCTCCAGGGCATAACTTACAACACCAGCCGTTTGACATTTCAACGATTTTGTTTAAAATAGCTAACTCATAATTTCTATGGGATCTATTTGGGTAAGAAAGAGTGTAGGGGATGAGGCTAGCTGCTCTCCGATCACTTTTGACTCTTAAAAAGTGAACTAGAACTTTCAATTTTCAATCAAATAATCCCTCTCTGAAGTTTATACGAGCATCCCTCCTATAAGAACTTTATATGCCCCCAGGGTATAACTTACAACGCCTGCCCCTGGGCCCTGGGTGGTTTTATCGATATCGGACTTTTGTTATCTGACCTTTGAAGTATTTTGACCAAAATGGCTATATCAAAATTTTTATCTGATGTATTTGGGGAAAATAGAGCGTGGGGGGTAGGGACCCTCTGATCTCTTTCGACTCTAAAAAAGTGAACTAATACTTTTAATTTAAAATCAAATGAGCCCTTTCTGAAGTTTATACAAGCATCCCTTCTATCAGAACCATATTTGCCCCCAGGGCATAACATACAACACCTGCTCCCGGTCCCCAGGGGGTTTGGGTTGACCCCGGAGTTTTGTTATATATTCTTTGAACAATTTTAATTATAATGGCTACCTCGAAATTTTTATCGGATGTATATGGGGAAAAAAGGGCGTGAGGGGGGGAAATTTGCCCTCTGATCACTTTTGACTCTTAAAAGGGAACTAGAACTCTCGATTTCCAATCGAATGAACCCCTTTTGAAGTTTATACGACGACGCCTTCCATTTGAAGTGCCTCTGGAAAAAAATAAATAAATAAACCGAAGGAGCCGTATTGCCTTTACTATAGGCAGCGCTATAGCGTTGCCTCTGATAAAAAGGAACAGACCAAAATTCTAGATCTTTGATAATTTTATTCTTTCATCTAGACACATTGCTTGAGAGAAATACGTTGATGGCAGAAGTTTATCCGAAATTGAAGGAATATTGCAGAGAGAAACACGGACTGGAATTTCAAGTATGATTTTTACAATTTTATAATTTGCCTTTGTTGGGTTTCTACTTGTCTTATCGGGCTTCTTTCTACTTCGTCCTCTTGTTCTTCCGTCCACAATATTCTGTATTATATATTTACTTTGTAAAAGTAGCATTTTATTTAGTGTAAACTGGGATTAGAATAAAAATTTAAAAATGCTTATGAATTTAGCTGTGTTCATTTCACTACTTTATTGTGTTTACTACTCTGTTCATTTAAGTAGCTCTTATTTTAATAATCCTGTTCTTTAGCATTTTACAGGTTAATTTCTATTTTTCCGTTTTTTAAAAAAGAGATAGATAAAAAAAAGTAAAAAAAGTAAAAAAAAACTTTTCTACTCTTTTTTTTTCAAGAATTATAGATACTCTTGGCAAATGAGCATTGGGTAAAATGTACTCTTAAGACGTTTGAAAATTCTCTTAAATTCGTTTAGTCGATATTATCGGATGCTTACGTGTTTTTGCCAACATATTTATCGGTAAAGGTTCTTACTAAATATTTGTCTGTAAACTCGCCAACACAAAGTTGCTGATTAACAGAAGTGTGTTACTAACGATTTGCAGGGGAATTTGAGAATAGTATTCTCAGATGTTAACAAATTTTCAAGACAGCATTTCAAGCTTCAAAATAAGTATGAAAATGCAGTAAAATTGTAGATATAAATCTTGTCCATGTTTATTTCTTAAATAATAACAATAAAAAAAGATGGTTTAGTTTCATTCTTCTATTTTTTTTTAATTTCACGCTCAAAATTCATCAATTTTTTAAACATCTTTTGAATTTTCAAAAAATTGTACTAACAGTTGCTAGAAATACTTGTTCCGAACTCGCGAAAACACTCGTTTGTAAAATTATTCAAAAAAATTTTGGTGTTCCCTCGTAAAAAGTATTGCACTCTGATCTGACACCGGTAGGAAAAACCAATATTTTTTTTGTTCCTCTAATCCGTCAGTAAGACGTTGGAATACAGGCAAAACACTTATCGGCAATAATTTTTTTTCAAGTATATCCTATTGAGTTAGAAATTCTAATTTTTCTTCAGTTGAGACAAGGGTTTTTCTTCTAAAGAACAAATTTAACTGAATTCACAAAAATGGACAAAGCCTGGAAGCTAAAAATCACAGTAAAAGTCGTGTAACTGACAGCAGTATCCATATCTCATATCCTGGAGTAGCTATAAATTACGCGAACTAACCATTTAAATCATTTTATCTCATTTCCTTTTAATTAATCTAAAAGCTTTAACAAATTTTCATCATAGAATAAAACCTCAAAATAAAACGAAAAAGGCAATCAAACGAAAAAATGGCGAAATTGTCCGCTTATTTGTAATAATTGAACACATGGAAAAAAGGTGCTGCTCTATTAATGATTATTGATCACTCTTTTGTCAAAATGAAACTATTTGCCAATGGTCGAAAAATCTTCACATTCATCCTCAAAATAATCTGATAAAAAGAACGGAAATGTATTAAAATAAAGATACATTCCAAGACCACACTGGCTATACATGACGTAAGAAACAAAGAAGAAGAAAAAACAATAAATGAAAAATAAAATCAAATAGCCTAGAAAAATGAGGCTAGTGTGAGGTAGTGGAACAATATGAATCAAACATAAGCAGATATTTTGACAAGGACCTCCGCCAAGTCTTCCTCAGTGCTAAGAGGAGGACTGGCTCACATTACCCTGTTTTTCCGGCCATTTGATTTTATTTTCATTTATTATTTTTTCCTCTTTGTTTCATACAAAACTAAATATATACAGAGGAATATTCGGATTCAAATTTAGTGTTAATAGTGGTGGACTGTGGTTTCATTAGCTCCTCAAAATTTTAGGGAATTTCTGTTCATTTTAAATATTTCCGTTGCTCTTTATTTTCATGTCACATGATCATTGGTTTTTATTTGGTACTATTAGAGCTGCTTGTTTTGAGGTAATCATCTTGTGACAAATGTAAGGCAAAAGATTTTTGGTTGAAGTGCAGAGTTCAAAGAAAAGAAACGTCAAGAATAGGTGGATTTAAATCTATCTAAATCTCAAATGAAAAATTATTTTTTTTTGGCGAAATCTGTGATTTTGGGATGAAATATGAACTTAACTAACGTACCGAGGGATAAAAGATCATTATGAATCACAGTTTGTATGAAGGTGCACAGGAAAACAAAAATCTAGATTCAAAGCAGAAAGGAGGGGCGTCTTCAAGTAGCGAAAAACAACAAAGTTTAAGAATTTGTGGCCTATGCGAAGAATACACCGTAGATAGTCTTAGACTGGGTATAGCATACAGACGCAAACAACGATGAAAAAGTTGACAGGTAAAGTCCTTAACAGTGGTATTTAACTAAATAATTTTCATCCTATTTAAGAGTCCTAACGATCGTGTTAAATTATTGATTACTAATTAATTATGCCTTTTAGAGTGTGAGCTGGAGAGTACATAAAATATTTATCTCATTTCAGATTGTTGACATGCGATGGGGTGTAAGAGACGAAGCAACTGATGATCATTTAACAACCGATCTGTGTATGAGAGAAATTGAAAATTGCCAAAGACTTTCGATGGGTCCCAATTTTATCGTAAGGATTTGCAGAGTTTGATTCATGTTTTCAACTGGGAGCATGTATTCTTTATCAGAAAGGCTTTATAACCTGAAAAAGTGCTTTTTATACAAAAAGTGCCCGACTACCGCATTTAACGAACAATTTAGCCGCATAACCCTGTTACAGTATGCTTTATAAATTGATTATCTGTCGTAAATAGTGGATAACGTGTTCATTCCTTCCATAAGCAAGACAAGCTTTAACAGTCCGAAAATCCTGTTTTTACATTTTTTTTAGATTTGTATCCTCTTATAAACCCTATGTATCCTACATTTATGCTTCTGTAAAAGTGCGAGTGATAATTCTGGTAAACCATTGTTTATATTTTGTTTGATGTAAAGATAATAATATTTGAACTATCACTTGCCTTCTCCAACCCCGAACTGCTACCATGGGTGACACTAGTGTGTCTCCTTTTTGGGGTTGAAGCGGATCAAAACAAAAAGTTCACTATTAGAACCGCCTTGTCTGAAACCCCTATATAGGAAACTTTCTATCTCTTGGCTTGAACAGCAAAGAAAATATATTGGCTTGAAAATCAAGAAAAGTGGCATCTACTACAGCATTCTGCCTAAAAGGCGTCTTTTTTTCTTTTTGTTAAGACTAGCAGGCTACAGCAAAGTCCTATAGAAATGGTTAACAGCTGATTACTACCAGGGGCGTTACTAGCCAAAATGTTGGGGGGGAGCCAAGTGATTTACCGAAGGGCTGGTCATTTTTACCGACTTTTTTTATTTTGTTAATAATTAGAAAAAAAAACTTGAGTTTAACTTCTTGTGCTTTGTGTTAATACCGAATCGCTATCATTGGAACTCCGAACTCCAACGGTTTTCCTGAATTAATTGAGCCCGATCCACCCCGAGAGGCACATCTTTAATAGGCTATACTATCCTCTGATATAGCGAACGATTTTGCTCTTTTCTTATGGAATAAAGCAAGATGAGGAGAGGTATGATGATATTATGATGTATATAAGCCAAAGTAAGAAATTTAGAATTTCAATTAGTATATTTAAAAAGAGTCAGAATGAAAAAAAAAAACAACTTGAATTAAAAGGCCAACCGTCTTGGCTTGGCAGACAACCAGACTTCTAGCAATTTGTCAAGTTTCAGCTCGTCAGCAATGTCAATCTCGCAGCACATCATGAGGAGATGATCCAAACGGTCGTGATCCGTTGTTGCACGTAAACGTGTCATAACCAACGTCAGTTTGCTGAAACTTCTTTCTGCCGTTGCTGCAGTTAGTGGCGCTGTTGCGATCCACTGGTAAACTGACCAGAGAGTTTGGAATATTGTCTTGACAGCATAAGTTCATTTAAATAGAGCCTCGAAAACGGTCCGATCAATGGCTTTACTGCGATTTAATTTAACAGGTACGAGCATTGAATCATTGTAATCGATATATGTAAGATAAAAAGGCAACCATTCTACTTACTTGACCGAAACTTCGACCGTAAAAAACTCTTTGAAGCGTATTTGCTCCCAGGTACAATGCTGAGTTCCGCAGGGAAGTCGCCCGAAAAAATGGAACCGCTGAATTTGTCGCGACTTACCGTTGCTTCACCCGACGAAAGTATTTCATGACATTATGGCGGACCGACAAAATACAAAATTTCGTAGGGGCTCTACCCGACAAGTCTTTTTTCTAGAGGACTAATTGATTTCTGTCGATTTCACGCAGAAGAAGCAGTAAGTTTCGTCGTTGCGGCTTACTGGTGCTTTGCCCGATGGAAATCTTTAAAGACATTGTGTCGGACCGACAAAGTACCAAGTATTGTAGGGGCTCCACCCGACAAGTCTTTTTCTAGGGGACTAACTGGCTTCCTTCGATTTTGTGCAGATGGAGCAATAAGTTTCGTCGTCTCCCTTTACCGACACTTTGCCCGACGGAAGTCTTTTATGACATTGTGTCGGACCGGCGAAATACCAAGTTTAGTAGGGGTCCGTCCGACAAGTCCTCTTCTAGGGGATACATTGGTTTCTGTCGACTTGGCGCAGATGAATAAGCAAATTTAGTTGGGCTTCGCCCGACGATAACCCTTTTAGAGGCTTTGTCACACGCCGAAAAAAAGTGACTTTTGCCGGGCTTCGCCCGACGAACGGCCTTTCTCAGGACCCTTAGGGGGGAGTCCCCCCTTAGAAACTCCCCTGGACAATGCTGTCACTAGCCCTTTTCCTTAGGGAGCGGACAACAAAATGTGCTTCAATATTCATAAACATGCCGATTATACTCTATTTAAAAAGGCTTTCATCTTCCAATCTTATCATAAAGGCAAAGGTATGCTAAATAAAACTGATCTGTTTCTGTGGATGCTTGAATTATGTAGGCCTATCTTAGTTTCGACGAGACTTTCGAAGACGCAAAATTCCAGCTGGGGGGGGCAAACATAAAGCTGGGGGGGAGGGGGAAAACTGGGGTCTGGAGGGACAGTTGCCCCCCCCCCCCCCTGCACTATAGCAAATTACGCCCCTGCCTTTACATTAACCTTTTAATGTAAATCACTGCGCTAGTCAAGTGGGATCGTGTAGGCTATATGCACAGCCTACCCACTAGTCGATTCGCAGTGAATAATTTAATTGCATAGGCTATGTCTTACCTTTTCCTCCGTTGGAATGAACTGCCAATTTCATTTTCTTAGGAGCTGATGCAGCAAAATGGGTTAGTCACTACCTGTTCGGTCGCTAGCACAGTAGGGGAGACCGGGGCATTATGGACACTCGGGTAATATGGACACCCCATTCTTATGCACTCCTGGTGACTCCTGGTTAAAATGCATTATAGCCGAAATAGGTGCCATTGGTGGTAGAAACAAGTGGTTAATGGATTCTGTTGCTTGGATTACACATTCATTCCTGAGAGTATAAATTTGCAATTTTCAAAGGCAAAGTAAATTTCTTCGTTTTTACTGTCATAAGATTGCCAGCAAGTAGTATTTAGTTACAGATAGTGGTTCAGCTAAGTTTAAGAGAGTGCTACTTAAGCTAGGAATTGGATAACTACAATTTGACATGGCACTTCATGGAGTGGACATGTTTTAAGTTTTTTTATTGTAACTGATTTAGGGGCAGTATGGACACCAATGACCAGGGTAATATGGACAGGGGAAGCTTTGATAATGATTCGCAACGGTGTTCCCAAAAAGAAAACATCAATGCAACTCAACATTCCTAGAGCAAGCCTGATAAGATGGATAGAACTGGGGAAGGAAGTGCCGTTAAATGAACTTGAGAGTAAGGAACCAGAGGCATTTAAAGCTGATAGAGGCACTAAAAAAATATTAAGTGCAATCGAAGAAAAGAATGTAACTGATTATCTTACAAAAGCTACACTACGAACTCAGCCCCAAACAATGTCCTACTCTGGCCTATCAGTTTGCAAAACTGAACAAGATAAAGATTCCGGACAGCTGGGAAAATAAAAAAATTGCAGGTGCGGATTGGTTTACTTCATTCCTGAAAAGAAACCCAGGTGTGTCTATCCGTGCTCCTCAGGCTACGAGCATTGCTCGGGAAACAGCGTTCAATCGAGCAACAGTCAATGAGTTTTTGGACAATTAATCAGCTGCGTTAGAAATGAAGAAATTTGAAGCTCGTGCTATATGGAATGTTGATGAAACTGGTCTTACAACTGTGCAGAAACCTAAGAAAGTGATTGCTCAAAAAGGTGCTAAGCAAGTAGGTCAACTGACATCAGCCAAGAGGGGTGAACTTGTAACAGTATGTTGTGCTGTTAGCACTACAGGTGTAGCAATTCCCCCTTTTATGGTCTTTCCGCGTGTTCACTTCAAAGAAGGCATGGTTTCTGGTGCCCCTACTGGCAACAAAAGGTGCTGCTTATAAAAGCGGGTGGATGACCGTTGAAAACTTTGTTGAATTTCTAAAACACTTTCAAAAGCACACACGATGCAGTCTTATCTCAAAGGTCCTATTGGTCATAGACAACCATGTGAGCCACATTAGTCCAGAATCACTAGAATATGCTAAATCAAACGGAATTGTAATTCTTACGTTCCCACCCAATACAAGTCACAAGCTTCAGCCCCTTGATAGATGTGTTTTTGGACCACTGAAAGCTCACTACAATGGAGCTGCTGATGCATGGATGCTTAACCACTCTGGTCAGCTTATCAAGATTGATAATATTGCAGAACTTCTTGTTAGTGCTTTTCCACAGGCTTTCACGCCACAAAATATTCAGTCTCGCTTTTAGAGTTTCTGGAGTTTATCCCTTCAACCGTGACATTTTTATGCAGAACCAGCTTCTCCGATTTTTAATATTCCTGAAGACAATGATCTGTCTCAACCAAGCACATCTTCTAATGCATGTTTCGAAACACCAGAAGAAGCGCCTGTACCCCTAAATGTCTCTCTCGAACAGATTTCCCCTCACCCTAAAGTCAGTACCAGAAAAAATACTGCCAAGCGCAAAAGGATCAAAAGCATTGTAGCCACCAATACACCTGTAAAAAACCAACTGATGAAAGACTTTGCTGAACGATCAGAAAAGGCAAAAGAAAATAAAATAGTGAGAAGTAACATGGCAAAAGTTACCAATAAAAAGGGGAAAAAAGCCTTGGGTCTTGACAACATAGATAGTAGTCAGGATGAAATGGAAGGAGAATTCCATCTAAGTGACTCTGATGATGAAAGCATGCATGCAGAGATTGTGGAAGACGTCGACTATGAAGATGTGAAAACTGGTGACTACGTCCTTGTCTTTGAGGGAAAAATAGGGAAAATTCCCACCTACTCAATCGGCGAGATCGTTTCTCAGGAGGAAGACGAGTATGAGATACTCTATTTGAAGAGACATTTGCCATTCATGAAGTTCAAGCGGACGGATCAGATTTTTACATTTGATAGAGCCAGCATAAAAATGATCATAGGGCCTCCATCCTTTACTGGCGGCACTATGCGACAAGCAGAACAGCTTGTCTTTCGAGTGAACTTGTCTCAATTTGACATCAAGTAGTTATGATTTTTATATGTAGTTTTTATATGTATTCAAAACATTTTTAATGTACATGAAAGAAATATTCAGTTATCTACTCTTCTATTTCTGATTTTAACAACCCAGGGTATAATGGACATCTGTGTCCAAATTACCCATACCAAGTGTCCATTATACCCCAGTATTCCAGGTACATGGACACTTTTGCCACTTTTTGTTTGGTCACTTCCCATGAGAATCTGGTAAGAGGTACAAGTTTGTTATGAATAGGACAAATAAAGCTAACATACTGAAGTTAATGTTGGTAGAATCAGATGTGCAAAATAGAGTCTTATTGAAAAGTTATTTGCAATCTTGTGTAAAAGTGTCCATAATGCCCCGGTCTCCCCTATATATAATAGCAGTATGATCTTTCCCTATCTCACCCATTATAAAAACCCGGACCGAGGTGCGATTGCTCCAGAGAATGTATAAACCGGTATAAACATAAGCGACAATAGATCTTTTCACGGGTAGACAAGTCAGATCTCTCTTGAACGCGACTAAATAAAAAAAACAAGTTTTAAAAACTGAAAGTAAGGAGCGACATTAAAACTTAAAACGAACAGAAATTATTCCGTATATGAAAGGGGCTGTCCCCTCCTCAACGCCTCGCTCTTTACGCTAAAGTTTTTTATTGTTTTAAAAAATAAAGTTGTGAGACAGAGTCAAACTTTAGCGTAAATATACGGAATAATTTCTGTTCGTTTTAAGTTTTAATGTCACTCCTTACTTTCAGTTTAAAAAACTTGTTTTTTTTATTTAATTTCTGATCATTTTTTAGTTAATGCAGCTTTTATTTTGGCTCGCCGTCATTGAATAAGTAAACAAAATTTGCATAAAAATTTTACTTTTCTTTTGCTAAATGACTGTCTCTAAATTTGGTCTGACGTAATTTACAAATTAACTTACGTAACGAACTTCGTATATTTTTCTTCTGGCAAAAAATACAAAGTTGCAGATTTTTGCAGATATGAGCTTGAAACCTATGTTATAGGGTTTTCTGATACGCTGAATCTGACGGTGTGATTTTTATTAAAAATTTTTCACTTTTAGGGGATGTTTCCCCCCTCCTTAAAAAATCAGGTGAGTTTTCTGAGGCTCGTAGCCTTTGATGAGTAATACTAAACTTAATAAAATTCATATATTTAGAATCAGCATTATAAACCCATTCTTTTGATACATTTATTGACATCAAAGTTCCGTTTTTAAAAGTTTCGCTTACTATTGAGCCGTATCGCTTGTTTTTTTTTATTGTTTTTTTTTTTTATTACCTATATGTTATTACGTATATGAAGGGGTTCTCCCCTTAGTCGATACCACGCTCTTTACGTTAAAAGTTAAAAAAAATTTTAATTCACAAACCCCTGAATCACAAAGGCCGTTTAATTAAAATACATAGCTCTTTTGAAAGCACTAAAAAAAAAACTGTAGCGTAAAGAGTGAAGTATTGACTTGGGGGAGGACCCCCTCATATACGTAATAATTTCTGTTCATTTTAAGTTCTAATGTTGCTTCTTACTTTCAGTTGAAAGTACTTGTTTTTTTTAATTTAATTTCTGATCGTTTTTAAAATAATGCTTCGAAATCCGGTGCCCCCTACATAGAAATGTCCCTTACCCAAAAGAAACATCCTCCACGGAAAGATTCTCCCGAGTAACCCCCTCCTCCAGCCCCCCCCCCCCCCCCCCAGAAAAAAATTCTTCCTGAAAATGTCTGTATACTTCCCAATAACCAATACAATATGTACGCAATGGGCAAAGTTCATAACTTGTAGCCCTTCCCCTGGGAACTGTGGGGGATTAAGTCATCGTAAGAGACATATTTATTAGATTTTCGACAATGCTAAACACAATGGCTATCTCAAAATTTTAATTGGGTGACTTTGAGAAAAAAATGAGCGTGGGAGGGGGCCTAGTTGCCCTCCATTTTTTTTGTCACTTAAAAATGGCACTAGAACTTTTAATTTCCGTTCCAATGAGCCCTCCTACGATATTATAGGACCACTGGGTCAATACGATTACCCCTGGAAAAAAAACAAAAAACAAATAAACACGCACCCGTGATCTTTCTTCTGGCAAAAAATGCAAAATTCCACATTTTTGTAGATAGGAGCTTGAAACCTCTGCAGTAGGGTTATCTGATACGCTGAATATGATGGTGTGAATTTCATTAAGGTTCTATAACTTTTAGGGGGTTTTCCCCCCTTTTTTCGAAAATCAGCCAAATTTTATCAGGCGTGTAACTTATGATGGGTAGGACTAAATTTGATGAAACTTATATTTTTGAAATCAGAATTAAAATCTGATTCTTTTGATTCATCTATTGGTACCAAAATTCCATTTTTTAGAGATTCGGTTACCATTGAGCCGGGTCGCTTCTTACTTACAGTCCGTTACAGCGAACTGTTTGAAACTTGGCTTCAGCGTTGGAACACTAAATTTTGAAGAAACTAATTTTAAATTAATTTATTCCAATACATACATGAAAATCGGTAATTAGTAGTGCAACGTTATTATTAGATGTTTTTAGGAATTAACAGTAGGTTACGAAGTCTCATGTTGGTTTCAAAGGCATTTTGAGAAAGTTTCTGCCAAATACGTGTTCCAGGGTAATTGGACCGCTGATGGCAGATCAAATGAGAGGAGCTGTTTTTACGTGCCGATATATATATATATATATATATATATATATATATATATATATATATATATATATATATATATATATATATATATATATATATATATATATATATATATATACATATATATATATATATATATATATATATATATATATATATATATATATATATATATATATATATATATATACATATATACATATATATATATATATATATATATATATATATATATATATATATATATATATATATATATATATATATATATATATATATATATATATATATATATATATATATATATATATATATACATATATAAATATACTACAAAAACTTTACGAAAAAGAAAGTTTTTTTTTAAAGAAAAGTAAAGGCCATATTAAACTTAAGATCAGTAGAAATAGAAGCCTACAATAACTCAAACTCAAAACGACCAGAAATTATTATTAAAGAATAAAAAAGGAAAGGAGAATAATTGGTATGGCTGTAACGCTGCATATAAATTTATATAAATGTATATATAGTGGGCTGTAATAATGCAAAAGGTAAATATTTCATTGGTTTAAGAATGGAAAGAAAAACAAAGAATGAATTTACAACGATAATCAAGTTAAAAATAAGTTCTATTTGAACAATGCCACAAAGTGATGCCATTTGATTACGATATTTGGTGCTTCGCATTGATATTTCAGTTTTAAAAGTTTTATCAATTTTTTATCAAAGGAAAATTACGTCGTGGGCATGAATGTAGACTTGCAGCTAAATTAAATATAGTCACTTCCACTTTTCACATATGTTTATTGATATTGGTTTGATTTTTATTGTCTGTAGTACTGTGGCAACTTTTACCACAGAAACCAATAATTAGAACCCAAGTCCTAAAATTGGTCTCAATCAGGAGCCCTTATCGCTATCTAAATTCACAAAGTGTAAAGATTTTCAAACAGAGGTGTTTATTGTTTAAAGTCCAGGAAAGGTCTGCCCATTTCATACGAAAACATTGATTGAAAACGAAACTAGTCTTATCTAGAAAATAAATATCGTAGAAAATAAAAATAACGACGTGAAAAAAAAGATAAAGCATCCAGTGGCGGATCCCGCGGGGGGGGGGTGAGGGGGGCCCCCCTAAAGTAGTCTAAAGTAGTGTAATTTACCTAATTAACGCAAGTTTGCATTAATTAAACTTGCTCCTAACGTAAGTTTATCGGATCAACCTATTTTGCGCCCCCCTAAAAAATCCTGGATCCGCCCCTGAACCCGTCACACCTATTCCACCAGTCATTAGAAGAAAACAAATTCCTTAGTTTCACAAATTTCATCAACCCCCCGCCCCCTTTTTTATAAAATCCTACATAGGCCAATCAGTTGAGTCTGCGGAATAAAAAATGATAGATTCATTAGTAAATTTTATATAAAATAATTAATACCTTTGAGATTGAAAACTTACAGACCGCATGACCAAGTGACTAAGTTTTTTTCTGCCTCCGTAATTACGAATAATGTACTTTTTAACCATTTCTCATTGATTGACGCATATACACTAACCCATAAGTGCAGAAATAAGTGGGAGGAGCTTTTTGTTCGCACCGAGAATGAAGAGTCAGAAATCATCTGCGGTAAACTTACTGCCTAATTATATAAACTGTGGTCGCTAGGATCCATTTCGGCTCAGGTTCATTTTTATGAAAACTGGCGTTATGACGCTTACGGTAATACTTATCGAAAATTTTCTTACACGCCAAGCACTTTATTTTCACCCGATTTGTCATTAAACTTGACATATTTTTTTTTTTATTGTTAATATGTTCTTTGCAATTGAAATCAATCGTGAAACTTAACTGAACCCCGATCTCGCCGCAGTTTTACCGAGTCAATTTTTTTTACCAAGTCACCGAAAATATTGGGGGGGGGGTTTCCCTCCCCCCCCAAACTTGACGCCCCTGTTTACTACTACTGCTGCATTTAAAAGCTGCTGGGCATAACTACATGATTTTTATGAATTTGTGTTGATTGTACTAACGTAAAATATAATTTTTTGTATTATTTCCACGTTATGCCTGGAGCAGTAGCCGCAACATGGTAAAGAGAGAACCATACCCCATATAATGTCTAATAACCTCATAATTGATAACGTCCGTTACGTATATGACGTTATGGTATATGCCACCGTGAAATGTTAAGACACCCCAGTATGTCAAGCGAATAATTTTCGTCACGTTTATAGAAGATAGCTTCAAAAAAAAAAAAAAAATTATGGCTTTCATTCGCTCTTAACTAGGCTCTAGTTAAGAAGAAGCCGATGGCTTTTTCCAGTGTTTGCCTGATTTTTAAATATAGATGATATGTGCCTCTTTTGACTAATGGTCATTCAGGGATTATTTTCGAAATGGTCCTAAAATAAAAAAAGTTCGTTCTATACTACGTTACAGCTACTATTGCAAACTATAGCTTATAGTAGCCGAAAGTTTAACAAAAGACTGAAAAAAAACTGTTCAGTAAGAAAAATGTTTGATTAAAGGTTATTTAGGAATGACAACTATTATATATATTTATCTTAATAGTAAAAGTTTATTGCGGAAGCAAATTTGCGACAATTTTGAAAAAAAACTTGAAACTCCTTGAAAATGGCGACGGATCGAAATTGCTGTTTTTTGCTAAGAACTATTGACTCCGTGGAACTTCATGATATACTAACTCAACCTCATCTAGCTCTACCCATTTAACCCAATCCTCGCTTAACTTAACCCACACGCACACCCTGATGTTTTAAATTTAGCGGTGCAATTTTTATCAAGTTTCGTTCCTTTTTTTGGAGCGGGTTTTCCCTTTTCTAAAATCAGCCGAATTTTCCAAGGCTCTTACCTTTTGATAAAAAATTGCAAACTTAAAAATTTTACACATTTGAAACAATCATAAAATTTGATTCTTTTTATTTATAAGCTGTTATCAAAACTTATTTTTCAGAGTTTGGATATCATTAGCACGCTTAACTTAACCCACACGCACACCCTGATGTTTTAAATTTAGCGGTGCAATTTTTATCAAGTTTCGTTCCTTTTTTTGGAGCGGGTTTTCCCTTTTCTAAAATCAGCCGAATTTTCTAAGGCTCTTACCTTTTGATAAAAAATTGCAAACTTAAAAATTTTACACATTTGAAACAATCATAAAATTTGATTCTTTTAATGTATAAGCTGTTATCAAAACTTATTTTTCAGAGTTTGGATATCATTAGCACGCTTAACTTAACCCACACGCACACCCTGATGTTTTAAATTTAGCGGTGCAATTTTTATCAAGTTTCGTTCCTTTTTTTGGAGCAGGTTTTCCCTTTTCTAAAATCAGCTGAATTTTCCAAGGCTCTTACCTTTTGATAAAAAATTGCAAACTTAAAAATTTTACACATTTGAAACAATCATAAAATTTGATTCTTTTGATGTATAAGCTGTTATCAAAACTTATTTTTCAGAGTTTGGATATCATTAGCACGAGTCATGTTTTACTCACAGTACATTACCATGAAATATTTGATAAGTAAGATTATTCGAAGGCTACGTAAAGTCCGTTTTTCTCATCAATTCCCCCAAGAGAAGAAAAAATTTACCTAATTTTAAATGATGTTTATGTATATGAAAGAATTCGGCTTCTGCATTTTTAGATTTCGTATCATGTCATTTTTTAGTCGTTTCTTGGACAGAAGTATGGCTATCGTCCAATTCCCACACGTATTCTAACGTCGGAACTGCTGTTGATGCGCGATGGGCTCGTTGGAATAGGAGTAGATACCTCACTGCTTGATACTTGGTACAAACCCGATTATAATGCTGTGCCACCTGTTTCCATTCTTCAGTCTATTTCTTCAATATTGGTGAATTTTAACAATAAGGTAATCTTATAACAGTTTGTATCTTTTTTTTCTTTTCTTTTGCAGTATGTTGTTGATATCAACATAGAAATATTTGGAAAAGTTATGTGTGTGTTGCATATAATATAGAATTAAATATAAAGTATTTTGTTTAATAACTTTGTTTACTTCCGAAACGACTACAAAGTAGTGTTGGGCGAAATTTTTATTAATTGATATATCGATATATACCATATGAAAGAACAGGATTAGGCCCTGACAGAGGAGATAACAGGAGAAGAAGTGCGAGCCGCCCTGAAATCCATGAAAAGTAACTCGTCCCCAGGACCCGATGGAATTCCGACACTTTTCTATAAGAGGCTTATATCGTTGTTCTTGCCAATTGTAGTTGCAATATTTAATTGAATTCTGGACAGGGGATTATGGCCCGAGTCTTTGACCCTTTCAACAGGAATTCCATTATTTAAGAAGGCAAACAGAAAAGACCCGGAGAACTACAGGCTAATAAGCCTAGCATCCTCACTGAGTAAGATATTTATGAAGATAATTGAGAAACGTCTGAGTGAGTGGCCTGGTAAAAATGAGATTTTAAGAGAAGAGCAAACTGGATTCCGAGAATCGTATTTGACGATCTATCAGATGCTAGTTATGCAAGGCCTTTTTGATTTAATATGGTAGTGGGAAGAAGAGATTTTATGTAGCGTTTTTAGACCTGCGTAAGCGTTCGATAAGGTTGGTAGAAGGATTTTAATGTCTAAGTTAATTGAGATAGGATTACCGAGAAGGATATTTAGGCTACTGGTTAGTATATACGTAACAACTAGAGTTTTGGTTTAAAGTGCAAGCGGCATTTTTCCGAATCAGATAGGACTAAGTTTTGGAGTTAGGCAAGGTTCTACCCTATTAACTAAGCTATTGGATTTATTTATTAATGATATCTGCAGGTATCCAGAGACTAGAATGGCTCCGTCATTGCGTTAAGGGAATTTGAATCTGTCGGTGTTATTATTCGCAGATGACATGGCTCTGGTGGCAAAAAGTGGAAGAGATCTCCAGATTTTGATTGATTTGATTTCTGATTAATTTATGTTAAATAATCTGGACCTTAATGTAAGTAAAAGTGAAATTGTTGTATTTGGTGGTGGGGATTATTCAGAGGAAAAAGTTTATTATAGAGGTGTGGAATTAGCAAGATCCAAAGGGTTTAAATATCTCTGTGTTTTGCTTGAACAAAAAGGAGGATGGCGTGAACTTTCTTAATTGAACAAGAATAAATTAAGAAAGGAAAAGCGGCGTTAGCATCTGTTTATAGAAGTAAAATATTTAAAGGGGTAAATGATATAAAAGTAATAAAATATATTTTTGAAACAAAAATTAAGCCTGTAGTTCATTATGGATGCGAATTATGGGAATGGGAAAAGGTGCCACAGCTTGAGTCTTTGAAGTTGCAGTTTTTTAAGAGGTTTTATGGTCTAGAGAATAATACCCACAGCCAAGTACTTAGAGGGGATTTGGGGTTATATAGTATATACCAGAACCGTGTTATCTCGATAATTAGATACTGGTTGAAAAAAGTGCAGCTAACGGAGTCAGGGCTAGTGAGAGGGGCGTACATAGAATTGCTATCATCTAAGAAGAAGAGAAATTGGCTGTCTAAGGTGAAGAGAATTCTAGATGGTTTAGGGCTTTCATTTTTGTGGGGAGATGGGAGAGGAATTGGTATGAAGGATAGTAAAGTGTTGCAGCTAACTGAAGGGAGAATTAAGGAACAGGAGTAACAGGTATGGAAGGCTAAAGTAGAGCTGTCAGATAGCCTGATAGGTTATAGTCAAGCAAAGAAAATCTTAGGGGAGGTATTTTATCTAAATTTAAGTCTGAGTAAGAGAGAACAAAAATACTGGATCCAACTACGATCCAGTAATTTACCTTTGGGTTATAATTGGAAGAAATTGGAATGGCGTGGGTCTGGTCCGGATTGCAGGTACGGTTATCCCGTATGTAAAAATAAAAATGATGATTTGGTCCATTTTTTCCAACAGTGTCCAATAACTGACAATATAAGACCGCGTTTTCTGCGCGAGGTATGTTTCCCAGATATACTGCAGAGCAAACGGAAAGAAAATAATGTGGATACGATACGGTTTCTTGGAAAAGCTCTCCAGATACGGAAAGAATGTAAATAGTATTCATATTGTATGTGTATTTATTGTGTTATGGCTAATAAACTTATTATTATTATTATTATTATTATTATTATTATTATTATCGATATTTTTATTTTCGATATTCGATGTATCGATATCGATATTTCGGATCAGGTTTTTTCTATTTCATGGATTTACCGACATTCAGTAACGCAAATGGTAAATAAAGGGTATTTTGTATAATTTTTTTTTGTCAAAATTCAAATAATATAAAATCAAACAATAAAAATAAACTTCGATTACATAAATAAATATAATAAAAACCCAGATTTAGAATTATTCGGGCTCAGGAAATAATAAAAATAAAATACTGGCTTTTCAAAGACAGCACAATGTCAATGTTTTTCCCTGAGAGTCAGTCCCACCGTTCATTGATTATCTGACCAACCTTGAAAAACACTCTTTCAGAAGAGACACAGATAGCGGGCACAGACATGAATTTCATTGCAACTTCGAACAGGTATTTCTGGGACCCCATAGTACGAGACTTCCACCACTTGAGTGGACAAGCTTATCTTGAAACTCCCTATTGAAAGTTTGCAGAGCCTTGATATATTCGGTTGCTGTCGAAGCATGTCCTGCATTGACTATAAGGACTTCATGCTGTGAACACCAAAAACTGGCTCGATTCTGATATGAATGCATCGCAGGGACTGCGATGGTACTTGTATCTTCTGATCGAGATTCAGCAGCCAGCAAGGCCAAATCTATCTTGTTTGGAATTTCGCTCTCAACTTGTAGAAGATCGTCATGTGAAATATACATTTTCTTGAAAGTCGGGTCAAGATATGTGGCAATTGTGACGGGTGTGACTTAACGAAGGATAATAAACCTACAATGCATTTTATTCAGCGAAGCCTTTCGAAGCTTATCAGCCACATGTGAGAATCCACCAAAATCTACCTGAACAAGGTGGCGTCTCAAAATCTTAGACAAAGGCAGGACTTCCGAGATAGAGGGAAAGCTTTCAGAAGAGAGCTCAATATTTGCCTCTTCAAAGGGTGTAAGCGCCGCAATCACGCATGAAATTATACCCCACTCACTTTCAGTGAGTATGAGGTCCGCTTTACCGAGAAGCGCAAGCGAACTTGTTACCGACTCTTTTAAATCTTGTAGACTACGCAACATAGTGAGAGGCGAATTCCATCTAGTGGCCGCACCAGGTTTTAGTTTCTTGGAACAAACATTGTCAATAGAGATTTGAGCCTGGTGCAACTTGTCGATAGCTACAAGACTACGTATATATATATATATATATATATATATATATATATATATATATATATATATATATATATATATATATATATATATATATATATATATATATATATATATATATATATATATATATATATATATATATATATATATATATATATATATATATATATATATATATATATATATATATATATATATATATATATATATATATATATATATATATATATATATATATATATATATATATATATATATAAATATATATTATACAGGTATAATTACAATAAAGCAAGATTACCTTATCTTAATTTATCTGTGACAGATAGATTCTTTTTCTTGACAGAATTTTTCAGAATGAGAAAATTCACCCTGTCTGATCGGCTAGTTTAGCTTAAATAACATTCAAAATCCGAACTTTTCATTATAATATCATTTGTGTTGAACTTTTCATTTTCAGTTGGTAATAATTCACACGTATCTGACTCGGGAGCCGAAAGTGAATTCTTGCGAAAAAGATGCCAGGGTAAAATATAAGATAAGGAAAAATAACATCAATTATAGATGAGAGAATTCAAACCTGCAAAGAATCTCGAGGATGTATGCTGAAAATTTGCAGAATTTTCGTGTGGTGGATTTTCCACGGGTAATATAGGGGGGTTAAAGAACCCTAAAAAATATCGTTTTCGATAGTTACGTTTCTATATTCGATATCGATATTTGGTCCAATATATCAATATTTGGTCCGATATTTGGTCCAATATATGACATCGATATATCAATATCGATGTCAAATATCGCTCAGCACTACTACAAAGGCCATTAAAACCCGCTATTTAATTTCAGTTCATTTTCTTTTTAACTTTAAATTTGTAGAGACAACCGAAGTTACAACAGCAGGATCAAGCCACGTGGTGGGAAACACTTGAGAAAATGCAAAAACTTCTGAGAAAGGCTGCGTCTACTCTTTATGCGGAAGGAAAGATGGACGACGAAGCCATGCACAACTATTTCATGTCAGGTTTGTAAATTTTATCTCGTAGAATATCTTAAAATGTTTGTTTTGGTTTAAATGGTTTGCTGTCAAAATATAAGAAACACTATGCTCAAGTTGATCGGTAGTCAAGTTTTCTCGACTCTCCCACTGAATAACTGCTAATAAATTATATCTTACGTTCATTTTGATTATTGAGGACAGTCTTCCTAGTGCTTGGTCATTATAAATAATGACTGATAAAACAGGCAACTTGATAAAAAAGGCAACAAAAATAAATTATTACATTGCCCAGTCATTATAAATTTTACTACTATTAATCTGGTCACTTTAATGAATTGACACCAATTTGGCAACGTGCGCACGGTGTGATTCTCGCTGGCCAATCAGCGACCATTTTCAGTGGCTTGTCGCCTATACCATTTTGTAATCTAACGAGTTCACGATCGTTTCCAGAAAATTGCTCGGTCTATCGTTATCAAACAGTTCGTGGTAACGAACTGTAAGTAAGGAGCGACCCGGCTCAATAACTAGAGTAACCGAAACTCTAGAAAACGGGTTTTTGATACCAATAGATACATCAAAAGAATCAGATTTCAATTCTGAATTCAAATATATAACTTTCATCAAGTTTAGTCCTACCTATCAAAAGATAAGCGCCTGAGAAAATTTGGCTTATTTTCGAAAAAAGGTGGAAACACCCCCTAAAAATTATAGAACCTTAATGAAAATCGCACCATCGTATTCAGCGTATCAGAGAACCCTACTAAAGAGGTTTCAAGCTCCTATCCACAAAAATGTGGAATTTTGCATTTTTTGCCAGAAGAAAGATCACGGATGCGTGTTTATTTATTTTTTTTTTGCCCTAGGGGTGATCGTATCGACCCAGTGGTCCTAGAATATCATGAATCATTGAAACGAAATTAATCATTAGAACGGAAATTAAAAGTTCTAGTTCCCTTTTTAAGTGACCAAAAAAATGGAGGGCAACTAGGCCCCCTCCCACGCTCATTTTTTCCCAAAGTCACAGGATCAAAATTTTGAGATAGCCATTTTGTTCAGCATGGTTGAAAATATGATAAATATGTCCTTTAGGATGACCTAATCGCCCGAAGTCCCTGGGGGGGAGGGCTGAAAGTTATGAACATTACCCAATGTTAACATATAGTATTGGTTATTAGGAAGTATACAGACGTTTTCAGGGGGGATTTTTTCTGGTAGTAGGGGGATGGGTGGGTCGGAGTTACGTGGGAAGATCTTTCCATGAAGGAAGTTTTCATGGGAGAAGGAACATATACGGAATAATTTCTGTTCGTTTTAAGTTTTAACATCGTTCCTTACGTTCAGTTAAAAAAAGTTACAGTTTTCTTTGAATGCTATGCAGTTCATTTGCGACGAATTTTTATTGTTTCTTGTCTTACATCGACTTTGAGTCTGTTTATTAAATATTAGTGATTTTTTCGAAAAACCAAATGCAGGAACAGTTGTTGATTGACGAAAGTAATACAAACGAACAGTGTGATGATATATTTTGTCACAAGGATAGAATATACAAAGTATCACGAAACTACAATGCTTGAAGTTAATAGAAAAGTTTAAATATCTAAAAGAAAAGGGGTGGGGGGAACGAGGACTATTAGCGTTTATACAGGTTTGAAGTAATAGCTACTTAAGAGAAGTAAAAGTTGACAGTTTCTGTAAAAGAAGGTAAAGAGCAGGTTTGTTTACGTACACTAGGAGGAGAGTAGGGACCTATCATGAGTTATGAAACGAACACCGTGCTGCCATCTATAATTGAGTCTAACGCCAGGCTCACAGAATTTATTCAAGGATTCTTGATCGAGTCTAATGGGGTTAATGCCCCCTTTTTCAAGGTCAATTTATTTGTTGTTTATAGGTGTAATGACTCCGGGGCGAAGTTTGCACATGCGCATTAACGGGAAGAGATGTATTGATCGACTCGAGGGGAAGTGGATTACTGACAAATTGGTTTACATAATCTGGCAGGGAATTATTCATCGAGTCTAACGGGAACAGGACCATGCTTCTTTTTCTAATCCAATCAGGGAAGCTACTCAAGGTTGCCCATTACATCAAAATTCGCCCTAGAAATTTTGTATACAACGGATATGCGTTGGCCTTAAAATATCATAAGGTTTTAAGACAACATGGACCAAGCATTGGATATTATTGATGTGTAAACTCTGGCTACACCGATTTATAATGAGAGTTCTGTTTAGTAAATTTTCTTAGTTTATTTCCAAATAAAATCATTTTACATAGTCACCCCTCCAGTAAATTCAAATTCAGGGGGTACTCCCTCCCCCCACAATACAAACTCCACTATATGATGTTTACAATCGATAGAAAACGTAAAATACACTCTTTTTTACCATGTAAACCTCCCCCTCCCCCCTCTGTTTACGACTTTAATTCTTCCAATGGAAATAACTATGTTTTTTGTTAAATTTATTCTTATCTAAAAGTGACACTCAAATTTATGTCGACCCTTAGTTATTAAGCCACTACGACTTAACACAAATTTCCCACAAAAATTTAAAACCTTAAATTATTGCATCCTGTCAAGTGTACAACCGTTTTGCTAAAAATACAAGGATTTGCATTACAATGGTTTCACTGAAAAGGATACTTTTTGATCAAATTAACAACATAGCTTCTTCATGGCAAATTTTACTTTGTGCTTTACTGAAAAGGGAGAGGGGCTTTCTTCTGTAAAAAGGTGGGGGATTGTTAAGAGGGGGAGAGGTGACAGTTACGATAAATATTTTAATACGGAAAATTTATCTTCCATTTTGAGTACTCAATGTTTATATGAGGGAGGGGGGAGGGGAAGGGGCAGTGCCTCGCTTCTAACACCTTCGTTGTAAGGTGAAAACAAACTGTTTCTTTGCGTGATAAGTAAGGGGGGCGGGTTTAAGAAAGAGATAAATAGCTACAATGAGAAGAGGGACTGAAGCACAGGCCCTTTTAAATTATATAAACCTTTGACCTTAGAGGATTAATGTCTAAATATATGTGTTGCGTCTCTAGGCATGTTTTCAATTTTTTTCTAGCTTTCTTTCGATAAAGTTTCTTTTATATTCCCAGGAGGGGGCGTGAAAACTATGTTTTTTTAACTTTGATATACAAGGCTAGAAAGAAAAGTCTTAAGAAGTTACATGAAGCTTATATTATGCGTAAATTGAATAGCATTTTTACCTATGATCGCAAATTTTAGGCCTATAAGCTGTATGTTAACTAGCTTTTTTTTTTTATCTGTTTTAGAGCCTATAGACTGGAACATTTAAATTTTTTTCTAAATGGTAAAAATAGAAACATTGATTTCTATCCTAAGGCTACAGACTACTGATCAGTCAAGATTTATTTTTTCACAAGTTGTGCAATAAAAATGTTTGATTTCTAAGCCTAGTATATTTCTTGCAAATTTTCACTTTTTGCTTTGCTGAAAAGGGGGGAGGGGCTTCTTTGAGATAAATGCTTTCTAGACAAAATTAGGGTTAGGTGTTGGGGGTACTAATTTTTCTTCTGTAAAAAGGGGATCATTATTCCATACTAAACTTTTTCTTCTTTTAAGCAAAATTATGAAGAAAGCGCGCCTCCTCCATAAAAGAGAGCAAGAGAGGGTGAGGCAGGCCCAGCGCAAGCCTCTATGCAACCTGGTAGAAAACCGAAAAGAGAATGAGCGGCTTCTCATAATATGATGAACCCCACTGTACAAGCCAATGGTATCGCCACCGCCACCACATCTATACAAGAAACAGACGTAACCGCCCCATCTATCCCCCCTCATGCTTTACCTGGTCCATCTGCACTCCATGAGCAAAGCGAGAATGTAACTAGCCCCGCGCTGAACGGACGAGACGCTGCCCCCTCCAACCCCAGTTATGCTGTAGGGCATTCTGTGGTCTTACTACAAAGCAAAAATGCGCACACTTCAAGCCCCAGTCTAGCTACGGGGCCTTCCGTGCAAGCTGCAATGCTTGGGTCTTCAAGACAAGCTGTAGGCCAAACATCGGCTCCTTCTCACGCAATATCTGAGCTATCAGCTCCCCGTCAAGTGTCAATGCATTCTCCTCAACTGTCTCGGCCAAGTGTTGAGCCTTCCATGCAAGATAGAAGGGTTGGCCCCTCCAGGCAAGTCATAGATAAACCAATGGCTCACTATCATGTAATTTCCAAGCCTCCACCTTCCTGTCAAGTGTTGGATCATTTTGAAGTCATGAGTAAATTTTTTTCAATCTAATAAGCTATTTTTTTAGCTGTTAGAGAGCCTTTTACTCTTTATTTTGTCTTTTCACTTTTTTTCTATTATTCAGGACCAGGTTATAGAAATATGTAAACAAAACTATTTTTCAAACTAATACAAGCTTTTCGAAGACATTAAAATGTTATTTTCGCTATTATCCCCTCCCCCACACCCCTTGTTTTAAATTTCACTGCTCCCTCTCCTCAGAGATACCTAAATATAATGTAATTTTTTGGCTTGTCAAAGAAACCGCTCTTTTCTATCACCTTATTTTCTCTGCCTACTGCAGACACCTTCGTCTTTTCAACCTCATAGGCAGATAATATTTTTCGCTAATTTCTAGTTTACTGTTAGAGAGCCTTTTATCTCGCCATTTGAAACTAATAATGATATTTTTCGCTAGAATATTATAGTTTCCCTTATTTTTAAGGGACTTAGAAGTAAAACTTTTTTTTAACTTTTTTATAGGCCATTCTTTTCGCCAATTTTTCAACACAGTAAAAGCGTGTCAGAGATATTTTTTCAACCTGATAAATTAAAGCGTTCTTCCTTTTGAATCATGTCAATTATTGCATACATTCAGCCAAATGAATTCTCATAGCGAAACCATAAAAAGCACTATATCCCGGACATAATTTCCAATAGTAAAGAGCAAAATCGTTGCGTTATAATCTACTTTATTAACGAATGCATAATCTTGTTTCTACAAATATTATAAAAACAATTTTCTATCGGAAAGAGTTGTATATGGCCTAAAAGGAGACCCCGTTTTTTTTTCAAAGCAGATAAAGAGTATTAATATGAAATTTTTTAGGGGTTGTTTGAAAAAAATCAAAAGATACTATGTCATCTTTTAGATTGTATTAAGTTGGCACTTTCAGAATATATATAGAGTAAACCAAATGCTACTATGTGCATACTGCTACTAAGCGCGTTTTAAATAATAATCCAATTTAAAAAATGGGTGATTTAGACACTTTTAGAAGAAGCTTTTTTCTTTTTTAGTTTGTATTGGTACCTTATTCCTTGTCGCTGTCATCATCAGTTGGAGAAGAAGACGCGCCTCTAGAGCTCTCCAACAATTCACAATGGAATGGTAATTCACTGGAAATACCAGATAATGTTGATGATTTTTAACTGATTAGTTAAATGTTGATTATAGCACAGCTGAGCAGGGGGACTTGAGTCCATACACCTTACAGATATTGGATGATTTTACCTGAGAATTAACAGGGAACCATCCCGCCACTGATCACATACTTCCACTTCAAAATTATGAAGTGGCTTCGAACAACTCTATTATTGAACAATGTGGGGGAGGGGGTTGTGATAATATACAAGAGGGGATGGAGGAGGGTGACAATACCCAATTTATAACATTTCCCGAATTCCAACAATCAAATTCAATTTCAAATACGATACTTGTTTACACTGCAACTTTTGGGGACCGTTTTAATTCGCTTATGGGGGGTAATTTTTATTTGACCCTATAGAAATTGTCCATGAATATGTAGATAGAATACGTGCACTATTAGAAACCAGATTCAGTTGTGGGGGATAGGGATTCAATTAAGGTTTCAATTGTTTTAAAGGTGTTTTATTTAAACGAGGGTAAAAGCGAGGGTTATCATCATTATGTACATACCGAGATGCGAGTGGTCTATTCGCATTTAGAAAATTTTGAGGGTGTGTTTTCGGATTGGATAGGCCACATTATTATGCATCTCGGGAATTATAGTGAAAACGGGAGTGGCTCTGCGGTTTTAATTGTTGGAAATTTAAGCGTTAATATTTGTAAATTTAAAAAAGATTTATTTTAAGAGGGGGGGGGGGTAGGTTCTGTGGGGTCTATAGTTTTAAAATATAATCCCGATTTAGAGGGTTGCAAGGGCGTTCAACGAATCTGTTTTGAAACAGGTCAAAAATGTTTCATGTACGCTTTCCTCATATCAGCATTTGAGCCTCTAGCACGTGCAGCTACAAAGAAAAATTTAGAATACTGGGCTGTGCATGGGAAGGCGGGGTCCAGTTTTCTTATTGTAGATTTCACTTGTTTAGAGGGAAAATACCCAGTAATACTAAGGTTTATTGATATTTTTGAAAGGGCCAATACCCATTTAAATATCAGTATTACTGTGGTTAAATATGAAACAGAATTTGAGGATGGAGTTCGTTCTAAAAAGAAGGGGGTGTTGTTCCCAGTAAGGAACCCGTCAATTGAATCGGTGAAGTACTGGGTTTGGTTGTTGTACACACCACCTAGTGAACCCAATGCAATTGGCCATTTTAACCCAATTACAGACATCAGTAGAGTTCTGGGGGAGGGTAAGACTAGGAGGACACATTTCTACTGTCAAACATGCCTGTCTCGATTTTGGACCTAATTAAAGTTACAAAATCACATGAAGCATTGTAGACGGCACGGCTATCAGTCAGTGGAAACGGTTTTGGGGGATAGGGCCAATTAACACTTTAAAAATTTTCAAAATACCCTCCTCCAGAGGAATAAAATCTCTTTGGATTGTGAAGCAAAGCTAGTGGACGTGAGCGATCCTCGATTTCCAAATCGAATCAATGAACATCGAGCCATTGCAGTCTCCTAAGCCCACGCGCAAAGAGACAGTTCTAACACTATGCATTTGTTAGAAAAAGTTGAAACGTTGGATGACGGTGAGTGCATTGTCAAGGCACTGACTAAATTAATTCGCACCGCTAATGGCGCTATTTCTTGTTTGAGAAATACACATTATCCAATGTTGTTGTCTGCAGAGGATCGCCTCAAGATTGAAAATAAAAAAATCTGTTGGGTTTGAAAGGGGGAGTTTGTAGAGGAGGCTAAGGGGAAGGGGATTAGAGGAAAACGAGGGAGGAAGGGAAAAGTCAGAGACCACAATCACTTGGGGCGGGAAATATCCTCAGGGGATAGTAATTTTTGAGGGGTAGCACATCAATCATGCAAGGTGAATGTAAGCCAGCAGTTTTTTATTCCGGTTTTCATTCACAATTTAAATTATGATATAACATTTATTTTACCGGCTTTGGCACGCATGCACAGGAAGGGAGGGGGAGTAAATAGTCCATGAGTAAATAATTCATTTACTTATAATATCATACCCAAATCAGCTGAGAAGCTAGTGCTTTCGAGTTGAAATGGCAGGTAGTAAATAATTGGCATACGTGTCTAAATAAAATCGGGTTTTTAGATTCATTTAATTTTTTCCCAAAGGCATTGAGTCAATCTATTCAAGTGCATAAATGTGACAATTTCTATTGTTTTCCTTTGCTTAAGAAGCATATTCCGAACAATGAAATATATGATCTATTGACCTGTAAGGGTGTATATGCATACGACTATTACTGTTTTGGCATTCGCTTAAGCGAGGTGGAAATACCTTGAATTGAAGCTCTATTTAAGTCACTCACCAATAGTTAATGCACTGCCGAGGAATATGAATTTGCCAAGAAGGTGTGGGCTAAGGGGAATTGCAAAAATTGGTGGAATTATTGTAGACTGTACCTGGCTAGTGACGTTTTAACTCTGTTAGATATTGTCTGCAAGAACACGGCTCAAATCTATTCAGATTTTGGACTAGATATAGGATGTTATTTTTCCACACCACATTTGGTGATGGACTTGATTTTAAAAATTAGTAGGGAGGAAATAGGATTGATAACTGATGTAGATCAACACCTTTTTGTAGAAAGATCAATGAGGGGGGGGGGGGTATGTTTTTCATGGGGATCGCGTTTTGACAACAGGTACAAGCGGACAAAACAGCACCGGTCCAAAGTCAAATGCAGTTTTCTTGGAAATGAACTTGTTGTATCCCTCGGCAATGTCTCACTACTCTTTGCCGTATGGGAACTATAAATGGCTTGAGAATCCTTGTGAGTTCCCCGACATTAACACGGTCGAGGACAATGGGCCACAAGGGTGGTTCTTTGAAATTAATGGTCACGTTCTATTGGCGCTTCATTATTCAGTCAGAGATTTTGTTTTCCCCTGTATCAATCGACCGGTGACCAAGGACTCACTGAGTCCATACAATCGATCATTGGTTGAGGATATGGGGTTGCACTGGACCCCCTCCAAGCAGAAACTGATTGCAGATCTCGACCCTAAAGAGAATATCGTTGTTCACCATGTGCTTTTGCTCTGGATGGTGAACAATGGTTTCAAGATCAACAAAATACACAGGGTCCTGCAATTCAATCAAAAACCTTACTTAAAGACGTTTATCGACACCTTTGTTGATAAATGCTCTCGGGCAAACACTAAAGTAGAAAAGGAAATGTACAAGCTCATTCTAAATTCAGCGTTTGGCAAAATGTGTGAAAGCGTACGGAACAGATCTCGTTGTGACGTTGTGACTGACCCTCAAGAATGTGCACGAATTATTGCAGACCCCAATTTTACATCGTTCACGAGCATAGAGACAAGCATGGTTCTTCTACACAGAAAAAAACAGAAATGTGGTACCAAACAAGAATATAGCAGGAGGTAGTTCAGTACTTGATAATTTCCAAAAAGCTCATTTTGTCGTTTTTTTACAATGTGTGCAAGGTACAATGACCAAGGGAGGAGGAGGTTCAAATTTACTATTGGGATACAGATTTTTTTCTGTTAAAAATTAAAACCGGGGTTTTATCGGGAGATTTAGAAAATGGGGAACACATCAGCTCGCGGATGGATTTCACTAACTGGAATCTGTCCCTCTACCCCGAGTTGGTGAAACGTCAGGCTCCCAATCAACTATTAATGTTAAAATCAGAGACGGGGAGTGATTTGATATCCAAGGGGTTGTTCCCGGGTCCTGAAGTGTATTGCGTTGAAACTCATAACAATGATGTAAAGCAGGCGTGTAAAGGGGTGCCTACACATTTTGTAAAGAACAATTTCAACATGAGTGTGTACAGAGGATGTGTAGAGAGTAGCCTAGTGTTGAGAGCACAAGTGCTTGCAATTCACTCTCTACAGTAAAAAATTATACTGTTAGAGTGGAAAAGAATGCAATGTCATGTATATCCGACAAAGTCTTTGTACTCGAGAATGGTGTAAATGTACTCTCCCACGGCAACTACCGTATTTCAGATCGGGTTGAATGCATGGACTATCGCAATCAACTTGGTCTGGATAAATTAACCTAATCTGATAAATTAACCCAATTCTAACCCAATCAAACCTAACCTGATAAATTAAATGCTCTAACCTAACCTGCAGCAGTGACGGCGACTATTGTATACTGTTTCGACCCCCGGGGGGGGGGTGTGGGGTCCCGCCTGCGGCCGGCCCGCTGCTCCCGGGGGTGGAGGGTTTAAATTCATAGTGTTCGACTGTGCTATTGTTCATGTTCGTGCTCGTGTTTTTTCTATGTGTTGTACAAATAGTGCTATTGTACAAAAATGTGTGTGTACAAATAGTGCTCTTGCTGGAGAAAAAGTGTTTTTTTATGACAATAAGTGTTATTGTACATATAGTGTCGTTGTTCTTGATGGACAAAATTGTTTTTTTTATGTCAATAAATGTTGTTGTTAACAATAATTTTTCTTGTTTGAACAGAAGTGTTTTTTTATAATAAATGTTGTTCTTGTTGAACAAGTCATTTTGTTCAATAAATGTTGTTCTTGTTGAACAAGTATTTTTATGTCGAATAAATGAATGAAATATTGTTTTTGTTGTTAACGTACTAGATAGATCTATGGGAAAATTACTACTACTTATTCATTGGACAAGTATGGTTTACAGTTAGTTGTAGTCTAACTATTGTCAACAGCAGCAGTATGTATCAATTTAAAACACCATTCACATCGTTTCTGTGTGATCCATCAATGTCTGAGAAAACGACACTTTTAGCTAAAATATCTCAAAATTGTAATAAAATGTTTTCGAAAAAACTGAAGAAACTGTATTATTGCTTAAACATCTGAAAAGAGTCCTACGATCAAATAAAAGCTATTGCCACATCTATACCAATACAATTCATACGGGGACTTGATGTTTTCAATAGTATTGAACCAAACTCATGGCTGATAATTGATGATCTGGCTGAATCCATTGAACAGTTCTCACAGGAACACATTTCCATAACCCTAGTTCTACACAACCTCTTTCATCAGAGCAAATGTATGAGAACCCTTGCTTTGAATTGCACCATCTATATGATCTACCGAGTTGTTCGTGATTCTAGCTCGCTAAAAACTCTCAATAAGCAAATATACCCCGGTGCCTCCAAATTTCTGCTCTCAGCGTAAACTCAGGCGACAAATAAGCCCTACGGCTACATTTTGTTAGATCTTAATCAGAGCACACCCGAAGATCTGGGTGTTGTCTCCGATACTTTCAACAAAGAAATTACTGTATATCTTCCGGTGAAAAGTAGAAACAGCTATTAGTTACCATCATGACATTGAAGAAACTACACGAACAACGGCATTTATTTTCCGTTTTAGGCCCTTCAAAACCTCCACTCAGGAAGGCCATACTCAAACATGGTATTGACAATGATTTCATTAATCTAATATATGAACTTTGTTTAAATTTAACTGAGGGTAATGTACACTTGCCAGAAGGTGTTAGTCAACAGACAGAGCAACATTGTTCCACTGTACGCGCCTTCGCTTGCAAAAACAAGGGAAAATTTTTTAAAAGAACACGTCTCCTTCAAGCGGGTGGTAACTTTTTTACACTTTAACTGTCAATAATTGCAGGACTTGTACACAGTTTTCTCTAGACGGCTAAGCCCTATAAATTGATGCCATTTGAAGTTGTCCTCTCATCCGTCGGACATTTTGAAGACAATCTAAGCAAATTCATTAATGATGAGAATACTGCTGATGAGAAAAAGCTAGTTTTACTTCAAGATGCATTGCGACGTGTGGACAAACATAGACCTTATCGTGAGAGACCTACCGTCACTCTCACAGATCCCTCTAAACGGGAAACATCCCCTCAAGGTTCAGCAGTGCAATCAAAGGAGAAGGAATTGAATTCTATAGTGTCAACAATTGGAAACCTATTGCCAGTGACCTATCGAGAACAGAGTAAAAGAGTATTAGCATATCTCATGTTGGAAAGTGGTGGTGATCAAGTTCAAGTTGACAGCGCAGGGAAACGAATTATAATTCCAGGAAAAAATTATAATCTGGTTGATTTAATTTGTGATATGGTGACGAATCCTAAAGGACTCTTATCATTTGACAATAATCGATACACCTTTCTAAATGTATCAAACTTCCTCAAAAGTGTCATTGGCAATAAGCAAATTATAAAGAAATTAAGAGAATATAGTCCTCCAACAACGAAAACACCACCATTTAAAAAAGAAGAAGATTCAATATTGGAAAATGTTAGCAGCTGCAGCAGTATCAATCAATTTATAGCACCTGTGGCAGCTAGTCAAAAGCAAAGACGGATTGAATCACCCTCGAGTGAGCAAAAGGGGAGTGGACATCACACTACGTTCTTAAATTCAAAATGGATTAAGTTCTGAAGCATATCAATGAAAGCATTGATGAAGCGGAAAGGGTAGGTTACCCGACAACGCTTTCTAAAGTTTCCTCAGACATTAAGGGCAGCTTATTAAAAAAAAGCAAAAGAGTATATAGAAAATGAACCGAGTTACACACTGCATCAGAATCGCAGGCTTCGTGGCAAACAATATCGAAAAACTAAAGCATTTTCCCCTCTGCATATAATGCAAACTGTTCTTTTAACTTTTGACGCGATTCAACGACGTCAAAATGCAACCTAAAAATATATTCTAGTGGCAATCAGTGTCTTTGGTCGCTATGCCTATGTCCTTCCATTGCAATCAAAGAGAGGTGTTGAAGTTGCTCATGCTTTAGAAAGTATTCTTGAACAGAATTGCTATAGAAAAATTCAATCAGATCGTTGTATCGAATTTGTTAATCCTCATGTGCAAAAGGTTCTATTGAAATATAATACAACACTTTATCATAGTCACAGCCCAATAAAGGCTGCATTGGCTGAACGATTGATAAGAACGATTCGTCTATTAATTTCAAGATATTGTACACTGAAAAATACACCTGCTTTTATTCATGATTTTGATAAAATCATGCAAATATACAACCAACGACCTCATCAATCCCTGTCCAACTCAAGCCCTCGGGAAGTTCATTGCAGTGAAAATACAGTTGATGCTTTTTTAAAGCAATATTCCAACGATAGTGAGAAGAAGAAAAAGAAGAAATTCAATGTTGGTGATACTGTTCGAATTAATAGAACCACCAATATTTTTGAAAAAGGGAATTATTTATGGAGCACTGAACTTTTTAAAGGGTCCAGAATCCTGGACACTACACCCACGACGTATCAACTGAGAGACATCAAAGATAATGATATTCTAGGCGGCTCTTATGAGTACGAACTGCAAAAAGTTTGAAATACTATTGAAATCTATAAAATTGAAAATATATGAAAGAGTCGTATTCACAGGGGCATGAGACAGCTGCATGTTCGCTGGCTAGGATACAACTCTAATTTTGATTCTTGGGTCAGTGTTGAAGAGATTAACAATGCCTAATGTTTTGTATGTGACTTTCATGGCCAATGTTTCCGACCCTCTCTACAATGACTTGAATAAAGCAAGTGATTTTTGGATGAAACTCACCCCCACTATCAAATTCGATGAGGGAAAGCATGAAGTGGCTCTTGTCGACTGTATTCTCAAAAATACATATGACATCCTGAGAAAGAATCGCAAATATGAATTAAAAATTAGACCCTATGATTGGCCGCCACCCTCAGGTGATCAAGAACAAATTCAAATGATCAATTGGATGAGTTGTCCATATATTGAATTACCCTGTGAAGAACTTACCTGTATGAATGATTTATGTCGTTCTATTAATAAAAGAATTTCCGCTCGTAAAAAAGGAGCTTTTCATTTCAACTATTCAAAGGAGGAGGGCAAGATTTACATTAGTTCACCTATTGCCAATGAAAAGGTTATTCGCAATGATAATCTAAAAGATGTTCTTGGCTTTAAGCTCAATATAATCAACGGTAAAAGTTCCGGAAACACTAATTTCATTTTTGCTACTACCCGCCTACCTTCACCACAGACACTTGTATATTTCTCTACGCTTCATTTGTGGAAACATCCCGGTTTGGAAATAACAATGTTCCCCTCCTACGAGTTCCTGAACGAAAAACCAATCAAGAACATATTCACCACTACAATATAAAGCATCTTCAGTATATCCCCGTAAACACTTCCTATTTGGAACTCTGTGAGTTAACACTAAGAACTGAATTAGGTGATCCTCTAGCAATATCAAAAGGTTTGGCTGTGATTACATGCCATTTTAGACCCATCATTCAACAACAACTAGATGTCTAATAGAAAAGTGGTATTAATTTGTCCTTATATTGACTGCTATGTTAATACCCTTGGCCCAAGACAACAGGACAATGGAATAGACTATTACAAAGGTCGCTCGTCAATGTTTGGCTACGGTCTTGGCAGTTGGTTTGCTAAGCTGTTTCGCTCTGCACTACCTCTGGCTAGAAAATATATTGTACCGGCTGCAACAGATTTTGCACCCTCTACACTATACGATTGAGGCTCAGGCAAGAATTTTAAAAATAGTGTTTCGGAAAATCTTAGGTCCAGTGCACGAACCCTTGGTAAGAGATTAAAACAAAATGGAAAAGGTTTAAAAAGGTCGAGAAACAATGCATCACTCATCAGTCTCTACTCAGGTCAGAAACGAAAGACTTCACCCCAGTCAAAGAAAAAAAGGAGAAAGCCGACACGCACAGTAAACAGTAGAAGAAGAAGCCCCAGGAAGAGAATTGTTAGATTGAAACTAGATTTCTTTTCCTAAGATGTCATACCTACCGCATAAGGATTCCCAACCTTCAATAATATCCTCATTGAATCTATTCAATGCAAAAAATGTTGATGTGAGTGTAAAACACGGATACTATGAACAATTTTATCCTCAACAACCCCTCTCCGATAGTATCCACTCTCACATTTATTCCAATGAAGACTACTTTATGGACATGTCTTCGACATTTGTAGATTTACAAATCAAAGTCCGGAAATCCGATAATACATTGCCAATTCTTGCCGATGGAATATTCTATGAAAATTGTATATTGCATAATTTATTTTGTCAAATCAGTGTCTACATCAATGGCACGCTGGTGACCACAAGCAACAATCTCTCAAATTATACAAGCTATAAGCAATTCATGCTGATGACACCCAAGTCATACCAGGAATTGAGAGGTACCTCCAATGGATATGAATATATTACTAATACCGATAGTACAGATGCACTTAAAAATGCTACAACTAGTGAATTACATAAAGTTGGAAAAATATATCATGAAATATTTAATATACCCCAATGGCTACCACCCAATGTTAAAGTGGATATAAAATTGACGCTTGCACTATCCAATTTCATATTGAGAAAAGAACTTGCTGGTAGTCCGGATGTGACTCTCCCCCTCACCTCGGCAATACTTCATGTACGCAAACAACAGGTCGTGAGTTCTGTTGCTTTGGCAGTGGAAAAACTGAGAGCCAGTGGTAATAATATTAAACTACTTGTTCCTCATACAATCACTAATCAACGTCATAGTGCCACGGGGTCACGTACCTTCACCGACTCATCCTTTATCACTGGCGAAATTCCGTCAAAACTGTCCTTGGCATTTGTAAAAAGCGCTAGTGCAATAGAATCATGAATTGGATGCCAATATAAATTTGAGATGTTTAGGCTTCCATTCCTTGTGTGGAAAAAAAATAGCATCTCACTTAAGTTTATATCTTTTGATCGGATATATAGAAACTTGTTTGAATTGACCATACAAACCTTAGATCATGATTCCGAACTATTCAAAAATGGTATAATTGAAAAAATGTTTGCTAAAACACATGGTATCATTGTATTTAATTTGTCTGGCACCCAGCATATGAGTATAGTACGTACGGGGAGTGTGCGTTTAGAGTGTACATTTACCGATCCATTCTGAGAGCTGAGAGTATTGCACTAATCTCACTAAATCCATATGAAACCTATTTGGAAATCACTCCCGAAGGCAGTGTTCTACTAGACTTGGCCCCATGAACACCAGTCAAATAATTAATGTATTTAATTTGGATCCCTACATGTCCATATACAGATCCTATTGTCTGCCCTCGGACTTTCTTGGAAAAATTCAAAGTGGCAACAATACCCTAATTATTGTTAATAGCAGTCCATTGACTGTGCAGACGGGTCATTGGTTGTGCATATTTCAAACAGCAAGGAATATAGAATTTTTTGATCCTCTTGGCCTACCCTATACATTCTACACTCCACACATCAGCAACTATATTGAGAGCAGTGGGAAAACTATTATTTAAAATCGGAAGAGAGTGCAGGATCTGACGTCTAAAAGCTGTGGCTTCCATGCACTACTATATTTTGTGTTCCGATGTCGTGGCTACACTTACAAGCAATTTCTAAACATTTATGTAGACAATCCACGTCTGAACGACTTCCTAGTGGAAAATATCATCTCTGACCTGTATAATATTGATTTCGGTGCCCTACAAGTAAAATGCTTAGAAAATGTATGTGAATTTGTTTATTAATAAAAGAAAATGTATATATACAACAATGTCTTTAAATCTTCACTTTAGATTTCTTCTTCTTCTGTGTATAGGCAACTGTCGTGAACCACTAATGTCGGTAAATCATTTGGATTCACTGTATTTTGATCTTGATTGGCTGGAAAGTCAGGGTCAAATTTTCTACGGTATAATGTAACTTCACTCTTGTCATATCTCTTTGTATAGTCAATGATACTATTTGCATTCATATTATGAAATTCCCAAGTTTCAATCTGTCTATTTGAAGCAGTATCATACAGTGTTTTCAAATGGTGAATCACATTCACTAACTGCCAAATAAAAATCACTAGGTTTATAGTCATAATAGGCAGTGTCTTAACAACGCTGACGTAGAAACCAAATTGTCTTGTTACCCCAACAGTTGGATCGTAGACCTGATTCTTCCTCCCAAAATAATTTAAATCCACGACGATACCAATCTCGTAGAAATAAACTAAAATCACGTTTGGTATTCTTTCCAATCATAGCGGGGTAAGTATTCTCCCACTGATCACATCTGTCATAGTGACAATTGGAGCACAGATGTCCTCTAGGGTGAGAGTCACAAATCTCTTCAAGACATGAATTACATCCTTTAATTTGTACTGCATAGCCTCTATGTAATTTACAAGGGTAACATAATTTGCACTTTTCATTATAGTCATCAATAATTGTACAATTCTCACACTGTGTCCAACTGCCAAGATAGTGGACATGTATAGAACATTTTTCAGTTTCCGATGTCAACTATCTCACAGCTAAAAGGAAACTGATCATCCTCGTTCGATAAATTCAGAGGGGAATGGGAGAGGAGTAACTCTGTGACGTCACCTCTTTCGAAGGGGAAGCCATCTACATTGAATCTATGGCAATATTTTCAAAAGTATATCCACGATATAATTCTGCTTTGTTTCAATTAATATATCAATAAATTAAGTAAAAGCATTTGAGTCACGTCGACAATGTTTCATGCAATAGTCCAATGGGGGAGAATCAGTTTTCATTATATTGTCTAGTGTTCCCCGAGAAAATATCTTTCACTGAAGGGATATCTCAAGAAAATAATTATCCAAAATAAAATGTTATTCCATAATCACAAGATTCAATCTAATTTTCTGTTCCTCAAATTTATTAACTTTTTAATCCTATCACTCTGACTGCTGACTCTAGACTGACCATGATTCGTTAGCCTAACATTCTAACAAAAAGAAAGGGAATAGTTTTGATTTCGAAACAATTTTATTGTATAATTACAACAATAATACTAGACATGTACAATTAGCGATACAGCTTATTGTCTGCGATATGCTTCACTAATGAAATTAAAGGACATTGAAGTCTATTCACATGCGCTATATCAACTTTTGCAGCGAAGCATAATCGATCCTCAATTTTAAATTTGCTCAAGGATATCACATATCTTGCATATGCTTCATCCCATTCCAGAAAAAGCCGTGATCCTCTCATGATTTCCACCGCAATGTTTGGTGTTCTTGCATCATTGCTGCCAACTCCACTATCGACTTCTAATAGGGTAAACATTCCACTCATCATCAGCACAAATATATCCTAATGAGTAAAGTCAAACTGTTCTTACTCCTTTGAATTCTATTCACACACTAATAAAAACTATAGCAAAAATCCTTTCCTTATATTATCTACAACCCTGACTTGGCTTAGAAAGAGACGCGTGATCCTGTTCCCGTTAGACTCGATCAATACATTCCCCGCCGATTATTTCATCAATTTCTCAGAAATCTACTTCCCCTCTTGTCCTAGTCGATTATGTAATCAATTTCTCAGAAATCCTGTTCCCGTTAGACTCGATCAGTAATTCCCCGCCAGATTATATAATCAATTTCTCAGAAATCTACTTCCCCTCTTGTCCTAGTCGATTATGTAATCAATTTCTCAGAAATCCACTTCCCCTCGCGTCGATCAATACATCGCGTTCCATCAATGTGTAGGTGCAAAATTTCTCCCAAAGTCGTTTTACTTAGAAACAACAACAAATAACATGACCTTGAAAAAGGGAGCATTAACCCCATTAGACTCGATCAATAAAACTTGAATAGATTATGTTAGCCTGGCGTTAGACTCAATTATAGATGGCAGCACGGTGTTCGTTTCATAACTCATGATAGGTCCCTACTGAGGAGATATTCTAACTTTTACATACTGTAACAGAGGACGTTACAGAGCCGTACCGTCGGTAGCCGAAAAGCGGTACGGAACGTACCGTATTTGAAAGTCGGACGGCGCGAAACCGTACGGAAAAAGAGCAAATTTAAGGCCTAAGAACATCATCTTCAACGACGTGCAAAAAAACACAGTTTAACAAAAAAATTCAGTTAGTAGGCTATTGATCGATCCTAACTACAAACACAAACTCAATATTTTAAGCTGATTTAATTAACCGGCGCTGATTGCATCCCAATTTTATGTAGTATGTAGAGAAATGTGAGAAATGTCAATGTAGAGAAATATGAAAAAAAATATCAAATTACCCACTCGATTTCAAGCATTATCCATAACGTCCATGCTTTATCACACAGCCTATGTAGTTTATTAATTTTTTACATTTCAGTGGGCAGTTTTGAGATTGCATGGGTATTATTAATAGTGCCATAATTTTCATTGATTGTGACATATAAAGTAGATAATTTGGGTAATTAGGTAATGTTCAACTTTCAAACACATTTTTATTGCTGGTGAGGCAAAAAGGGCCCAATGTTTTACTTCTGGCCATCAATTCATTCAGACTGTAATCCTTGATAGAATCAGAAATCCTTAAATACTGGAATTTTAAAAACTCTTCATCACAAAGCTAAGAAATCCTCAAATGCCAGCTTTGCTTGAAATCAATCGATTTATGCGAAATATATAGTTAGTTTGCTTTGAATTAGGACATTCATACAGCCCTCTTGGAAAAAATTTAAAGATTAACAACAAATTACTTAGAATCATTTCCTAAATAATTCTGAATGGTTATCATTAAAAAAAAAGCTACAGCATATTTATATATACGACGTTAGGGGTAAGAGGGACATTTCAGAAGATAGAGGTCTAAGGATCCTATTATATACCGGTCTATCATGCATATTGAAAACCCTTGTAGGATTCTGCCTGAAACTGGGTTTCCACCCCTTGTGAAATATGTACTAAACATGTTTTCATTTTGGAATTACACGCATCGAAAATGATTTCATATTTGTAATCCGCAAGCTCAGATACTCTTACTGCTAGCTTTGGAGAAGGTCAAACATAATTTCTGAAGTTTGTACAGAATGTGTTTTGATTTGGGACAGTTATGCTTCTATACATCTGAATAACTTTTGATTATTAGTATTTAGCCCCTTAAGTCATTCTTTATTAACTCCCAAGTTATCGGGAAGTGAAAGAGCCACAACATGTCAATATGTGTGGGAGGGGGATTTGGAAAATTTAAACGCCCCATGTTTTGCCCTTCAGTCAAACATATTGAAAATAATTCTGTGACTGATTGCAACGAGGTGGAGTATGTTAATATTTCTATTAAAATATGTTCAGGGAGCTTTATTTTAAATTAAGCGCGCATAATGTCGGGCCCTTACCCCTCCTGTTGTATGGATTACACCACCCTCAAGACAATTTTTAGTCTATTGACTGTTTTATTTAAAACAACTATCTTGAAATTTTAATCTGATGCATTGTCGAGACAAAGGGGCACACAGTACGTTGAAGGGGAGCAAGCTGCCTTCCGAACCGTTTGATCCTCAAAAAGGGCACTAGAAACCATAATTTATGATCAAATGAATCTTTCCCAAGTTTTTGACAAATATTTGTTCTATGTAATGAGGCCTGGCCAACGCTTAATTTACTAAGGCGATGCCTGGTTTACTAAGCCGATGCTATTATGCAGACTATGATTTATATTTTTTTTCGGCTATATAGCTTTAATTTAGCTGTTGCAAATCTTGATTATTACCTTGTAATGTACTATCTTTCGCTTAGTCAAAAGCCGGCAAAAAAGACTGTTTATTCTACTGCCAGCCTTCATTGGATTCAGAATGGTGTAGCAAATATTAGAACTCCAATTGGTCAGCCAACCTAATTTCATATTATCTGGTGTTTTACTTTGTACACTTGTGAAGAGAAAAAATTAGATACATAAAGTTTTAAAGTGTTGTTTTAAGCTTCTAACAAAGGCCACTGTTCCGACCTAGCGCTCGGAACTTTACTTTTGTGAGAGCAAAATAGAAAAATAGAGAAAAAATGAAACCTGTATCATTGATAAATTTTAGATCGAGAGTTGCATAAATTTGAGATCAAGAATTGATAGCAAACATCTCTTTTTCACAATTTCAGACAAGTTGTATAAAAAGTTCTGATTCAGTGTGAGATAATTGAAAGATAAGTCTTTCTACAAGACTTTAGCCCATCTTTACCACTCTAGAGACTACAAGACTAGGCTTACCAATCGTACCTTAAGCTTGACTTTTTTCTTACGTCTTTCTCCCATCAAAATCTCCTTGGAAGTATTCGATTTCTTTTCTTTGTCTCATAGCATGATTTTATTTCGTTACAGTAACAGAACGTGAAGTGATAAATGGACTGTTAAATGTAAAAAACACAAAGAATCATTGCCTCAGCTATGTGAGGATAATAAATAACATCAACCTCCAGAATGTAAGAAAAGCTGGGCTGTATATAGACATTCTAAACCGACAAGTTGACACAGAAGCGGTTCGTCTCATGGCAAATCTAAGAGATGAACGAGTACCTAATCGCATTGAACTCACGAATTACAAAAAGTAAGTATCATAACACGGTAAGTTAGACTATCTTCAGCTAAGTACAAAAAAATGGAATAGCCGTGGCGCAGGCTGTTTTTTTTTCTCAGTTGAAAATTTCTTAAAAGAATAGGAAGATAAGGCTTCAAACCAACACAAAAATATTAGAATCCTTAGAATATACAGGATCAAATATGACTCAAAAGCGTGGCCTCTTCAAAAGTCATATGAACGCCGGATATTTTCTATATGAATTGTCTACGGATAATTTTAAAACTCGTTTTACTGATAGTATGCCAAACAAAAAGCTGTACGAAGAATGTGGTTTGATCACACTTTATAAGGCTATTACAAAAGAAATGTTAACGCTGTGTTTCGAATGAAGAATGGTAGACTGCCCCAAATCTGATCAGAAAGGATTCAAAGAAAATTATGAAGTCAAAGGAAGGGTAAAGAGTGTTTTGTAAAGAGTGCTTCAAAAGTATTTTGAAGAATTTGGGACAGATGAGGAGTAATATCTTTTGTGTTGACCACGGGTGGTTTTTTGCGGCAATGACTTGTCAATAAGTATTAGTAGTATTATCAGGGCCGTACCCAGGATTTTTATTCGGGGGGGGGGGCACAAATAATTCTTCCTGTGGACTTAGTCTAACGGGCAACCATGGAGACCATCAGTCCTCCCTTTGCGAACGAGGACACGTCCACTAGGCATAATGGACGCGTCCGCTATGGACGCTAAGGGGCATTTTTTTTTTTTTTTTACAGTATCACATTAGCAAACCAAGTATTGAAACATTTATGTACATAATATATCTACAGGGCCGACCAAGAGTTTTTCCAAGTAAACTAACTACCTACAACACGAAACCTAAACGACGATTTTTCTTCCCTGCAAAAACCTCACTGAATCAACGTACACTGAATCTTGGTGCTCGACCCATCTTGTTTCGCAGAGTCTGGTCAGGATCTGTTTCCGCAAATCTTGCAAGAGTTCGTTGATCTTTTCTTTCAGATTTCAGTTCTGAGTGGCTAAGCATTGTAGAAATTGCAAATTTGCGATAGGGTTCCAAAGAAATGCTTAAAATCTGGAACAAGAGCAGACAGATCAAATGACAAGGATGAGACTATGTGCCCTAAAGTGAACGTAAAGCGCCTTTGGATAGTGTTAGCCTATAACGGCCTGAACGCCCCTTAGATGGCTGCTCATTATTGCCATGCCATCATACCTCTGGCCAACCATCTTGTTTAGGTCAAGCCCAAGGCTTTCCAAAAAAAAATGCAGAATTGCTGAAGCGAGACCTTGTCCATAGATCCATAACTGGTAAAAAGCCAATAAAATTCTCGTGAAGATTTCCAGCAGAGGTATAGCGGACGTAAACAGATAGCTGCTCCCTATTCGAAACGTCCGCCGTTTCATCAGCTAGCACCGAAAAACAAGGACATGCGTTTAGTTTTTTGACAATGGACTGCAGAAGAATTTCTCCACAAGTGGCAATCAGACCACTCTGAAACTTTGGTGAAAAATACGTGGCATTTTCTTTTGCAGAAAGAAGATGTTTCACCAGAATTTGGACGCCAACTTAAAGTTTGCAAAAGAGCTCGGAAATTGCCTTCATTTTGACATGGCTCTGGATCCGTGAGTGAAATGGTACAGGATTTGTTCGTACCCCGAAGGACAAGCTGTTGCCTTCCGCAAAATACTACAGTTTCAACAATCGGTTTCATTTTCTGACAATGTTCCTGAACCTGCGCTGCCCTTGCTGTGTCTATTTGGTTGATGATGTTACCCTGCCTTTTCTCCGCAACAGAAATGAAGTCGTCTGCGGTTACAGTATCCTTCAAGTTCCTGAAGGGTTTGCTGACAAGGTTACCTAAGCGCTGGTGGCTGCCTTTGCCCCTATTTCGGACGAAAAAAGAAGAACGAATCGACAGAAAACACCGGCCTGAGATAGCGAATAGGACAACCAGCGTAAACGAATGAGCCAACCCTACTGAAATTTCAACTTTCTTTTCCCAGACATTGGAAAAGTATTTGCAATATCTGGAGTTCAAGGACTATCTAGAGTCCAAGCAGACAAGTTTGGACGCTGTATCGAGCGACGACGATTTGTGGACAAACCGTCCGATTTTTTTTTAACCAAGTAAGATTAGGTAATAGCGTGCTGCGAAGTGACTGAATCGAGTGGACTGGAATGTGAATCAAGTTTAGGGTCCTTAAGTTTAACCTGAGCATCAGCAACCGCTTCTGTGTTATTTAAGCCCGGAGGGGCAGATGAACAATCCGCAGACGACCCGCCAACCAAGGTTGCCATCCGGTGAAAAAAAATCACTAGATTCTTAAAAAAAATCACTAGATCAGCTCATAAATCACTAGATTATTGACTAGAAATCACTAGAATTATAAATCTCTGTATTAGTGCAATTAACAGTTGTTTTGTTTCTTTACCATGTTCTATATAGGTATACATATAGCAAGGGGGTAAAATTACCTCCCTAGGTCTGTAAAAATGACTTAAGATTGATGTTTTGTTGTTTCTCAAGCGAAAAATACCCGTGGAGCTATGAAAAATGTCTTTTCGTATCTTTATGTAGAGAACAGAATAAAATTCTTGTTCCCTCCATGAATTTTCTCAAATTGATACCATTGGCTTATAACCAGATCTCTGAAAATTTGCTATCGGTGATATAATCGAAATATTTACCTTTTTCTTTTTATTTTTATTTCTTGTCGATTCAAAACCCTAATTTTTTCTCTAAAGACATAGCAACCATTTTATTTTTACTCTAGTTGAGCTAGTGTAATTACTGGGGCAATAATAACAATTTTGAAAATGACCTTTTTATATCTTCATGTAAAAAATTTGTCCCACCCTTCTCAAATTTCGAAATTTTTGATATTACTTCTTTAATAAAAAATATCCAGAGAAAATCTTTTTCTCCCAATGCGTTTTTGTTTATTGGTAACGATTGTTCATTCTATTACTTAAGCTATAAAAGAGCCTGGGCTCCTCACCTGGATCTACGTCACTGTCAAACAACATAGTTTTCAATTATATATTCATTCATTTATAAATGTCATAGGCTACAAACTAAAATAAGAAACAATAAAGGCAGGTTCTCACAAAGTTTGAATTGTTGTCACATTTTGGTCTTGTACATCCTGTTTCCCTTTTTTTGCAGAATCCACAAGAGCACGAGGAATTTCGCATTTTGACGGATCTTTGACATATCGATTTAGATGCATTAGTGAAGAAAGTGTTTCTTCTTCCAGTCTGTTTGTCAAAGGTGATTTAACTAACTTCAGCAAGGAGAACTGTCTCTCAGCTGATGCGCTCGAATGTGGAAGTGCCATAAGAAACTTCCTCATTTGTGTCACAACTTGGAACATAAAATCACCCGCACCATTCTTGCACTTCCCAAGGAAGTTCCAGGATAAAACAGGATCGCTGTTATTTTGTGCATGCACTCGAATCAGTTCTCTCGCATGTGGAATTAGCCGCCATTCCCTGTTCAAAGCTTCTACTTCCAGATCTATTGTCTGTGAGAAGCGACCATACCATTCAGTGGTTGATGATACAGAGCCAGAAACTGCAACAGTAGGGTACAAACACTTTAGCTGATTTGAAAGATCGTCTTGATCGCTGATCCGGAATCGGATCTGCTCACAAAGCATTTGGTAAAACCTAACACATTTCTTGCGAACTCTATCAACTAATTTGGCGTCACAGTTTTTTGAAAACGATTCGAATTTTGCACGAAAATACATACTCTCATACTCTCATTTTTAAGTTGTTTTGGTGTTTAAAGTCAACCCTCCAAGGTCCTAAGCATCTCAATTTTTTCGTTTTTACAAAGTAACACATTATTTCTTTCAGTCCTCCTTCGACCTTTTCCAAAAGGATATATGGTCGAACTTTTTCACTCTGGAACTCTTTGTTGAGGCTGTTCACTATTGGTAAAATGTGTCCAAGGAACAAATAATGTAACCACAATGTATTGCTCTTTAGAGTAGCATATAGAGCATGAGCGGATGGTACGGTCTCAGCCAGCGTGGATTGAAAATATAAGATTAAAGCTTCCCACTACTCGAGCAAACGTTCAGTTACGTTTTATATTGCCAACCAACGTATTTTACTGCGATACAGAAGGCAGTGCTTAGCAATACTAACAAACCTTTGACACTCCGCAAACTCTTTCTTTCTTTTTGGACTATAAGCAATGAAATTATATACATCTTGGCTGAACTGGACAATTGACTGATCTAAAATTTCCAGTGCAGCCGCTGAAAAAAATGCAAGAGAGTGAAAAATACACCCAAAAGTTGAAAGCCAAGGAGGGCCTGATTTCAAAAGTATAGCTAGACCATTCTTTGATCCAACCATAACGCTGGCATTGTCTGGCGCGAAGCCGATTATGTTTTTCAACGGAATCCCTTTTGAGTCAAATTCATTCACTATTAGCTATTTTAGTCCTTGATCAGAGGCATCAGTCACAACCGGCATGGAAAAAAGCACTTGACTACATCTTCATCACTCACTGAGAAAAATCGCACCATTATGACTAAAAATTTGGTTGTTGTTCGGTCAGTTGACTCGTCGACATTTATGGAAAACTTTGTATTTTTAAGTTTTTCTGAGAGATCGTTAGCGTCAGTTCTTACCACTTGTTTAATCAAAACAGTGGTCTTTGTTCTTCCACAGTTCAAATTATTAATTACTTGAGAGTCTTTGACATGAAACTTGAGAATTTGTGGAAGTGTGTCCATTACTGAAATAGGATCTTTGGCAACCCACGCAGATAAGGCCAATGACAGCTTTACACTCTGGTAACGATAACTTTTATCCTCGTGCACTCTTTCAAGAAAGCTTGCTGGGTCGGACACTGAAACTTGGTTTTTCTTAGCATTCATGGCTTTCGCATGCTCTGATTCTGGACCTCTATTAGTATGACGAAGCATAGCGGTTTTGCCTCCCTTTACCATCTTGCAGCAGTACTTGCAGTATGCTTTGCTCGGATCTATTTGGTCTGGGACTAGCCAGTCCCTAAATAGGGGGTTCTTCATCCATTTTTTGGAAAAACTTTGAGAGTAAAACTTCTTTGAGTTGCCATTATTTCTATCCATTAATCTATTAGCTATTAATCTATTATTACTCTTATTACTTTTTATAGATTTTTTTTTATAGATTATTGCTATTAATCTATTAATCTACTAGCTATTAATCTATTATTACTAATTGGTTTTTGGCCATTTTTATTTCTCTTTTGACCACCGTTTCTCTTATCATTCTTTTTGCGCTTTTTAGTTCCTAAATCTATCACGTCAGATGGTTCAGACAAATCAGACGAGTCAGACTCAAAATCGTCTGAGCAACCTGAATAACTAGATAAATCACTGGCACTATCATTATCTTTAGATCCAGAACCCTTTTTGTGTCTTGGGATGGACTCGATATCATCTGAGCTCGAAACTCCTAAAGCAGAGGCGACACAGATAACAGGTACTGTCTGTTCATGAACCGGAGCACTAATATTGCCTGACTGAGTGTTTAGGCTATTTTCATTCTTTTAGTAGACTTATTAAAGAAATCAAAAAGGTTCTTGTTCATTTTGGCATTTGAAGCTTCCATGTGGCCTTGACGTTTCTTTTCCTACAAAAAATTTTGTAAGTTTAATTTTTCACACATCAAGGAGGCACACTTGTGCCTCTATAAAGAGGCGACCCACCACAATGTTAAGCGATTTCCTAGTGGTTGCAGAGAGACAACGGTGATTATATTTTCTAGCCCAAGGTCCAAAGAAGACACTAGCAAAATTTCAACCTTCCTCTGACTGGATCTTCATGGGTAAAATTGGGCTGGAAGCTTTGACCCTCCGAACACAGCTCCCCTGTAATGTTGTCTGAGTAGGCTGAAATTTGGAAGTTAAGCTTTCCTAGGGCCCGGGAGCTTATCCTCGAAATTTCAGTTCAATCCGATCACTCCTTCCCTGTTTTCCAAAAACCAGATATAGCCACTTAATGTTCATTTCTCTTTTTTTTTTGTTATAGACGCCTATAGGCCAGAGTTGGCGACTGATCCGAGCAAATGAGAACTAATTGGAAGCGGAATTCAACTTGTTAGGGCTTATTGATATATTTTAACCGAAAAAATTATCCTCCGAACTTACATTTGCGAAAAGCCGCGTTTTCCTATAAGAGCCCGGGTTAAATTTTCCCACCACAGCTTCCCTTTAACATTGTCCGATCGGGCTGAAATTTAGAGGATAAGCTTTCCTGGGGCCTGGAAGCTTATCCTCGAAATTTCAGCTTAATCTGATCACTTCTTCCCTGTTTTCCAAAAACCAAATATCAAGTTTTGTGGGGATTTCCTTTCGTCAAAAATAGATTCCACTTACTAAAAAACAACTACAATTGTGTCTCTTTAGTACAGCGGTCGATACTCCTGACTGTCAGGTGGAAGACCCGGGTTCGATTCCCCGGCAGAGGAATTTTTTTATATACTGAATTTAAAGTTTAAAAAAGAAACTCAGTTTCTTTTTAAATTATTTGAAAAAAATTACGTTTTCTAAAGAGTTAAAGAGGCTGAGTTACAAGGTCGACCCTTAAAACACCCTGTCGAGAAAGAAAAGAATAATACACAATCATCTAACAGTTAGTCAAGCAATAATAAGTAGTAAACTGTACAAAAACGTGCAGAAATTTTTTAAAAAAAATACGTTTTCTAAATAGTTAAAGAGGCTGAGTCACAAGTTCGAACCTTAAAACGTACAGGGATTAGAAGGTACAGTTGGGGGGCTGATGCCCCCAAACCCCCCGCGTTCGCAGCCTTTAAATAAAAAAAAAAAATTTTAAACTTAAAGTAAGGAGCGACATTAAAACTTAAAAGGAACAGAAATTATTCCGTATATGAAAGAGGCTGTGCCCTCCTCAACGCCTCGCTCTTTACGCTAAAGTTTTTATTGTTTAAAAAAAGAGTTGTGAGAAAGTCAAACTTTAGCGTAAAGAGCGAGGCGTTGAGGAGGGCACAGCCCCTTTCATATACGGAATAATTTCTGTTCGTTTTAAGTTTTAATGTTGCTCCTTACTTTCAGTTTAAATTTTTTTTTTTATTTAAAGGCTGCGAAAGCGGGGGGTTTGGGGGGGCGGCAGCCCCCCAACTGTACCTTCTAATCCCTGTACGTTTTAAGGTTCGAACTTGTGACTCAGCCTCTTTAACTCTTTAGAAAACGTAGTTTTTTTCAAATAATAGCATAAAGGGGTAGGGAAGGGTATACTCAAAACACAGTCAATTCAATAAAGCAGAACTACCATGATAAAAAAAGTAAACAAAATGGGACAGAAACCACTAGTTTCACCACAAGTTTTTTTTCCGAAAGAAATTTTTCCGTATATGAAAGGGGCTGTCACCTCCTTAACGCCTCGCTCGTTACGTTATAGTTTTTTATTTTTTGAAAAAATAAAGTTGTGTGACAGAGTCAAACTTTAGCGTAAAGGACGAGGCGTTGAGGAGGGGACAGCCCCTTTCATATACGGAATAATTTCTGTTCGTTTTAAATTTTAATGTCACTCCTTACTTTCAGTTAAAAAAAACTTTTTTTAATTTAATTTCTGAACGATTTTGAATTAATGCAGCTTTGATTTTGACTGACCGTAAATGAATAATTAAAACGAAATTTGCATATTAATTTTACTTTGTTCTGACGTAACTTACGAATTAACTTACGTAACGAACTGCTATATTCGTATGTTTTTATTACGCATATTAGGGAGTTTACCCCAAGTCAATACCTCGCTCTTTACGCTAAAGCTCGAATTTTGTTCGAATCACAAACCCCTGAATCACAAAGGCCGGTTAATTAGAATAGATAGCTCTTTTGAAAGTACTAAAATAAAACTTTAGCGTAAAGGGCGAGATATTGACTAGGGGGTGACCCCCCTCATAAACGTAATGATTTCTCTTCGTTTTGAGTTTTAATGTTGCTCCTTACTTTCAGTTGAAAAAACTTGTTTTTTATTTAATTTCTGATCGTTTTTTAAATAATGCTGGGAAATCCGGCGCCCCCTTCGTAGAAATGTCCCTTCCCTTCCCCCAAGGAAACATCCTCCATGGAAATATAATCCCCTGTAACCCCCTCCTCCGACCCCCCCCCACCAGAAAAAAATCCCTCCTGAAACGTCTGTATACCTCCCATTAACCAATACTATGCGTAAACAATGGGCAAAGTTCATAACTTGCAGCCCTTCCCCTGGTAACTGTGGGGGATTAAGTCATCCTCAAAGACATATTTATAAGATTTGGACTATGCTGAACAAAATGGCTATCTCAAAACTTTGATAAAGTGACTTTAGGGAAAAATAAGCGTGGGAGGGGTCCAAGTTGCCCACCAATTTTTTGTTCACTTAAAAAGCGCACTAGAATTTTTAATTTCCGTTCAGATGAGCCCTCTTTCGATATTCTAGGACTACTGGATCGATACAATCACCCCTGGAAAAAAAAGAAAAAGAAATAGGAGCTTGAAACTTCTGTGGCAGGGTTCTCTGATACGCTGAATCTGATGGTGTGATTTTCATTAAAGTTCTATGACTTTTTGGGGTTGTTTTCCCCTTTTTTCGAAAATATGGCAAATTTTCTCAGGCAAGTAACTTTTGATAGGTAAGAATAAACTTAATAAAACTTATATATTTGAAAGTAGCATTTTGATTCTATTGATGTATCTATTGGTATCAAAATTCCGGTTTTTAGAGTTTCGGTTACTATTGAGCCGGGTCACTCCTTACTTACAGTTTGTTACCACGAACTGTTTGATAAAATATAAAAAAGAGTTTCTTCAGCTGTAAGTAAGGAACAGCACTAAAACTTTTAACGAACAGGAAAAATTCCGGTTGCTAGGGGAGTTATGTTATATGCTCTCCGAAATCCCTCCATCCTTACACTAAAGTTTTTTAATGCTTCAAAAAAATAATTATTCCAAATCAACGGGCCTTGTGTTTCAGCAGTGATTCTTAAAGGATTGGGACATTAAAGTTGAAGTTTAGTGTAAAGAGCGAATTGATGAGAGACATCCCCAAATTTGTGGAATAATGTATGTTTATTTTAAGTTTTAATGTTGCTCGTTACGTTTTTTTTTAATTTCTGATAGTTTTTTAAATGAAGCCGGGAAATCTCCCTCTCTCTTTTGTGGAAAACTATGTCTAGGAATATCCTTTTTCCCAGGGTCTTTAGAGGGTCATGTTATCCCCCGTAGAGCTATTGGACTTTTCAACTATGCTGAATAAAGTCTGTCACAAAATGTTTGTCAAATGTGTTTGGGGAAGACGGGGCGTGGGAAAGGGGCTAGTTGCCCTCTCATCTTTTGATTACTTAAAAAGAGCACTGGAACTCCTAATTTTGAATCAGCCCTCTCCTGATCATCTAGGTCCATTGGTAATTGGTTTGATACTACCACTCCTGGGGAAAGCGAAAAAACTAAAAACAAATCAATGCGCATTCGTCGTCTTTCTTTGAACAAAATAAAATAAAAGTTAACATTTTTATAGACAAAATATTGAAAACATTCTCTGATGTGCTGATTCTGAAGGTGTGAACTTTATCAAGATCCCTCTATTTTTTGAGGTATTTACCCCTTTTTCAAAAATCATGCTAACTTTTCGGTTCGTAAATTTCGATGATTCATTTTAAATTTCATGAGTTTTTTTATATTATAGGAATGAACGAAAAAATCTAATTCTTTTTATTAGTTGCTACTTAGTTGGTTTTTTTAGGAGTTTTGGTTATTATTCGGCAGAGTCACTCCTTATTCCTAGTTGGTCACCATGAGCTGTCTGATTTATCTTGAAACATGGATATCAATTGGCAAAATAAAAAAAAAGTAGCAGCCTCCCCCCCCCCTCTAGTCAATGTTCTTTCTAAACATAGTAATTACCCCGCCCACAATTCTATGTCAGCGCATCTAATGCCTGCATATAGCTTTAGCTTATAAATCATACAAAAGTTTCCTGATTTTCTTTCAACTAGCATTATTTGGATTATTAACTTACGATTCGTCAGAAATAAGTCTAAAAACAACATAAAACGTCACAAGAAAATATACGGACCTAATAGAAAAATTCTTACTTTAGACTATAAAAACATAACACTTTTATTGCCCAAAGATATAACTCCGCGAACAAATTTTCCCCGGATATTTACCTCCCCCCCCCCTCTACCCCTGTGGATAGTCTCCTCCGTGGTAAAATTCTACCCTGGAATTTTTTTAATTATTCCCCAATTAATTACTTTCCCACAATTAACTACATCCCATTTTCAGTTTAAAAAAAATAAAGTTAAAATTATTTACTTACCCATCTGACATTGTCTGATAAATTCAGAAAATATCCAGAAAACCTGAAAATTCTTGGCACCATTGTGGCAGAAACCTTGCATTAATTAAAACTTGCCAGGGATGCTGATCAGAGTTTGAAAATTATCTCCTCCTTTTTATCTTGGCTTGAAAACTTAATCTACAAAAATTGCACAGAGGTGTTTTATTGAGTGAAACAGGGTTTGGGGGGTATACATTTCTGGAGGTTCCGGGGTACACTGAATATCATTTTTATGTTTAAAATTCCTAGCACCAAGCAAAGCTTGGTCTCCTTGTACTTCTTGTTAAAACTGATAACAATAGGAAAAGAATATAGGTTGATACCGCTAATATGTGCACACAAAATTTCTAAATGTGAGGAACATATACATATATTTTTTGAATCTATTTTATTCTACTTGTAGCAGATAGTTCGGGCAGCCAGCAGCATACCAATAGTTGTCCCACAAGTAGCTCTGGTGTTGCATGAAATACGATTAATTTCAGTAATAATTTTTAGTATATTTATGACAGTTCTTTTTTTAGGAAGTTAAATTGAAGTAAAATTAGGGTTTATTCATCAACCAAAAAAATAACCAAATCCAGAAGCTAAGCTTGTACAGGAGATCATTACCCCAAGTAGGCCTAAAAACAACAAAAAAGAACTATCATATAAAAATCACTAATAAGAACTATACCACCCCTACTCAATAGCAACTCATCAATTCTGAACATTCAACATGTTTGACCTTGTCCTTCACTATCCATCAACTAAACACAAAAATCAAAAAAAAAAAAAAATAAAAGCAAATTAAAGGCAAAAGAGACCGGAGAACTGACTCACTCACCCCCATATATCCTATAACAATGTTCTGCAGACTTCTAAATTCAGAGACATCGGTCACCTTCTCGATCTGATCTGGCACACTATTCTAAGCACGAGGGCTAACAAGGCGGATACAAAACATTGACCTAATCATCACATGCTAAGGGCGTCTAAATTGATCCGAACATCTTAAACTGTAAGAATACGCACTAGAAACAGGCATAAAAAAAAATCTTGAAAGCAAATTGGTAGCATTTTATTCTGATGTTTAAACATAAAAAGAGCATTATAACACTTAATCAATCCGAAAAATGGAACAATATGCAGTTCAGCATACATTGCTCTAACCAAGGAACGCTTATCATCTCCGTTAAGTACTCTTACAGCTTTATTCTGTAATACTCTAATCTGCGATAGATGACCCACAAACGTTGAAGATCAAACCAATATACAATAAATCAAATACGGATGAATAAGGGAGAAATAAACCATTCTGAGAACCGGTCTTGGGAAAGTACGCTTTAGATTCCTTATAATTCGCAAATTTCGGGCAACCTTAGTGGCAATTTGATTAATATGGTCCAAGAAACTTCACTGCGCTAAAACGTTCTAAAGCCTTCCCATCAAGTTCTAGTTTCTCAATCCAGGGGTAGTCATTTACGCTTCTTCCGTAAATCACAAATTGACTTTTCTTATGGTTTAATATAAGTTTATTAACTCTCATCCATTTTTATATTTGTTCCATTCCCTTTTTCAGAATTAGTAGAAATCCACTTTCCGTCCTCGCAGCAACTGTAAAATGTGTATCGTCAGCAAAACTAGGAATTATAGTTCTAGGACCGCGATCCTCTTTATCCATATTCGTTATATCTTCAATGCACCGGTAAATATTATTGATATAAATCAAAAATAATAGAGGTCCCAAAACTGACCCTTGAGGAACGCCAGCCTTCACTCTCTGCGGGCTAGAGTTCTCACTTTCAATTTGCACAATCTGCACACGGTCACTCAGGAATGATCTAGTAAGCTCCAAAAATTTTCCACGGAACCCACAGTTATCTAACTTCTTTACTAAAATTTTATAATCAACAGAATCAAATGCTTTCATTATGTCAAGTAAAACGGATACCACTTTAAGACCACGATCTAAATGATCATTCACAAATGTTGTCAAGAAGATCACTGCTTGCTCAGTTGACATTCCTTTCCTAAATCCGAACTGACTAGACCGAAAAAAAGACTTGGATTCTAAGAAATTAGTCATTCTTCCATTTATAACTCTCTCTATTATTCTAGAAATAACAGGAAGAAGGAAAATAGGCCTATAATTACCTAAATTTCCACTATTACCCCCTTTAAAAACCGGTTTCACTTTTGCAATCTTCAGACAATCGGGGAAAATACCTGACTTAAAACACTCATTTATTAGCATTACCATCTGACACGAAATAATAGGATAAATAGCACAGAAAACTTTCACAGTCATGAGATCCGATCCCGCTGCACTGTTTTCACATTTTTAACCATTTCACACAGGTCACTTAAATTAACCGGCTTTAAATAAGCAGACACTTCGCTCTTATCAGGCAGGAATTGTGTAAAATCACAATCTTCAGCCAGGACTGGGATACTGGACCCTACATTATGGCCCACATTAGAGAAATGCTCACAAACTGAATTGTAATTTCACACTATCCGGAAACTCTGAGGAAGGCCGACTAGGGTTCATTACATACTTGATAAATTTCCAAGTCTTGCCTGGATTTCCCTCTGCTTCTTGAAACTTGAAAACAAAATAATCCGCTTTAGCTTTTCGAAGGAGACAATTTAGCATGTTATTATGTGCCTTATAATCATCCTTAGTAGTTGTCCCTGTTTGGTGATTGATATCTGTAAATATTTTTAGGTTTAACACACTTCTGAAGTAAACCTGTTAATGTGCCGTACCATTTATCAAATTTCCAATTGATATTATATTCCTCTTGTAGAAAATTGAATTCAGTCTTATCAACTTCCAGTTTAAAACGGGCAGCAACCTCAGAATCAGTAATAGGCCTAATAACGTTACTACGATGTCCCTTATTCGACTATAGGACTTGCGGCACTGTTATCATTATTCCAAAATGATCTGAAACACTATTTACCCCAACAACAGGTGACTTATATTCAGTATTCACAAATATATTATCCAATATTGACGCCAAATTCTCAGTGACTCTTGTACAGATGTTTATAGTGGGCTTAAGCCCGTAGTTAACCATCATATCAGGAAACTCCTTAACTCTCTGACTAGAATGTAGACTTTTCAAATCAAAGTTGAAGTCACCACACACAAAACACGGCTGTCTTGTTCCACTCAACAGGTCCAGTGGCTCTTCTAACAGACTCAGAAATTCTGCGAGACTACTAGACAGACGTCGATAAATAATAGCAAGAACATATTTAAAATGAAGCTTAGATACTTGCACAACCATTGACTCAAATACCATTTCCTTATCATAGGCAGCGCGCTAGCGCTGCCTAAGTAAAGAACGATGTGGGCATAATGTGTTTTTTTTCATCAGCCGGGCACTTCACATCATAGGAGTTGTCGTAGAAACTTCGAAAAGGGCTCATTCGATTGGAAATTGGAGTGGCTAGTGCTCGTTTTAATTTTTAAAAGTTATTAGAGGGCAACAATCTCCGCAGCCCATCAATCCTTCACACATTGCACATCACAATTTCTAGATATCCATTTTGTTCAGCGGAGTTGATTTTTTGATTGAAACAATATTTTTGAGAAGGTTACTCCCCAACAATCCTCAGGGAAAGGGTTTTAAGTTATGCCCTGAGGGCATATAAGAACGATGTTGGCACAATGTAGGCTACTATGTATTATATTTTTTCTTTAGAGCAGGGCACTTCATATGGAAGGGGTCGTCGTATAAACTTCAAAAGGGGCTCATTCGATTGAAAATTGAGAGCTCGAGTGCCCTTTTTAATAGTCGAAAGTGATTGGACGGCAACTAGCCCCCCCACGCCCATTTTGTCAGCGTAGCTGATTTCCAGATATAAAACATCTTTTTGAGGAGGACACTCCCCCACGACCCTCAAGGCAAGGGTTTTAAGTTATGCCCTGGGACCATATAAGATTTTTATATAATTCAAAGGGCTAGTGCCCTTTTTAATAGTCGACAGTGGTTGAAGGGCAACTATCATTCCTCCAAACATATCCAATAAAAATTTTGAGATAGCTATTTTGTTCAGCGTAGTTGATTTCCAGATAGAAAATATGTTTTTGAGGAGGACACTCCCCCAAAATCCTCAGGGCAAGGGTTTTAAGTTATGCCCAGGGGGCACATAAGGTTTTTATAGAAGGCGTTGTCGTTGAAACTTCAAAAAAGGCTCATTCGATTAGAAATTCAAAAAGCTAGTGGCCTTTTAATAGTCGAAAGTGATTGGAGGGCAACTAGCCCCCCCCCACGCCCATCATTTCCCCAAACACATCCAATCAAAATTTTGAGATAGTCATTTTGTTTAGCGTAGTTGATTTTTCAGATAGAAAATAAATTTTTGAGGAGGACACTCCCCCACAACCCTCAGGGAAAGGGTTTTAAGTTATCCCCCAGGGGCATATAAGGTTTTTATAGAATGCGTTGTCGTAGAAACTTCAAAACAGGCTCATTCGATTGGAAATTCGAAGGGCTAGTACCCTTTTTAGTATTCGAAAGGGGTTGGAGGGCAACCAGCCCCCCCTCCCCACGCCCATCATTTTCCCAAACACATCCAATCAAAATTTTTAGATAGCCATTTTTTTCAGCGTAGTTGATTTCCATATATAAAATATGTTTTTGAGGAGGACACTCCCCCACAGCCCTCAGGGCAAGGGTTTTAAGTTATGCCCTGGGGGCATGTAAGGTTTATAAAGAAGGCGTTGTCGTAGAAACTTCAAAAAAGCTCATTCGATTGGAAATTCAAAGGGCTAGTGCCCATTTTAATAGTCGAAAGTAATTGGAGGGCAACTAACCCCCCCCACGCCCATCATTCCCCCAAACACATCCAATCAAAATTTTGAGATAGCTGTTTTGTTCACCGTAGTTGATTTCCAGATAGAAAATATATTTTTGAGGAGGACACTCACCTACAACCCTCAGGGTAAGGATTATAAGTTATGCCCTGGGGGTATATAAGCTTTTTATTGAAATCTTTGTCGTAGAAACTTGAAAAAGGGCTCATTCGATTTGAAATTCAAAGGGATAGTACCCTTTTTAATAATCGAAAGTGATTTGAGGGCAACTAACCCCCCTCTCACGCCCACCTTTTCCCCAAACAAATCCAATCAAAATTTTTAGATAGTCATTTTATTCAACGTAGTTGAAAGTTTTGGAAATTGGGTCTTTAAGGATGACAGCCCCTCCACCCACAGCCCTCAGGGCAAGGGTTGTAAGTTATGCCCTGGGGCATATAAAGTTTTTATTGAAAGCGTTGTCGTAGAAACTTCAAAAGGGCTCATTCAATTGGAAATTGAAAGGGCTAGTGCATTTTTTAATAGTTGAAAGTGATTGGATAGCAACAAACGTCCTACTCATGCCCACCATTTCCCTAAACGCATCCAATCAAAATTTTGAGATATCCATTTTGTTCAACGTAGTTGAAAGTTCTGGAAATTATGTCTTTCGGGATGATCCCTCAGATCCCTCAGTGCAAGGGTTGTAGGTTATGCCCTGGAGGCATATAAGGTATTTATAGAAAGCGTTTTCGTTTCCAAAAGGGTTCGTTCGATTGGAAATCGAAAGGCCTAGTGCCGTTTTCAATACTCGAAAGTGATTGGAAGGCTTAACATTCTTATAGCAAAGATCGAAGTGGGTATGCTGTATTATTTTTTAGTTGTTGCTGTTGTTTAGACCACGGCACTTCGTATCGAAGGGATTGTCTTGGGAACTTCGAAAAGGGCTCATTTGATTGAAAATAGAAAGGGCTAATGCCCTTTTTAATAGTCGAAAGTGATTGGAGGGCAACTAATCCCCCTTCCACTCCCACCCTCCGATGCCCATTCTCCCACACCAAGCCTCCCATTTCTGCTCTTAAAATTTAATTAAATCAAAATAGCGTAAGTGTATCCATTCTATCAAAGAAAGTAAACAGATTTTTTTGCGAATGGTATCAAGTTTTTCATTTCAGGTCAACTAGAGGAGGTATGAAACTAAATTAAACAGTACTACTTGTGTCCAGATTTTTAAAAGGGTGTATGTTGTTAAAAACTGCTGAAAAATTTTCTCAGCATACAAATAGCAGGCCAAACTATAAAGTCTTAAAAAACGAAAAGATTTAAAGTAATATTTTCTTTTTCCTTGAAAAGACTATGTCAATATAAAAGGAACGGAAATTAATTTAAAAAACTTTTTCTAAAAAATAAGTTTTTCAAAGAAAAGTAAAGAACTCTAATAAACAAAAAATGAGCAAAAATAAAATCAAATAATCTACCAAGCGTGAAACTACCACAAATCAGCATCGATAAATAAATGAAACCCAAAACGAACAGAAATTACAATAATTAACCGAGTCAAACTCAAAACGAGCAGAAATTAACACAAGTTGGGCGCAAAACCCCTATGCCTTCCTTAGGCCAGAAAAAAATTTGCACTTTACTAAAAAAATACAAATGAATATGCATTGTCAGTTTAATGTACATATACTGATATTTAGTAGTCAAATGTTAATATTATTTGATTTATTAAAGTTATAAAAGTAAAGACATTTATATTTTTTCAGTAATGTGCAAATTTTGTTCTGGCCTAAGGAAGGCATAGGGGTTTTGCGCCCAACTGATGTTAATTTCTGCTCGTTTTGAGTTTGACTCGGTTAATTATTTTAGTTTCTGTTTGTTTTGGGTGTTATTTATTTATCTATGGCGAGTTGCGGTAATTTCACTCTTTATAGATTATTTGATTTTATTTTTGCTTATTTTTTGTTTAGTTGACTTCTTTACTTTGCTTTGAAAAACTTATTTTGTGGAAAAAGTGTTTTTAAATTAATGTTTAGTAAGGGAAGGCATCGGCAAGACCTTAAGATCACTCTTGATATATACCGCTAAACCGCCATGTTGGTGCAATTCCCTGTTTTTTAAAACCAGTTGGTAATTAGGAACATCTAATAGAGATGACGTATGAGACTTCAACCATGTCTCAGTCAGGGCCAAAACCTGTAAACCTTGAATCTGCAGAACTTCCTCCAGGTACTGAAATGAAGTACTAATACCTTGGCAATTTAAATGAAAAACCGAAAAGTCACTCGGGTCATAACCATGATTCAAATCCTGAAGGAACTTATAACGGGCTTTCAGATATTCCTCACCAATGACGTTACTATCAAATTCACGATGGAGCACCCCACCTCCAATATCTTAAATCCTGATTGAATCATTCTCCAGCTCCTTCAACCTATTCCACTCCAAATTAACCATTATCGAAAATCATTTTGTGACGAATATGAGAAGAAAAAGGTTCTGTTAACTTGCACTTATCATTTTCATAATTCGCTGAGTTGGTATCATCGCTTCCACACTTCAAACCTAAACAAAAAAAAAGAAACATAAATATCTTCATAAAATCTAAAATACACTACTACTGTTCCCAGGCCTAGTATCATTGAAAGCCAAGACCAATTCATAAGAACTCGAAACACAATCGCTACGCTCCACACCGCACAATAAATTATACACTATAATTACTTTTATATCTTTGTATTTTTTTCCATCCACAACATTCTTTTCAAGAAAAAAAAGAAAGAAAAATACGGATGACAATACTTCATAAAAAAAAAAAAAAAAAAACAAAAAACAAAACAAAAGAATAATAACTCAAAATAACCCAAAACTCATATAAAACTAAAATAATTAAGATAAAGCTTAGCATTGCATAGGCACAAAACTAGGATTTATCGGCACAGACAATTCAGGAATTACGTCATCCACGGAGAAAGAAACACGCAGGCCGTTTGGTCGATCAAAACAAAGGAGAGGTGGAACCGATTTTGTTACCCATGCTTGAATACCACAATCAACGAGCTTTGACCTTTTTTCAAGCAGCCGTTTTCTAACATCTCTCACTGCCGTCGGAGCATCATCACTAAGATAAATATCTTTATGACCACAAACAGTCTTACCTTTAAGTGTCTTACTCTGTTTCAGAATCGTGATTTTTTTTTTTATACAGAACAGTAGCTTTAAAATATCTACGCTCTTTTTTCACTTCTGTAATAGCAAATTCTGGGGTATCGTTTACACCTAGTCCTTCTTCGCAAACAGTTTTTGAAAATCGCTTTAGTTTCCTCTTTATCATCGCAAGGTACATTCCAAACCACTATATTTTTCTCATTCATTCTATCCTCGCAATGCATTAGCCGATTCTTCAACTGATTATTTTCTTCACGGAGAAACGTTGACTCAGATGTAACAACACTAATCTCTGATTTTACATTTATTATTTCACTTTCAGTAGCCGCAACATCGGTCTTGATTGCCGAAAACGTTGCGATTGGCCAGATAGAGCTTCCTCTAGCGATTTGACCCGGGTTTCCACAGATTTGAACTGTTCCGTGATACCATCAAGCTTTTTCCATTGTCTTTCACTATAGTTAGAATTTCAGAAAAGCTCCGAGTCAGCATCGAAATTGACAAAGTCTCTCCATCCTTAGGTGAAGATGATGAATAATCATTCTGATCCTCTTCAAATGAGACTTCTTTACGGTTTCTTTTATTTCGTCCCATGAATAAGCAGTAAGAAAAAAAATTGACAGATAAATAAGTCTTACCTCAGCTGGCAACGATTTTTTATCCACGATGTTGCTAGCGTGCAGTGCTTTTAGCCGTTTGGCACGGCAAACACCTTTTCCAACGACGGTAGTCAATAGGCTCTGCTTGTAATGACTAAAATCCTTTATCCCAGATTATACAGACTTCGTCGTCTTCAATATTGTAATCCTCAATTACTCCATGCAATTCTCCTGTCCAAATCAAAAATCACGTAACAAAAAATTCTCTTTCATCAATTCAAAACTTAATCACAAAAGCTATTTCACTTTTCAGCTATAACTACCGCACGGCACGGAGCGCCTAAGGTGTTACTCGTTCGGGGAATGAATCATGACAGGGCTGGTTAAAAAAATGTGTAGAAAAGTGACAATAACGAGAGAAGTCAGCGTGGTATTATTACTAGAGGCAATTCTACGTTTATTAAAAAAAACAAGTCTTTTCTACTGAAAGTAAGGGGCAACATTAAAACTCGAAACGAACAGAAATTATTCCGTATATGAAGGAGTTCCCCCCGCCTCCTCAATACCTTGCTCTTGACGCTGAAGTTTTTAGCACTTTTTAAAAAACTTCCTAAGCTAATTAAGTAGCCCTTGTGTTTGAGGAGTCGTTTTTCAAAATTTTGACAAAAACTCAGTCACTTGATAACTTAAATTCAAAAACCCAGGGGCTGCGGGGGGTCATGCTAAACCTAAGGTATAGTTTTGAAACCTCTCAACTATACTAAGGTAAATGGCTATATTAAACTCTAGGTCGAGCAATTTTAGAGAAAAGGTTGACGTGGGAGGGGGGCTAGTAGCCCTCTGATCTTTTTGGTCAAATAAAAGAGGCACAATAAATACTAATTTCCGTTAAATGAACCCTCTCCCGATGTTCTTGCACTGTTGGTTCTATATGATCATCCCTAGAAAAATAAAAATGACACGCATCTATGATTTTTATTCTGGCAAAAAAAAAAAAAATTAAAAGTTTTTGCAGACAGGAGTTTGAAATCTGCACAGTAGGGTTCTCTGTTACGCTGTTTCTCATGGTGTGATTTTATTCAAAAATATTTTACTTTCTGGGGTGTTTCTTCCCTCTTAAGAATATCAGGCAAATTTTTGCAGGTTCGTAGCTTTTTATGGGTAGCACTAAGCTTAACGAATCTTATATATTTGGAATCAGCATAATAATCCGATGATATATGGATTGATATCAAAATTCGTATTTTAGAGTTTTGGTTACAATTGAGCCGTGTCCCTCCATCCTTATAGTTCGTTGCCACCTACTATTTGATATGTTAGCACATGAATCCAAAAACTTAAAGAATAGGACGTTATCTGCGCTTATTAGGTGTTACAGTTAAAAATAAGAGAATTTGAAGAACTACTGGACTTTCAATTAGATATTAAAAGTAAAAAATAAAACCATTAAACAACTCTCGGATTAGATGCCCCCTTTTTTACTCCTAACCGCATCTAATCATCAAACTACAATCGATTTAACCTATCTAGTTATGCTACAAATCTTATTACAAAAAGCACTGAGTCCTATTTTCTTTTTCAATAATTCTTTTTTCATTCAAAAAATTATATTTAATGTATACCTATCTTCTTATATTTCCATGAATCCATTTTTGTTCTGTCTGTAGATGTAGAGGGTGTGTTCATATCCACTATCAACTCCACTTTCAAAGGTTTCAACAAATGAAAATCTAATTTGGAACTGATAGATTATAGAGAGTAAAAAATCATAAATTTGAAGACAAAAATTTGACCTGAGCAAATGTTTTGCAATTTTCAGATTAAATAAGTTCGCGTATCATCTTGCTGATAGCGCTGTGAGGTCTACCTGTCTAAATCTGATATGACCGTATGGTGGGAAATCGGAAGTTTCAAAGGCGGTATATTTGCATAAATGTGAATCTGGAATACATTAGGAACCGTAGTAAATAACCATTTTGCATTTTTTTTTATTAATTACTTCTTCTAAGATTCATTCGATTGAATCATGAATCTACGCGCTATAAGGTGAAATATCACTAGTTTTAGAACAAAAATCACTATAATCACTAGCAAGAAAAAAAATCACTAAGCAACATAAAAAAATCACTAGAACCAGTGATAAATCACTAGGGGTGGCAACCCTGCTGCCAACATTACTATTAGAAGGAACTAACCTTGTTCGCTTGGGTGCAAAAAACGATGTTATATCACATTTCCTTTTCATTTTTCGAATCGCTCTTCACTAAACAAAGTCGGAAACTAAACTGACAAAACAAATCGTCCTGTGACTCCTCTATGTTTCCTTTTTCTGTTTTACAAATACAAGTTCCGCAACTTATGACCCACTTACTGCAATAGATCAGTGATTATCAAGGTTACTGTTTGCAGAAATTTTGTTTACATGCATTTTTGTTACTTTTGTACGATTCGGACACAAATTGCGGGGGGGGGCGGGGAACTGGGTACCCCAACCTAGTGATTTTTATTTGGTTGGGACAGAAAGTGATTTTTCATATGAGAATATTGTGTGTGACATTACTTCAAATAATCAGATAGAAAAAGGTGAATTTTTCAATATGAATCATAATAGTATCATTGACTTCACAAGAATATTTGATAAAAATTAAGTTACAATATATTGTGGAAAATGTGACCCTGACTTTGCACAACAGGATCAGTAAAAGTTGAATCCCAATGATCTGCCACCACTAATAGTTGTCGACGACGACAATGATGATGACAATCTAAATGACTATGAAGAAGAAGAAGAAGAAATCTAAACAATGAAGAAATTTTTTTTTATAGTGCATATATATTTTATTAATAAACAAATTCACATACATTTAAAAAAAACTTTATTCTTAGGGCACTGAAAGCAATGTTATACAGGTCTGAGAGGGTATTTTCTACTAGAAAGTCATTCAAACGTGGACTGTGTACATATGTGTTGAGATATTCACTGAAAGTATAGTCACGACATCGAAAATTAAATAAAGTAATGCATGAAAACCACAGCTTTTGGTCGATAAATATTGTACTCGCATCCGATTTTGAATAATTGTCTTTCCACTTCCTTCAAGGTAGTTTTTGATGTGTGGTGTGTAGAATGTATATGGTAGACCAAGAGGATCAAAAAATTCTATATTCTTTGCTGTTTGATAGATGCATAGCCAATGACCCGTCTGCACAGTCGATGGACAACTATTAACAATGATAATGGTTTTGTTAACAGTATGAATATAATCAAGGAAATCTGAGGGTATACAATAGGATTTGTATTTGGACATAAAAGGATCCATGTTAAATATCGTAAACATCGATTATTTGATTGGTGTTCATGGTGCCAAGTCTAATAGAACACTACCGTCGGGGGTAATTTCCCAATAGGTTTCAAATTGATTGAGTGAAATTAATGTTACACTCTCTGTCAGTGGTTTGGCAATGGTACACTCTAAACGAACAGTACCCGTTCGGACAATACTCATATCTTGAGTACCAGACAAGTCCAAAACAATGATACTATGACTTTTTGCAAACATTGAATCGGTAATACCATTTTCATATATTTGAGAATCTCAATCTAGGGATTGCATTGTCAATTCATATGAGATCCTATAGGATTTATCAAAGGAAAAATTGTAGAGAGGAATTCCATTTACTTTACATACAAGAGGGAAAAGTACAAACAGTTCAAATTCATGTGGTGAACATGGCTATGATCCTATGACACTGGCACTTTGTACAAAAGCCAAAGAAAGTTTTGAAGGAATTTTATCATTAATAAGTGAAGAAGCGGTGTAGGTGCTTGATCCTTGTGGCAATATGACGTTGATTGGTGATTGTGTGAGGAACGAGCAGTTTGGTGTTATTTCCAAAGGCCCTTATTTTTTCAATTACCAAAGCAACAGAACTCATAACCTGTTGTTTTCGCACATGAAGTATCGCCGAGTTGAGATTGACATTATCATCGGGTGCTGCATCAAGTGTTTTTCTCAATATGAATTTGGACGGTGCAAGTTATAACTTTATATCAATTTTAACATTGGGCGGCATCCATTGGGATATATTGAATATTTCATGATTGAGTCTACCAACTAAATGATACTCCTTGCTCACTGCCCAAGTGAGTTCACCGTCAGTATCAACATTTGATCTATAGTCATAGCCCATTGGCAGACCTCTCAATTTCTTATAGGCCATTGGAGTCATCAACATAAATTGTATGTAGCTCGTATAGTTTGATAGATTGTTGCTAGGGCTCACCAATGTTCCCTTTATGTAGACACATATTTTTTTAAAAATATTGTGTAGTATACCATTTTCATAGGATAGTCCATCGACGTTGGAGGGAGGTAAATTGTCAGACTTTTTCCTCACCACAACTTTTAAATCGGTAAGTGTGGATGATAAATCTATGAAGTAGTCTTCATAGGAATAAGTTTGAAAATGTATGTTTTCAGAGAGGGGTTGCTGTGGATAGAATTGTTCACAGTATCCGTGTTTTACACTGACATCCACACTTTCTGCATTGAAAAGATTTAGAGATGTAGTGATAGTGGAATTAGATTCCTTGTGGGGTAGATATGCCATTTAAGTCTATGAAAAGAAATCCCTTTTCGATCTAACGATTTTTCTTCTTGGTTTCTTTTTCTTGTTCTTAATTTTTTTTGATAAGAGTAATGATTTCTTTCACTTCTGACCTGAGTAGAGACTGATGAGCGATGAGATGTTTCTCCTCCTTTTTAAACCTTTTCCACTTTGCCGTGATTTCAATCGCTCGCAAAGGGACCGTGCGCTGGACCTGAGATTTTGTGAAACACTTTCTTTAAAATCTTTACCACCCCCCTGTCGTGTAGCGTAGAGGATGCAAAATCTGCGTCAACTGGCGCAATATATTTTTTAGCCAGCGGTTTTGCAGAGCGAAACAGCTTAGCAAACCAACTGCCAAGACCGTAGCCCGATATTGACGTACGGCCTTTATAATAGTCCAATCTATGACCCAATTCTTGTGGTTGGAGAGCAGTAACATAGCAATCAATATCAGGACATACAAATATGTTTTTTCTATTAGCTATTTTGTTGTTGTTGCTGAATATGTTGAAAATGACTTGTAATCACAGCCAAACCTCTTGTTATTGCCAGAGGTTTACCTAATTCATTTCTTAATGTTAACTGACAGAGTTCCGAATATGAATTGTTTACAGGTACATACTGAAGATGCTTTATATTATAGTGATGAACATGTTCATGGGTTGTTTTTCGTTCAAGAACAAGTAGGAGGAGAACCTTTGAATTACCAACTCTCGATGTTTCAACAAAGCACGCATATAGAAATACACAAGATTCCGAGGCGAAACCGGGTGGATAATCTGCAAGAATAACACAATTCATCCCACTGACAGTGCCTGCATTTTTACCACTTATCATATTCCCTTTGAAGCCAAGAACATCTCTCAGATTATCATTGAGATCAATCATTTCAGTGTCAACAGGTCAGCTAATGTAAACCCTATCATGTTCCATTGAATAATTAAATTGGAATGTACAATTCTTGCGAACAGAGATTTTCCTGTTGATTGTACGACACAAATCCGTCATAGTACCATATTCTTTGTATTTTAATGTGACCTGTGGATATTGACCAGATTGAATTTCTTTAACCCGTTTATACTGGACAAGGTGTGACCTGTCGAATGGAAGAACTTTTATCTCATACGCACGATCTTTTCTCAGAATATCATAGGTATTTTTGAGAATACAATTGACAAGAGCAACTTCATACTTACCATCATCGAATTTGATGGTGGGGGAGAGTTTCGTCCAAAAATCACTTGGTTTATTCAAATCATTGTAGAGAGGATAAGAGACGTTGGACATAAACATTACATAAAAATAATGGGACATTGTCAATATCTTCAACACTGATCCAAGAATCAAAATCAGAGTTGTATCCTAGCCAACGAACAAGCAACTGTTTCATGCCCCTGTGATTACGAGTCTTCAATATCTTTTCAATCAGATGGATTCCGTTGTTTTTAACTTTTTGTTATTCATAATCATAAAATCCACCAAGATTTTCATCATCTTTCATGTCACGTAGACGATACGTTATGGGTGTAGTGTCCAAGAGTTTGGAAACTTTAAAAAGTTCAGTGGACCATAAGTAATTACCCTTTTCAAAAACATTAGTAGTTCAATGGCTTCGAACAGTATCATCAACATTGAATTTATTCTTTTTCTTCTCATTACCACCCCCACCACCATTGGAATATTGTTTAAGAAAAGTGTCAAGTGTATTGACACCATGATGGACTTCTGTTGGGGTTGAGTTGGACAGGGATCAATGTGGACGCTGATTATAAATCACCATGATTTTATCCAAATCATGAATAAAAGCAGCAGTATTTTTCGAAGTGCAATATCTAGAAATTAAAAGTCGAATAGTTCTTATCAGCCGTTCGGCCAATGCTGCCTTTATTGGATTATGACTATGCTAGAGGATTGTATTATATTTCAGTAGAACCGTCTTTACATGGGGATTAACAAATTCACTACCCCGATCCGTTTGAATCTTCTTATCACAATCCTGTTCAAGGATGATTTCAAGAGCTTTAGCAACCTCATCGCCGCTGTTTGATCGCAGTGGAACGGCATATGCATAGCGACTAAAAACACTGATTGCAAGTAGAATGTAATTGTATGGGTGAGTGTGACGCCGTTGAATCTTATCCAGAGTCAAAAGATCTGCTTGTAGTATTTGTAATGGGAAAAAGGCTTTAGTTTTTCGATAGTGATTACCACGAACTCTACGATTACGATGTAGAGTGTAACTTGATTCATTCTGTAGATATTCTGCCGCCCAATTCTTTTCAAGTCCAGTGACTTGAGCAAGTGTGGTGGGTGAACTTAAACTCCCCACTGCATCAACATTCTCATAGACATGTTTCAATGCTTTAACCATTTTGAACGTAAACACGTAGTGAAGTGTCCACTGCCCATTTGCATACTAACAGGTGATGGTGAGGGGGATGTAGTGATATTAAGACGTCTTCGCTTGACTCCTCCACTCATAACTTTTGTCAAATCATTTCCACTAGGCGTGCTAGTATTTTCCGAAAATGATTCAAAAACATCTTTTGATATTTGACTAAATTCCTTTAATCGTTTTAAAACATGTTTATTGGCAATAAGGCTTTTGAGAAAGTTTGATGAGTTTAAAAATGTATGCAGATGACAGTCAAATGATACAAAGTCTTGTACGATTCTTGACCAAATTTGATAATAAATCAAGTAGAATACAGGTATTACCATGGATTACAACTTGATTCCCATTAACATCAACTTGAACATGTTCACTGTCATTGAGATATGTCAAGAGTCCTTTACACTGTTCACGATACACTGTTCATTAGATCTGCAACACTTGTCATAACTTTAGACAAATCTTGTTCTTCTTCTTTTAGTATTATTGTTGATGGTGATGGTGATGATGATGATGATGATGACGGAGTCATTTCCTTATTGTGATCAATGAAATTTACTTTGAGTGGTCTCTCACGATAGGGTTTATTTTTGTCGACTCAGCGAAGTGAATTTTGAAGCAGAATTAATTTTTCATCGTCGGAATTGTCTCATTGTTAATGAATTTATTGAGATTGTCCTCGAAATAATCCTTTGGCGCAAGGGCAAGTTCAATTGGAGTCAATTTACAGGGTTTGGCCATTCTCTCTCTCTAGAGAAAACTGTTTACAAGTCCTGCAATGATTGGCAGTAAAAGTGTAAAGAAGTTACCACCCGCTTGAAGAAGTCGTTTTCTTTTAAAATCGTTTCCTTTATTTTTGCTTGCTGCTGATGCTAGGGAGCGTACAAGAGAACGATGTTGCTTTGTCTGTTGCTTAACAGCTACTGGGAGTTGAATATTGCTTTCAGTTAGATTTAAACAAAGTTCAGATACGAGATTAATGAATTCTCTGTCGACACCATGTTTGACTATGGCCTTCCTAAGTCGTCGTTTTGAATTATCTAGGACGGTGAATAAATGTCGATGTTCGTGTAGTTTCTTCAGTGTCATGATTGCAACTAACGACCTTTTTTACTGTTCGCCGGCAGATATACAGTAATTTCATTGTCAAAAATATTGGTGACTACACGTAAATCCTCGGGCGTGTTCTGATTCGGGTCCAATAGAATGTATCCGTAGGGTTGGTTGGTAGCCTGATTGTATGCCGAGAGTAAGAATTTCATTTCACCCGGATACACCTGTCTGTTTAACGTTATGAGGGAACTGGAATGACGAACGACCCTTTAGATGATATAGTAGGTGCAATTAAAAACAGGTATTCTTATACGCTTGATCTGCTGGTAAAGAAATTGTATAGAACTAGGGTTACGGAAAAATGTTGATGACGATATCGGAAAGTGACCAATTGTATCATCTCCTGAGACCATTGTTCAATGGATTCAGCCAGATTGTCAATAATCAACCAAGAGTTTGATTCAATACTGCTGATTATGTCAAGTCCATGTATGAATTTCGTGTCTGGGGCAATAGTTTTTATTCTATCATAAGATTCTTGCCAAACACTGTAGCAATAGTAAATTTTAGTTGGATTTTCTAAAAAAAAATTATCTCGATTTTGAATTATTTTTGTTAAAAGTGTCGTTTTGCCGGACATTGATGGTCCGCAAAGGAACGATATAACTGGAGTTTTAAATTGATACAGAGTCCCCACTTGCATCGATGTCAAAACACAACTGACTATACATTGCATCGTCCCCTTGAATATATAATAATAGTAATTTCCCTAATCAGTTTCAAAAAGAAGAAAACATTTTTTAAGAATGATACATGTTTTTATTTACAAATATAAACATCACTACATTAAATACTACATTTTTTATTAATACACACACACATAACAAAACATGCAAAAGGCACTATCAGGTAATAAATTCAAAACAAGACACTAAAAAACGCACTTATCTTAATTGAAAAGGGGTCAACACCCCCCCCCCCCCGAAAAGGCATGGTGGCCGCTGGCGGCGGCCGGCTGAAGGCCCCCCCGGGCCGGCCGCGGGGGCCAAAAAACAAATTTGAACACTTTTTTTATTTACAAAAAAACATGACTCCACCTTGCTATAAAAAAAACTGCTGAGTTGGGAAAAAACCACTGCTCAGTTGGGGAAAAAACCCAGTGCTGAGTTGGGAAAAAATATCTATTAAAAAGAATCCCACCACCCAATCATTTAATATTGAATTTTTTCCCGACCGAGGCGATGTCTATAATCTCGACATACATTTCGGTCAGAATTTAGATTAATGTCCGTGGGGTAGCAACGTCACACCATCCGCACACACATAGACTTTATCTGACAAGGGGCACAAGGCTATTTTATCAACTAAAATTGTGTGGTTTTAAAATTTTAAAGAGCGAATCACGATGACTTTCGCCCTTGGAACTATACTATTTTCCACACAGTTCCTATATAAATTCATGTTGAAATTCTTATTCACGTATTGTCTTGGCACCCCCTTGCAGACTTTTTTGATTACCTCGTTGTTTGTTTGCACACAGGACCTGCAAGCACACCACTGGAAATCAAGTCACCTCCCGCCTCTGATTTTAACATTAATAACTGATTTGGGGCCTGACGCTTCACTAGCTCCGGGTAAATGGACTTGTCCTAACTGGTAAAGTCCATTCGAGAGCTAATGTGCACGCCTTTTTCCAAATCTTCCAATAAATTCGGTGTTCTAACTTTTAGCAAAAGTGAATCGGTATCCCCGTAATATACTTGAACTTCTCCCTCTTCCGGCCGTTGGTGCCTACACACATCGTAAAAGAATGACAACTTGAGTTTTTTTATATTTCTGTTATTGCACTGCCACCTGCAGTATTTTTATTTAAAATTACATTTCTTATTTTTCCATTCAGGAAGACCATATTCGAGTCTATGATGGTGAATGATGTGAAGTTTGGATCGGCAACGATTCGAGCACATTCTTTTGGGTCAGTCACAATGTCACAACGACTTTGATTACGTACACTCTCACATATTTTACCGAAGGCTGAGTTCAAAATGAATTTAAAAATTTCCTTTTCAACCTTCGTTTTCGCTTCGGAACTTTTACCGACAAAAGTGTCAATAAACGTTTTCAAATAGTGTTTCTGGTCAAATCGGAGGGCTCTAAGTATCCTCTTTCGGATGAAGGTCGGCGATAACTTTTTGTTTTGAAGGTGTTCAGTGCATACCCCCATTCTCTACCTTAGAAATATTGTATGGACTCAAACAGTCCCTAGTTACCGCTCTTATTATGCACGGGAAAACAAAATCCTTCACCGAGTCATGATGCTCCACGGGTATTTCACCATCGATTTCGAAAAACCATCCTTGCGGTCCATTCTCCTCAACATTGGCAATGTTGGGGAAATCTGAAGAACTAGGATCATTAAGCCATTTATAATTTCCCCACGGCAAAGAGTAGTGAGACACTTCCGACGGATAGAGGGAGTTCATATCTAAGAAAACTGCATCCGACTTTGCACCGGTGTCTTGTCCAGTCGGTTCAGTTTCAGGGATACGATCTCCATGAAAAACATACCCTCCCCTCATTGATCTCTTCACAAATAGATGCTGATCCACGTCGGTGATCAAGCCTATTTCCTCTTTACTAATTTTAAGAATTAAATCCATCACCAAATGAGGAGTGGAAAATTAATAACCTAAATCCAACCCAAATTCTCCATAGATTTTATCCGTGGTCTTACGCACAATATCCAGCCACGTCAATACATCACTTGCCAGGTACAGTCTACAATAATCCACCCCCATTTTTACACCCTCCCTTAGCCCAAACCCTCTTTGCAAATTCATAGTCGACAGTGGTGCATTGAAGATCGTAAAGTGAATCGTAGAATAAGACAATGGGTGGTAATTGTTCCTCAGAAAGCCTCGCGGTGGAGTTTTAGTACTCATACGGGTATATGCCCTTACACGTTAATAAATCATACATTTCACCGTCTAGAAAGTGTTGTTTAAGGAGGTGTTGCTTAAGGAGGGGGAAACTATTAAAATCGCCACTTTTCTGTACTTCAATGAGTTGTCTTAGGGATTTGGGGAAGAAGCTAAAGGAGTCTAAGAAACGGATCTTATTCATGCACAATTTATCATTATCTGTTATTTGCCATTTGAATTCTAAGAGCAGCAACTTTTCAGACGATTTCGGTATGATATTATAAGAAAAAGAATTATCTACCCATGCGCCATCTACAACTACACCTGGTTGCAATCGTGCCAACGCCGTAAAATAAATTTCAGGTCATAGCTGGAATTGTGTATATAAACAGGTAGAAAATATTGTTGACTAACGTTTAAATTACACGACTGATGGGCCACTCCACGAAAGTTACTCAATCCCGACACAATCGGGTTGCCCAAATGATCGTGGTCGCGGAACATTCCTTTACCCCCTTTCCCCTTACCCCCTTTTCCCTTACCCCCTTTCCCTCTTTCCCATTACCCTCAACAAATTCCCCCTTACAAACCCAACATATTTTTTTAGTTTTAATGGCCAACTTGCCCTCTGGTGATAGAGTCATTGGATAGGATGTATTTCGTAGCCGTCATATCAATTTATTTGCTGTTTTAATGAGTTCTGTCACGGCGGAGAGCATACAATCCTCACCACCCAATATCTCAACTACCTCTACCAATTGCAAGGAATTACACGAGTCTCTTTGTGCGTGAGCATAAGAGACTGCAATGACCTAATGTTTTTAAATAAGATTTGAATTCAATGGATCATACACATCTATGAGAGCTGCTTCGTAGTCGAAGGCCACCTTGTCACTCTGTTGGAGTGAAAATTGAAAGTTCTTATATCGCAAGATGGCCCTGTTACCGCTAACCGTTTGCACATATTGACATCCATGGTGCTTGCAATGCTTCATATGATTATTTAACTTAATTTCTGACCGGAATCTAGAAAGACGTGTCGGACAATACTAACATGTCCCATTACGTCCCCTTTTACCCTCACTTAAAACCAGACTTATTTTTGGTATTGGAAAAAAATGTCCAATTGAATCGGGATCACTGGCTGGCTTGTAAAGAAGCCAAACCCAATGTTCCACTGATTCAATGGACGGAGCCCTCACTGGAAATATAATCCCCGTTTTGCACTCACCCCCCTTAAATTCTGTTTCATGTTGTAAAACAGTAAGACCAATCTTTATATGTGCATTAGCCCGCTCAAAAATAGTTATACCATTAAGTGTTACTGGATATTGTTCATTTAAACAATTAAAATCTACTTTAGGGATATTTGGACTCCCATTAACTGCATAACCATCCAACAGTGTCTTACTAACTTCTTTTTGCAGAGGCTTGTGAGCTGCCACAAGAAATGCATATTTGAAGCATTGAAGCCCTGTATCAAAACGAAATTGTTGTACACCTTTACACCCATTTAAATCTTCATTATATTCTACCAACACCAACCCCTCCCACCTCCCCTTAAAATAAAATTATTTTTAAATTTACCTTACATTAATATCCAAACTCCCAATAAATAAAACCACCGACTCACTACCCACCTCAGTATAATTATCCAATTTTGTTACTATATTATCAATCCATTCCATAAAAAACACTCTCAAAATTATTCAGGTCCGGATGAAGTGGTAGCATTTCAGTACGTAAATCACGCTCAGACACCTCATCCGCCTTTTCATTTAAATAAATTATTTTTTTTGCGATGGCAGCCTTAATCCCATCCCTCCCACCTCCCTCCCGAATCGCTCTTTCAAGAAGGGATCGAATCTTGCCCACATAGGAGTGTATTATGTGTACCGGATCCGTAATGATGCTACCTGATGCTAGTGAATTAAATGGATCCCCAAACTCAGCCCTATAAACAAATACATTGTGCAAGGCAGAGTCAGCTAAATTAAAATCGGGCATGACAGGGGGCGTTACGGGGATTTCATGTGCACCACCAATTTGCTAAATGATGAGGATGTTGCGTGGTGAGAAATCCCCAACTCACTCAACAAACCCTAGAGTGTACCAGGACTGAGACAATCAGCCCATTCGAGGGTAGTTGGTTGAGCCATACCCCTTGTAGATGTACTTGGTATATTAATGTAACTATCCCGATCATCCGAAAGAAGCATACTTTAGTTAATATTGGGCATGACAGGGGGTGGTACGGGGATTTCATGTCCTGCACCAATTTTTTCACTGTTGGGGATCTTGTGTGGTGTGGAATCCCCTAATTCACTCAACAAACCCTCAAGTGTATCAGGACTAAGAAGCATACTACTACTACTACTACTACTACTGCAATCAACACCAAACCAATCACTTAACAAATTTTTAATCCATTCCTGTGATTCAAAATTGAGATTATCTTCGAATTGTGTTGGTGGTCGGAGTTCCTGTACATTTGTTTAAAAAATGAATGTGAAGTTATTTTTTCTTTTACCAGAAAAAGAATATTTGGATTGTCTGTGTGTTTGTGTGTGTCTGTGTGCGCGTGTGTGTATGTGTGTATGTGTGTGTGTGTGTGTGTGTGTTTGTGTGTGTGTGTGTGTATATACGTGTTCAATATGAGGCTTCAAGTGTAACCTGTTATATGAAAGAGAAATTATGTCATTTTTTTTATTCTATTATTTTTTTATGGTGATGTGACACTTCTATTAAGCTAAAAAAAATATTTTCACTGATTAATAACCTAAAACTGTAGAAGGGATACCCTTTCTTACTTTTTTTTACTTCTTAATTTACGTTAGATCATAACATTGAAACACTGTGTTTTTTTTGTCATTAAAACATCGTTCACAAACATACACACTTAATAACTGTTTTTTTTGTTTTTTTTATAACACGCTCACTGGGATAGATATATATAGAGATAATAGAGAGAGAGAGAGAAGATACAATTTTTCTTACGTAATCACGGAGAGAGGCGATGGGTTCCATGACTACATCAGCTTCTTGGAATGGGACTATAGCTTGCACGTTGGGTGTGGCAGTTTACCAGTTGACAGTTGGCTGGTGCATGATGGGTCCGGATGGTTGTGGCATCTTGTTGTGGATGTTGGATGTGACAGTTGACCTGTTGACTGTTGACTGGTGTATGATGGGTCCGGATTGGACTAATGGTTGTGGCATCTTGTTGTGGATGTTGGATGTGGTAGCTGCACAGCTGGCTATTGGGTGGTTTACGGTTGTTCTTGATGAGCATAATGGTTTCGACCTACGACCATATTCTCTAACAGTTGGTCTATTTGATATGACCAGTGGAGTTGCTTCTCCCCTCCTTATCTTCTTAACGGGTAGAGGGAACTCTGATAAATCCTAAGAAAAATTTAGTTTGTTTTTCAAGAGAAAATATTTAATGAAAACCATCAGTCCTCATCAATAGTATGCACAAGAATAAGTTTTAAAAATTTAAATCAAAAGTGTCATTCTATTTTTCTGATATGATTTAGAGATGTAAAAAAAAAGTTGAAAAAAAGTGAGTCACTACAAACATTATTTTTCTAATAGTAAAAGTTGCGACACACATATGTATATCATTCCCATTTTGAAGTTGGAAAATATTAGATGTGAATTTCTTATGTTTTAAGTATGTTTCATGACATTCTAAGAGATGTAAAATAAAAAGTTGAAAAAAACTGTAAAAAAAGTTGGGGCAGGGGGGGGGTTGAGGGGGTGGGGGGGATCGGGGGAGATTAAAAGGAGGGAGGGAGGGGGGGTTATAGGGTCGGGGGATAGTGGAGGGGGAACTTTGGGCCAGAATCAAAAATAGTTATGATTTACCAATTGTACTAAGCTTGCAAAACATTTAAATGCAGTGTTTACATACTGTTTTTTTGTTTTCATATTGCTCTTTACCAACCTCTGAAGATCCAGATTCAAAAATATTTAGCAATTCGTTAACTATAATGGGAACTGTATAAACCACCCGATAAATTATATTAGAATTAATTTCTTTACCCACTAAGAATATAACTGAATTACTTACTTCTTGCGTGTAACTTTCATCAATATTCCTTTTGTTAGAATGCATGGTATTATTTCAAATGCCAATTTTGAACTGATAAAATAACTCATCGTCAGAATTTTTATACCCGTGTTCAAGGCCAAACATAAAAAAACACGCCTAAAATATTGCCATAGAATTTCGTAACAATCAAGTTCGTTTACCCATACCCTGAAAACAACCATCAATGCATGAAAACAGCCATGACTTTTAACAGAAACATGAAATTTAATACAAAATCATTGTATTGTGAACACCACTAATTTTCATGGTATGCTGATTATAATTACAACATAAAAAAAAACAACCAAAGATATGACTTTTTAGGCGTTGGGATTTCTTTCTGTCTGCTACCTTAGGTTAACACAGCAAGGGAGTACTGTGCGCTCCCTTTCATTGACATAGTAAGGGAGTACTGTGCGCTTGTATGGTGGGGGGACTTTGCGCTTCCTTTCATTGATACATCACTACTGATTATCAAGGTTACTGTTTGCAAAAATTTTGTTTACATGCATTATTGTTACTTTTGTACGATTCGAACAAAAAATTTCGGGGGGGGGGGCATCTGGGCACACACCCCCCCCTGGGTACGACCTTGAGTATTACATTCAGCACACCCGCTAGTATTAAAAACGAGTGAAATACGCATTTTTATTCAAATTTATCCTTTGGTGTATATTCTATTGAAAAAAGTTTATTTGTCTTCGTCGGTTTAGTTTAAATTGAAGGATTTCATTCAATAGTTTAAAGATTTCAACATTAAAATATATTACCCAGTTTACACCAATCCATCTAGACCTATTTACGTTTTTACTTACTTTATTTACTTTTGACTGGAACTAGACGCTGCTCCGCCTCGCCTGGTATCCATAATTTCACCTAAAAAGTCCTTCCATGAGGCACGGTCATGAACAACGGCTGGACAGCATTTCCAATGTTCGAAGTGCTGCGCTTTAATAACAGACTTCGAGACTCATAGATGGTCTTCACGCCTTAGACAATGGCACAGCCATACGAGCCGTCCTCTGTTTAAAATTTACAAGACTGGGTACGGTTCTCTACGATGCTGACAGATCTCATTGTTGGATTTTCGTTCATGGCATTTGAAGTTTAGAATCCAGCGAAGGCAATAGTAATCCAAGCTATTTTAATTTCTACTTCATTAGCTTTCACCACCCACGTTTCAAACCCACAAAGTACAGTCAATCTAGATTATTTTTAGGGGTTACCTCAAACAAATTCCAATTGTTTTTTTTATTTTGGTATCATTTGAACCGGAATAAAAATTCTCTACAGCATTAAAAAAATCGGCCAAAATCGATATAGGCAAAATTGATGTTTTTTCGGCTTTTCTTCTAAAATAACGATTAAAAATAAATAAAAATAAGTTGCACTTTTAAAAAGTTGGCGATAGGAGAGTATGGTACATAGATCACAAATATGGACTCAGTTCTGTGTTTTAACCGTCCCTGAGTCATTTGCCCTCCCCCCCCCAAACACCCACACACGCAAGATAAAGCGTGAATTAATATACGTTAGATATTACACGAAGTCGGATCTACGCAGATAAAATTTACAATTCCTATGCCGAAATGCTAGGAAAGAGTCATGTCCTAATATCTTGCATATTCCCCCCCCCCCCACGTACACTCAATCAAATAAGTTTTGCAAACATATCAAAGTTGCCCCGCCTCTGCAATGTTCTTCGGCGCTGCGAAGTTAATTAAAAGTTACATAAAAAATTTAGATACCAAGAAGGATAATTATGAACTGCATAATTCACTGACCTCAAATGAGAACTTGCTATAGTTTCTACCCTCTAGCCTATGTTTGCTTCTAAGCAAAATGTTCGTCCGTAATGAAACTGCCACGAAAATTATTGCAAGTGGACATGCAATTGTACAAGCTGTGAGCTCGCGCGTAGTCATTTTTTTCTTACTACTAGGAGTGGATCTTCAAATGTATCATAACCATTTCTCCAAATTCTTGATTGATACATTGCATTCACTGGGGTTTTGCTCCTCCTATTTTGAAGTTTTAAGGTCTAAGAAAAATGCTGCCGTTTATTTTGGAATCGAACTGCAAGCAATTACTTCTGACTATCTGGTCCAATACGTGGTGGACAACATTGATCACAACATATATACTCTCGGTGATAGAAACACCTTTTATGACATTGGTATCATTTCTGCTGTAACTTCAGGACTAAAAGTGACCTTTAAAAGTATCCCTAGGCGGGAGATTACCACTGAAGAGATAAACGCAGCTGGAAGAATCTGAATCGTCCTTAGAAAGTCAAGCAATTATGTCCTTTCGACAATGTATTATGATCTCCTTCATCCTGAATTCAAAGAAGATAGATTTTCTTTGGCTTATGTCGTGGCATCTCAAGCAACCTAGGCCAGGTTGGAATGAAACCATGCAATCAGTCATAGTTGGAGACCACTCCGGCAAAGCCAACGTTTTCTTTCTTCCTATGATTGATCTTCCTTCAAGCGACGAGAATTGTATCCTTTCTACACTGGCGTTCATTTTCCATCAGGGCCAACGGTATGGATTTACTCCGGCTGTACCCTTTGACCAGCTTTGTGGTGGAAGTCCATGAAGATTATTGCTGCAGAAGGACTCAGAAGTAGCGTTGCAAAAGTAATGGTTAGACTAGGAGGATTCCACACCCTCATGAGTTTTGTCGGTGCCATTTGATCTTTGATGGATGAAACAGGACTGAAAAAAATCTTTGAATTGATGTACATTTCTGATATAGCTCCTCATTTTATAAGTGGTAAGGCTTTTTTCTCGAGCACTGCGAGCCCAAACCATTGTAGATGCAGCACTTCACTCGATTTTGATAAAGGAGCTTGTAGACGAGGATTCAGATGCAGAGCTTAAATTGAATATAGAACTTGCATTAAATATGGTTGATCTTAGTGAAATAAAAGACCTATATGAGAAGGTAATGGATGGAAGAGCTTCTAAATAGTGACAAAGACCACACTGCCTTTCCATCATAAACATCAACAACAAGAAGAACAATAGAGAATTCTTTTCGCAAGACAGTGGAATTCTACATTTGATTGGACATTTTGACCCCATGTCCAAAGGCCGTCCTCAGCAAAACATAAATATATAAAAGAAAAGAGACTTACAATATTATAAAACAGTCCTAACTAACTAAAATCACATTTTTAAAACAGTCCCAGTATCCTTACTTCATCGAAATTCAACCAGGACTGATAAATAAAGTGAGGTGAAACACGGCAATTCACTGAGGTGAAAGAAAAATAATTGAAAAGACGCTTTCACTGCTAATCTTGCCTTTTTGGCAGCTAACCTCGAAGGTCTTTTTTGCAACTGGTTCTGTGTTTGTGTCTACTGGTTTCTTAATATGTTCCTTTGTAGAATAATTTTTAATTAAATTTAATTAAAAATAAGTTTACAAAATGTTAAAAAAACAAAAGACAATAACACAGAACCAGTTACAAAAATACCTTCGAGGTTAGCTGCCGAAAAGGCAAGATTAGCAGTGAAAGCGTGTTTTTAATAGTTTTTCTTTCTCCTCAATGAATTGCCTTGTTACATAGGGTAATAGGGTTACATAGGCGACCCTTGGACATAAGGTGGAAACATTCATTCAAATATAGAGTTCCACTGTCTTGTGAAAGGAATTCCCTATCGTTCTTCCTGTTTTCCTGTTGTTGATCTTAAGGAAGAGCTTCTCTTGAACATATATCCAAGTCTTCAAGTCTCATGAAAGTCAAAGCTTCTCTGTCGGCTCTTAAATCAGAGCGTAGTCATGAGTCTCGAGCAGGAAAACTTTGGATACAGTATATGGCCATGGTTGCCATTCTCCGATATTTCCTCAGAGCTGAGCTTACAGGTCGATTGAAACTTCATTTGCAAACAGTTTCTGACATGCTCTCTTATCTCGCAGCAGCTGGTCACAACAACTACATGAAGTGGGCGAGGCTGTACCTAAAAAACATGAACAGACTTGAACATATAAGCCCACCACTTTTCCAGTCTTTTGAAAAAGGCTTACACGTCATGAAAAGATTCGAATTTTTCTTGTCCGGTTTATCTAGAGATTTGGTCATACAACAAAAACTGATGAGAAGTCTAAAAAACGCAACCGGATTGACTAGAAGTAGAGGAATGACGGAACTACAGAGACTTCAGTGAGTAATGGGACGTTTAGCCTGTGATCACGTTAATCTTCTGATGCAGGAACTGACGGATGTTTCGAATCACACAAGTGACCATCACAAAGAGTCTGGTGTTTCAAAGCAGTAGAATGATTGTAAAAACACACAAATACTTATTGACTTTGCCGAGCAGTCGTCTCCTATCGAGGGTGATCCACTACCGCTTCGAAGCCTTGCTACTATCATGACTGCTGCAGAAAACGTGAACACCGACAAAGGAGTGGAAGTCTGGAAGAAGATTCTTGACGGATTGATAGGGAAATCTCTGAAGGAGCATTCGTTCAAACGGAAGGCTCCGACAGTCCTTTTGACGACGAAGCGAAAAAATGGGGGAGAAATCCACCGTTTAGACCCTACTATTTAGGCCAGAAATGAGACTAACCACCAAAAACGAAAAATTCTTTCGTGCAAAAACAATAAAGCCCGTTTCATCAATGTACTTTCTGATTATTTACTAGGCAAATGTCCCAGAACCATCCAAGCTAAAGCTGATGCTGATTTGCTTACTGTGGTTACAGCGGCTGAGTGTTCAAAGACTTTGTACACTGTAGTTATCGGTGACGATACTGACTTGTTCTTGTTGTTACTTGATCATTGCATCCCTTAGTACCATAAGATCTAGCTGCATAGTGAGCCTACTCCTACCACTTCAGGTGCAATTTGGGACATCGCAGCCGTTTTTAAGAAGATTGGGACTGAAACCTGTAAACTGCTTCCTTTTGCTCACCCAATTCTTGGCTGCGACAGAACTTCCCGTCAACATGGACTTGGCAAAGGGATTGCGTTTAAACGGCTGAGAGACAACGAACAGTTTGGGCGAAATGGTTTAACGTTTTCTAGAATTTGTGCTTCGAAAGAAGAGACTAAAGCCAGGGGAGAGGTTGCACTTTCTATATTGTACGGTAGAAAATTTACTGGCAATATTGACAATTACCAATACCGAGTCTTTCAGCAGAAAGTAAAAACATCTACAACTTTCGTTCATCCCCAAGATCTACATCCTAATTCAGAAGCAGCAAAATTTCATGGTTTCTGAGCCCATCTTCGAGCACAAGATTGAATTAGGCTTCAGAGCCCTGTCCATGATCCTGAGAATTGGGGATCGAGACTTAAAATTGGCACGCTGTGCCCTATCCTGAGGGATTTTATAGCGGCACTAAAGAAAATTCTTACCGTCGTGAAGTGCGGTTGCGAGGGATCTTGTGATAGTGACCGTCGCAGCTGTAATTGAAACGGCATATAATGCGACATTGCTTGCAAATCTAGCAAAGGAGCAATTTCAAATTATCTGTGATTTTTTTTCAAATCAAAATCAATGATTTACCTAGTTGTGAGAAGTTCCTTATTGGATGCTATGAATTCGGGGTAGCCAAGTTTATTGGGGAGGGTGGGGGTGGGAAATTAACATGGACATGATTTCTTCTCTGCATTAGCAGTCTAATATTTTCCTGTATGAATTCAATTTTGCGTAATGTTGCTGTCAGACCTCAAGCAATGCTTGATTTAAGGGCGAGAGGGGAAGAACTGAACATGAGCGCTCAAGACAAAAACAAAGTGCTTATTCGTGATCTATGTACTGGATTTACATATTACCGACTTTCTATACGTACAAATTAACTGGATTTTAAAAAGTCGTCATTTTAGAAAAAAGACGAAAAACAGTCGATTTTTCCTCGTCCAATTTTGACCGATTTTTTATATATTGTAGAGATTTTTTTTCCGGTTTGAATGATACCAAAATAAAACTACTGTAATTTGTTTGAGGTTAAACATTAGATTGACTGTACTAATATAAGAGACTGCTTCTGGCAATCGCCTCGTTGACTCTAGTTTATGTTGTGTACACGCTTTTTTTTCGTTTCATTAATAAATAAGGTCTGCTATAAGTCTGAGGATCAACAACTGACTTAGAATCAAACAGGTCGTGGTAACGAACTGTAAGTAAGGAGCGGCCCGGCTCAAAAGTAACCGAAACTCTAAGAAACGGAACTTTGATACCAATAGATACATCAACAGATTCAGTTTTTTATGCTAAATTCAAACATATAAGTTTTATCAAGTTTAGTCTTACCTATCAAAGGTTAGTAGAATGGCCTTATTGACTCGTGTCACCCACCCCTGCTGCCATCTACAATTTAGTTTAATGCTGACGGGACATAATTTATTCAAGGATTATCGATCGAGTCTAATGTGGGTGTGTCAAGGTCAATCGATCTGTTGTTGTTTGGCCACGTGCGAATGACATGAGGGGTGATTTATATAATCGCTAGGGGAAATTATTGATTCACGAGTGGGGGGAATTATGAAACAATATGATCATAGAGTCCCTAGGGAGAAAGATTACGTAATCGCTAAATGACTTCTTTTTCCAAGATTGATATATTTGTTTTTTCTTTGTGTAATACCTCGGGGGGGGGGCGAAGGTGGCACCTGCGTATTGAAATCGAACGGGAACAGTGGTATTGATCTGGGACTCGAGGGGGAAGTGAATGTCCGTGGATTTACATAATCACTAGGGGAAATTATTGAGTCACGAAGGGGGGAATTAAGAAACAAACATGGCTTCATTGTTGTTTGGCTAACCGAACCTGTGAACTTGATTTACATACTCGAAGGTTGAATTATTGATACACGATGAGGTAATTAATAAATATTAAGGATTCATTTATATTTGATTTACATGCTATCTATGGTACATTGTTGATTCACGACGGGGGTAATAAATAAAAAAAAATGTATGCATTGTTGTTTGGCTAGCATAACCTGAGAAATTGATTTACATAATAGTCGGGGGCATTGTTGATTCACTAAGAGGTAATTAAGAAACAAACATGGCTTCTTTAATCTTTGATGTACAGAATCGCTAGGGTAAATTATTGATTAACGATGGGGGAATTATGAAACAAACATGGCTTCATTGTTGTTTGGTTAGCTTAACCTGAGAAATTGATTTACATAATCGGCGGGGAAATTGTTGATTCACGAAGAGGGAATTAAGAAACATTAAGGCTTCTTTAATCTTTAGGCCTGAGGGATTTATTTATTATTGTTGTTTTTGGACAAGTGCATGCTAGGGGTGAATGTCAAGGTGTCCTGGAATAGGAAACAGTTAGATCACTTGTTTCCTTCTCAGCCAATCAGAGAGTCGGATTGGCTGAAATTACGTTTAGGGATTATTTGGGTGAAACCGTTTTATCCATTTTATGGGATTATTTTGGCGAAACAGTTTGAGCCATTTGAAAGAAGATTTTAAGAAAGGTTTTAGAAGAGACTTTGAGGGTGAAACTCTGTGGTCGTTATAATACACAAGTTCCATTTGAACAGTGTTGTGAGGTCCTCTACCCCAACCCCAAAGGGTTCCGATGCCCCACACCAACCCCCAAGGCAGCCCCCCCGGTACTCAAAGGTCCCCCAAGCGCCCAAAGAGCCCCCGCCCCCCAAAGGCCCTCCTCAGACCCTCAAAGGCCCTCCTCTGGGCCTCACAGGGCCCCTGGACCCCAAAGGGCCCCCCAGACCACAGAAACCCGCCCCCCGGTCCGCAATGGTCCCCCGGGCGCCCAAAGAGCCACCGGTGCCCCCACAGGCCCACCCATACCCCCAAAGGCCATCCCCGGGCCCCCCAAAGGACCATCGATCTCCCAAAGCACCAACGGGGTCCCAAAGGCCCTACCCCGGCCCCAAAGGTCTCCCAAGGTCCCATAGAGCCCCAGCCCCCCAATCGCCCTCCTCAGACCTACAATGGCCCGCCCCGGGCCCCCCAAAGGCCCATTGAGCTCCCAAAGGACCAACGGGTCCCAAAGGCCCTCCACCGGTCCCCAAATGTCCTCCAGGCACCCAAAGGCCCTCCCTGTGCCACAAAGGCCCCCCAAGCTCCCCACGGGCCACCGGCGCCCCCAAAGGCCCACCCAGACCCCCAAATGTCCCTCCGGACCCCCAAAGGCCCACCCTGTGCCCCAAAGGCCCACCGGTCCCCAAATGTCCCTCCGGACCCCCAAAGGCCCTCCCTGCGCCCCCCCCCCCATGCACCCGTCTTTCGTTGATGTGTGTTGTCTGAAACCTATGATTTGGGATGTGTAGTTTGCTACTTCAGGCTTTTCTGAGCTAAGGTTTCCTAGTATTTCCTAGGTGAATATTGTCTGAAACCAATAGTTTGGGATGTGTAGTTTGCTCTTTTTGCCTTGTATGAGCTAGGTTTCTTAGTCTCTCGTTGGTGTCTGTTGTATGAAACCGATGATGTGGGGTATGTAGTTTGCTATTTTTGACTTTTCTGGGTTGGATTTCTTAGTCTTTCATAGGTGTGTGTTGTCTGAAACCTATGATTTGGGGTGGGTAGTTTGCTAATTTTTGGACTTATCAGAGCTGGATTTCTTATCCTTTCATAGGTATGTGTTGTCTGAAACATATAGTTTGGGATGACTATTATGCTATTATTGACTTTTATGAGCTAGGTTTCTTAGCCTTTCATAGGTGAGTGTTGTCTGAAACCTATGGTTTGGGATATGTAATTTGCTATTTCCGACTTTTCATAACCGGATTTCTTAGTCTTTCGTAGGTGTGTGGTGTCTGAAACCTATGATTTAGTATTTGTGGGTTGCTATTTTCTGACATTTCTGAGCTGTATTTCTTAGACATTAGTAGGTGTGTGTTGACTGAAACCTTTGATTTGGGAGGGTTAATTTTCTATTTTTGAGTTTTCTGAGCTGGATTTCTTATCCATTCGTAGGTGTGTGTTGACTGAAGCCTATGATTTGGGAGGTGTAGTTTGCTTTTTGGACTTTTCAGAGCTAGGATTCTTAGTCACTCATAGGTGTTTGTTGTCTGAAACTTCGAGTTTGGGATGAGTAGTTGGCTATTTCAGACTTTTCTGAGCTAAGCTTTATTAGTATTTCTTAGGTGAATGCTGTCTGAAACCTATAGTTTGGGATATGTAAATTACTATTTCGGGCTTTTCTGAGTTGGATTTCTTAGTCTTTCGTAGGTGTGTGGTGTCTGAAACCTATGATTTGGGATGTGTAATTTGCTATTTTCGACTTTTCTGAGATTTGTTTCTTAGACTTTCATAGGTATGTGTTGTCAGAACATTATGATTTGGTATGTGTAGTTTTCTATTTCTGACTTTTCTGAGCTTAGGTTTTCTAGTATTTCGTAGGTGAATGTTGTCTGAAACCAATAGTTTGTGTTGAGTAGTTTGCTCTTTTGACTTTTCTGAGCTAGGTTTCTTAGTCTTTCTTTGGTGTGTGTTGTCTGAAACCGATGATTTGGGATATGTATTTTGCTATTTTTGACTTTTCTGAGCTTGTTTTCTTATCCTTTCATAGGTGTGTGTTGTATGAAACCTATTATTTTGGATGGGTTGATTTCTACTTTTGACTTTTCTGAGATGGATTTCTTAGCCTTTCATAGGGGTTTGTTGTCTGAAAACTATAGTTTGGGATGACTATTTTGATATTTTTGACTTGTCTGAGCTAGGTTTCTTAGCCGTTCATAGGTGAGTGTTGTCTGAAACCTATGTTTTGGGATATGTAATTTGCTATTTTTGCCAGGTCATAACCGGATTTCTGAGTCTTTCATAGGTGTGAGGTGTCTGAAACCTATGATTTGGGGTGAGTGGGTTGCTATATTTTTACTTTTCTGAGCAGGATTTCTTAGCCATTCGTAGGTGTGCGTTGACTGAAACATATGATTTGGGATGGTTAATTTACTATTTTTGACTTTTCTGAGCTAGATTTCTTAGCCTTTCATAGGTGTGTCCTTTCAGAAAATTATGATTTGGGAGATATAGTTTGCTTTTTGGACTTTTCAGAGCTAGGATTCTTAGTCACTCATAGGTGTTTGTTGTCTGAAACTTTGAGTTTGGGATGAGTACTTGGCTATTTCAGACTTTTCTAACCTAAGGTTTCTTAGTATTTCGTAGGTGAATACTGTCTGAAACTTATGATTTGGAATATGTAAATTACTATTTCGGGCTTTTTTGAGTTGGATTTCTTAGTCTTTCATAGGTGTGTGTTGTCTGAAACCTATGAGTTGGGATGGGTGGATTGCTACTTTTGACCTTTCTGAGCTGAATTTCTTAACCTTTCATAGGTGTTTGTTGTCTGAAACCTATAGTTTGGGATGACTAGTTTGCTATTTTTGACTTTTCTGAGCTAGGTTTCTTAGCCGTTCATAGGTGAATGTTGTCTGAAACCTATGATTTGGGATATGTAAATTACTATTTCGGGCTTTTCTAAGCTAGATTTATTAGTATTTCGTTGTTTTTTGTTGTCTGAAAACTATGATTTGGGATGGATGGATTGCTACTTTTGACTTTTTTGAGCTGGATTTCTTAGCATTTCATAGGTGTTTGTTGTCTGAAACCTATAGTTTGGGATGACTAGTTTGCTATTTTTGACTTATCTGAGCTAGATTTCTTAGCCTTTCATAGGTGTGTCCTTTCAGAAACCTATGATTTGGATTATGTAGTTTGCTATTTTTGACTTTTCTGGGCTGGATTTATTAGCCTTTCATAGGTGTGTGTTGACTGAAACCTATGATTGAGATGAGTGGTTTTATATTTTTTTATTTTATGATATAGTTTTATTCACACAAAATCTTACACACACACACACACACACACACACACACAAAAACTTACACACACACACATGTCAAAACTTATACACACAAAAGCTTAGACACACAAAAACTTACACACACACACACACAAAAACTTACACCCACACGCAAAAACTAACACCCACACGCAAAAACTTACATGCACACAAAAACTTACATGTACACAAAAACTTACACACACACTAAAACTTACACCCACACGCAAAAACTTACATGCACACAAAAACTTACACACACACACGAAAAATAACCCACACACACACACACACACACACACATACACACAAAAAAATTACACATGCACACTAAAACTAACATGAACATAAAAACTAACATCAACAAAAAAAATAAAAAAAACAAAAAAAATAACACGCACACACAAAAACTTACACACACACACTAAAACAAACTAACAAACACTAAATCTTAAACACACAAACACACACAAAAAAACACACACAAAAAATAAAAATTACTCAAACACACACAATAAAACTTACACACTCACAATAAAAAAATAACACGCACAAAAAAACTTACACACACACAAAAACTTACACAAGAACAAGAAAACTAACATCCACACAAAAACTTACAAGCACACAAAAACTTACACACACACACACACACACACACACACACACACACACACACACACACACACACACACACACACACACACACACACACACACACACACACACACACACACACACACACACACACACACACACACACACACACACACACACACACACACACACACACACACACACACACACACACACACACACACACACACACACACACACACACACACACACACACACAAACACACACACACACACACACACACACTTACACATGCACATTAAATAATACATGTACGAGCCCTAATACATAAACAAACACTCGAAAAAAAATAAAAAAACACTCGATTAGACAAAAACCCACTTACACACACACACACACAAAAACTAACATACAAACACACACTCAAAAAAGTACACACAAAAAAAAAAGCACAACCAAAAATAAAAACACAAACACTTACACACACGCACAAAAACTTACCCACACACACAAAAACTTACACACACACACACTAAAACTTACGCACACACACTAAAACTAACACACACACACGCCAAAACTTACACACACACAAAAACTTACACACTTACCATATCACAGTTATATTGTCTTAATTTGTCAAATTTCATTCTGAATTTCTTTCGTGAAATGCAAGAGTTGGAATATTTCAGTAGTGACTTGTTGTGCTTTACCTTCTCACATTTACATTCACTTGATTTTTTGAAGTTCATTTTGAATTTCTGCCAAGAAATGCAAGATTTGACAAATTGGGGTCTTAGTACACCAGCCCGAATTGTGGAAATCCACTAGCTCAGTATTGGGGTCCCAGTCCACCAGCCTGAACGGTGGAAATTCACTAGCTCAGAATTGGGGTCTTAGTCCACCAGCCTCAATGGTGGAAATCCACTAGCTCAATATTGGGGTCTCAGCCCACCAGTCTGAATGATGGAAATTCACTGTTTAAGTTAGGTTAGTTCAACTTTTCATGATCTCTCTGTATAAGTTAATCTAACCTTTTCCGGCGAGTCTGGTTAGACTATATTAAGTTAGGTTAGGCTCAGTTAGGCTAGGTTAGCAAAGGTGCGCGTCACTTAGGTTAGCGTAGTGTTTTACGAGAGGCATGCTAACATTTAGGGGTCTGATTAGGTTAGGTCGTATACGTGTCTTTTATGTTAATAATACGAGTCTTTTTAGTTTAGACCATATTAAGTTAGTTTAATTTAATTTAGTTTAGGTTAGCCCATGTACGCTTCACTTAGGTTAGTTTAGGTTAGGTGAGAGACAGGCAAAAAGTTAGGTGTATGATTAGGTTAGGTTAGGTTAGATTAAATTAGGTTAGGTTAAGTTAGGTTAGGCTAGGTTAGCCTACGTACGTGCACGTACGTAGGCTAACCTAGCCTAACCTAACTTAACCTAACCTAATTTAATCTAACCTAACCTAACCTAATCATACACCTAACTTTTGCCTGTCTCTCACCTAACCTAAGCTAACCTAAGTGAAGCGTACATGGGCTAACCTAACCTAACTTAAACTAACCTAACTTAATCTAGTCTAACCTAACCATACTCGCCGGAAAAACCTAACCTAATTTAATCCAACCTAACCTAACCTAATCATACACCTAACTTATTGCCTGTCTCTCACCAAACCTAAGCTAACCTAAGTGAAGCGTACATGGGCTAACCTAACCTAACTTAACCTAACCTAACTTAATCTAGTCTAACCTAACCATACTCGCCGGAAAAGGTTAGGTTAACTTATCATGAGAGCTAAAGATAAGATAACCTAACCTAAATTAAACAGTGAATTTCCATCATTAAGACTGGTGGGCTGAGACCCCACTATTGAGCGAGTGGATTTCCACCAGTCAGGCTGGTGGACTAAGACCCCAATTCTGAGCTAGTGAATTTCCACCGTTCAGGCTGGTGGAATGGGACCCCAATACTGAGCTAGTGGATTTCCACCATTCGGGCTGGTGGACTAAGACCCCAATTTTCCAACTCTTGCATTTCATGACAGAAATTCAAAATGAAATTCGAAAAATCAAGAGAATGTAACTGTGAGAAGGTAAAGCACCATAAGTCACTACTGAAATATTCCAACTCTTGCATTTCACGACAGAAATTCAAAATGAAATTTGAAAAATTAAGACAATGTAACTGTGATATGGTAAGTGTGTAAGTTTTTGTGTGTGTGTAAGTTTTTGCGTGTGTGTGTGTTAGTTTTCGTGTGTGTGCGTAAGTTTTCGTGTGTGTGTGTGTAAGTTTTTGTGTGTGTGTGTAAGTTTTTGTGCGTGTGTGTAAGTTTTTGTGTGCATGTAAGTTTTTGTGTGCATGTAAGTTTTTGTGTGCATGTAAGTTTTTGCGTGTGTGTGTAAGTTTTTGTGTGTGTGTGTGTGTGTAAGTTTTTGTGTGTCTAATATTTTGTGTGTGTAAGTTTTGACGTGTGTGTGTGTGTGTAAGTGTTTGTGTTAATTTAATTTTTAATTTGCATTTGTAAGTGTGTGTGTGTGTGTGTGTTTTTGTGGGTGTGTGTGTGTGTGTGTGTGTGTGTGTGTGTGTGTGTGTGTGTGTGTGTGTGTGTGTTAGTTTTTGTGTGTGTGTTAGTTTTTGTGTGTGTGTGTAAGTTTTTTTGCGTGTGTGTAAGTTTTTGTGTGTGTGTAAGTTTTTGTGTGGAGGTAAGTTTTTGTGTGAATGTTAGTTTGTGCTTGTGTGTGTAAGTTTGTGTGTGTGTGTGTTTGTTTTTGTTTGTCTATGATTGTGTGTGTGGGTGTGAGTGTTTTTGTGTGTGTTTGTATGTGTGTGTGTGTGTTTGTGTGTGTGTGTAATTTTTGTTTGTTTGTCTGTTTGTTTGTTTGTGTGTTTGTGTTGTTTTTTTTTTTTGTTAGGGTGGTTTGTGTTATTTGGGTTCTGTTGTGGGTGTGTGGTGGTGTTTTGTTTTTTAAGTTTTGTGTGTGTGTGTGTGTGTGTGTGTGTGTGTTTGTAAGTTTGTGTTCGTGTGTGTGTGTGAGTTTTTTGTTGTGTTCTTGTTTAAGTTTTTTTTGTGTGTGTGTGTGTGTAAGCTTTTTTTTGTGTACAATTTTTGGAGTGTTTATTTTATTTTTCTTGTGTGTGTGTGTGTGTGAGTTTTTTGTTTGTGTGTGTGTTTGTGTGTGTAAGTTTTTGTGTGAATGTAAGTTTTTGTGTGAATTTAAGTTTTCATGTGAATGTGTTAGTTTTTGTGTGTGTGTGTGTGTGTGTGTTAGTTTTTGTTTTTGTGTATGTTTTTGGGTGTGTGTGTGAGTTTTAGTGTGTGTTTGTGTGTGTTTGCGTGTGTGTGTGTGTTTTTTATTGTTTGTGGGTGTTTGTGTGCGTGTGTGTGTGTGTGTGTGTGTAAGTTTTTGTGTGCATGTAAGTTTTCGTGTTCATGTGTAAGTTTTTGTGTGTGTGTGTGTGTGTTAGTTTTTGTGGGTCTGTTATATTTTTCATGTGTGTGTGTATGTGTCCGGGTGTGTTTGTGTGTATTTTATCATGTGTGTGTGTTTAATTTCTTGTGTGTGTGTGTGTGTGTATTTTTAATTGTGTGTGTGTAAGTTTTTGTGTGTGCGCTTAAGTTTTTGTGTGTGTGTAAGTTTTTGTCTTATTTTTAGATTTTATTTTCATTTTTTATTTCGTTTTATTTTTTTTTATTTTCTTGTGCATGTGTGTGTTTGTGTGTGTGTGTGTGTGTGTGCGGTTTTTTTAGTGTGTAAGTGTAAGTTTTTGTGTGTAAGTTTTCGTGTGTGTGTGTAAGTTTTTGTGTGTGTGTAAGTTTTTGTGTACATGTGAGTTTTTGTGTGCATGTAAGTTTTTGCGTGTGGGTGTAAGTTTTTGCGTGTGTGTGTTAGTTTTTGTTTGTGTGTGTGTGTAAGTTTTTGTGTGTATAAGCTTTTGTGTGTGTTTGTTTTGTTGTGTGTGTGTGTGTATGTTTTAGTTTGTGTGTGTGTGTGTGTGTGTGTAAGTTTTTGTGTGAAGAAAACTAGCTCAGAAAAGACAAAAATAGCAAACCACTCATCTCAATCATAGGTTTCAGTCAACACACACCTATGAAAGGCTAATAAATCCAGCCCAGAAAAGTCAAAAATAGCAAACTACATAATACAAATCATAGGTTTCTGAAAGGACACACATATGAAAGGCTAAGAAATCTATCTCAGAAAATTCAAAAATATCAAACTAGTCATCCCAAACTATAGGTTTCAGACAACAAACACCTATGAAAGGCTAAGAAATCCAGCTCAGAAAAGTCAAAAGTAGCAATCCATCCATCCCAAATCATAGGTTTCAGACAAAAAACACCAACCAAAGAATAAGAAATCTAGATTAGAAAAGACCTAAATAGTAATTTAAATATCCCAAATCATAGGTTTCAGAAAACATTAACCTATGAACGGCTAAGAAACCTAGCTCAGAAAATTCAAAAATAGCAAACTAGTCATCCCAATCTATAGGTTTCAGACAACAAACACATATGAAAGGTTAAGAAATTCAGCTCAGAAAGGTCAAAAGTAGCAATCCACCCATCCCAACTCATAGGTTTCAGACAACACACACCTATGAAAGACTAAGAAATCCAACTCAGAAAAGCCCGAAATAGTAATTTACATATCCCAAATCATAAGTTTCAGACAGCATTCACCTACGAAATACAAAGAAACCGTAGATTAGAAAAGTCTGAAATAGCCAAGTACTCATCCTAAACTCGAAGTTTCAGACAACAAACACCTATGAGTGACTATGAATCCTAGCTCTGAAAAGTCCAAAAAGCAAACTATATCTCCCAAATCATAATTTTCTGAAAGGACACACCTATGAAAGGCTAAGAAATCTAGCTCAGAAAAGTCAAAAATAGCAAATTAACTATCCCAAATCATAGGTTTCAGTCAACACACACCGACGAATGGCTAAGAAATCCTGCTCAGAAAAGTCAAAAAATAGCAACCCACACACCCCAAATCATAGGTTTCAGACACCACACACCTATGAAAGACTAAGACATCCGGTTATGAAAGGTCAAAAATAGCAAATTACATATCCCAAATCATAGGTTTCAGACAACACTCACCTATGAACGGCTAAGAAACCTAGCTCAGAAAAGTCAAAAATAGCAAACTAGACATCCCAAACTATAGGTTTCAGACAACAAACACCTATGAAATTCTAAGAAATCCAGCTAAGAAAAGTCAAAATTAGCAATCAACCAATCCCTAATCATAGGTTTCAGACAACACACACATATGAAAGTCTAAGAAATCCAGCTCAGAAAAGTAAAAAATAGCAAACTACATATCCCAAATCATAGGTTTCAGTCAACACACACCAACGAATGACTAAGAAACCTAGCTCAGAAAAGTCAAAATAGCAAACTAATCATCCCAAACTATTGGTTTCAGACAACATTCACCTACGAAATACTAGAAAACCTTAGCTCAAAAAAGCCTGAAATAGCAAACTACACATCCCAAATAATATTGTTCTGACAACACATACATATTAAAGTCTAAGAAACCTAGCTAAGAAAAGTCTAAAATATCAAATTACACATCACAAATCATATGTTTCAGACACCCCACGACTACGAAAGAATAAGAAATCCATCTCAGAAAAGCCCGAAATAGTAATTTACATATCCCAAACTATAGGTTTCAGACAGCATTCACCTACGAAATACTAAGAAAGCTTAGCTCAGAAAAGTCTGAAATAGCCAACTACTCATCCCAAACTCGAAGTTTCAGACAACAAACACCCATGAGTGACTAAGAATCCTAGCTCTGAAAAGTCCAAAAAGCAAACTACACCTCCCAAATCATAGGATTCAGTCAACACACACCTACGAATGGCTAAGAAATCCAGCTCAGAAAAGTCAAAAATAGAAAATTAACCATCCCAAATCATAGGTTTCAGTCAACACACACCTACTAATGGCTAAGAAATCCAGCTCAAAAATGTCAGAAAATAGCAACCCACACATCCTAAATCATAGTTTTCAGACACCACACAAATAAGAAAGAATAAGAAATCCTGTTATTAAAAGTCTTAAATAGAAAATTACATATCCCAAATCATAGTTTTCAGACAACACTCACCTATGAAAGTCTAAGAAACCTAGCTCAGAAAAGTCAGAAATAGCAAACTAGTCATCCCAAACTATAGGTTTCAGACAACAAACACCTATGAAAGGCTAAGAATTCCAGCTCAGAAAAGTCAAAACCAGCAATCCACCTATCCCAAATCCTAGGTTTCAGACATCACACACCTATGAAAGACTAAGAAATCTAGCCCATAACATTCAAAAATAGCAAACTACATATCCCAAATCATCGGTTTCAGTCAACATACACCAACGAAAGACTAAGAAACCTAGCACAGAAAAGTCAAAAATAGCAAACTACTCATCCCAAACTATTGGTTTCAGACAACATTCACCTAGGAAATACTAGGAAACCTTAGCTCATAAAAGCCTGAAGTAGCAAACTACACATCCCAAATCATTGGTTTCAGACAACACACATCAACGAAAGACGGGTGCAGGGGGGGGGCCACAGGGCGGGTCTTGGGGGGTCCGGAGTGACTTTGGGGGCCGGGGGGGCCTTTGGGGCACAGGGTGGGCGTTTGGGTGTCCGGTGGGACATTTGGGGGCCGGGGGAGGGCATTGGGGGGTCCGTTGGTCCTTTGGGAGCTCTATGGGCCTTTGGGGGGCCCGGGGGGGTCCTTTGGGGGTCGGGGGGGGCCTTTGGGGGCGCCGGTGGCCCTTTGGGAACTTGGGGGGCCTTGGTGGCACAGGGTGGGCCTTGGGGTGCCTGGGGGACATTTGGGGACCGGTGGAGGGCCTTTGGGACCCGTTGGTCCTTTGGGAGCTCGATGGGCCTTTGGGGGGGGCCCGGGGAGGGCCTTTGAGGGTCTGAGGAGAGCGTCTGGGGGGCTGGGGCTCTATGGGACCTTGGGAGACCTTTAGGGCCGGTGTAGGGCCTTTGGGACCCCGTTGGTCCTTTGGGAGCTCGATGGTCCTTTGGGGGGCCCGGGGATGGCCTTTGGGGGTATGGGTGGGCCTTTGGGGGCGCCGGTGGCTCTTTGGGAGCCCGGGGGACCATTGAGGACCGGGGGAGGGTCTCTGTGGTCCGGGGGGCCCTTTGGGGGTCCGGGGGCCCTTTGAGGACCAGAGGAGGGCCTTTGAGGGTCTGAGGAGGGCGTTTGGGGGGCTGGGGCTCTTTGGGAGCTTGGGGGACCTTTGAGTACCGGGGGCTTCCTTCGGGGTTGGGGTGGGGGATCGGAACCCTTTGGGGTTGGGGTAGAGGACCTCACAACACTGTTCAAATGGAACTTGTGTATTATAACGACCACAGAGTTTCACCCTCAAATTCTCTTCTAAAACCTTTCTTAAAATCTTCTTTCAAATGGCTCAAACTGTTTCGCCAAAATAATCCCATAAAATGGATAAAACGGTTTCACCCAAATAATCCCTAAACGTAATTTCAGCCAATCCGACTCTCTGATTGGCTGAGAAGGAAACAAGTGATCTAACTGTTTCCTATTCCAGGACACCTTGACATTCACCCCTAGCATGCACTTGTCCAAAAACAACAATAATAAATAAATCCCTCAGGCCTAAAGATTAAAGAAGCCTTAATGTTTCTTAATTCCCTCTTCGTGAATCAATAATTTCCCCGCCGATTATGTAAATCAAGTTCTCAGGTTAGGCTAGCCAAACCACAAGGAAGCCATGTTTGTTTCATCATTCCCCCATCGTGAATCAATAATGTCCCCGAGTGATTATGTAAATCCCAGATTAAAGAAGCCTTAATGTTTCTTAATTCCCCCTGCATGAATCAATAATTTCCCCACCGATTATGTAAATCAAGTTCACAGGTTAGGTTAGCCAAACAACAATGAAGCCATGTTTGTTTCTTAATTCCCCCTTTCGTGAATCAATAATTTCCCCTAGCGATTATGTAAATCTCAGATTAAAGAAGCCTTAATGTTTCTTAATTACCTCTTCGTGAATCAATAATTTCCCCGCCGAGTATGTAAATCAAGTTCACAGGTTAGGTTAGCCAAACAACAATGAAGCCATGTTTGTTTCTTAATTCCCCCTTCGTGAATCAATAATTTCCCCTAGCGATTATGTAAATCCACGGAAATTCACTTCCCCCTCGAGTCCTAGATCAATAACATTGTTCCCGTTAGAATTCAATGCGCAGGTGTAACCGTCGCCCCCCCCCGAGGTATTACACATAGAAACAACAAATAAATCGATCTTGTAAAAAGAGTTCCTTTAGCGATTACGTACTCTTTCTCCCGAGGGACTCTATGACCATATTGTTTCATAATTCCCCACACTCGTGAATCAAAGATTTCCCCTAGCGATTATATAAATCACCCCTCATGTCATTCGCACGTGGCCAAACAACAACAGATCGATTGACCTTGACACACCCCCATTAGACTCGATCGATAATCCTTGAATAAATTATGTCCCGTCATCATTAAACTAAATTGTAGATGGCAGCAGGGGTGGGTGACACGAGTCAATAAGGCCATTCTACTGAGGTTACAGGCCTAAGAAAATTTGTCTTATTTTCAAAAAAGAGGGAAACATCCCTTAAACGTCATACAATTTTAATAAAAATCACACCATCAGATTCAGCGTATCAGAGAACCACACTGTAGAAGTTGCAAGCTCCTATGTGCAAAAATGTGGAATTTTGTATTTCTTATTAGAAGAAAGATCACGGATGCGTTTTTATTTTTATTTTTTTTCCAGGGGTGATCGTGTCGACCCAGTGGTCCTAGAATATCACGGGGGGACTCATTCAAACGGAAATTAAAAAGCTCTAGTACCCTTTTTAAGTGAACAAAAAAATTGAGGGCATATAGGCCCCTTCCCCCGTTCAATTTTCCCAAAGTCACCTGATCAAAATTTTGTAATAGCCATTTTGTTCAGCATGGTCGAAAATTACAATAACTATGTCTTTGAGAATGACTTAATCCCCACAGTCCCCGGTGGAAGGTCTGCAAGTTATGGACTGCTCAATGTTTACATATAGTATTGGTTACTAACGATGGTGAATACTTCTCCGAAACCGCGGTCCCATATACAAAGAGTCGCAAACCTTGAGTTCCTAGTGTTAATTTGTTTTCATCCCAGAGTATCTTGGATGTAATCCAATCATTTGTTATGTTTTATTATTTGCGTAAATAATTGTTCCACCATGTTGTTAGGATCATTTTCGCAAAAAATTGTGCAGCTGAATAGCGTTAATGCTATCCCGTTATTTTCTAAAAAAAAGTCCATTTTAAGTCATTGAAAAAGGGGCTTTTTTCCTTAGGATTAAAAAGAGACTAGCACTTTCAGAGTACACCCCTAGTGGCGCATATGCTACTTACGATGCTGTTAAGGGTAAAAAAGTTAGATATTATTTAACCGAACCCTACATTTTATGTTGAGACTTAAAGTTGTATTTGATAGTTGTGAAACAGATTAGAATTATAGTTCTTAAAGTTCGATTTCTGGGAACAGCTGAAATATGAATGCTCATGTTATCTGCAACTCCATATTACATATTTTGAAAGAAAAGGTCAAGAAACTGACCCAATAATTTTTTTATGCCAAATTTTTTCCTAGATACACTATAGACTGGATTGGCAGAGATGGTCTTGCTGCAGACACTCATGAAGAATATATTCAGGATTTTATTACTCATTTCTACAAGAGCATGATACGGCTGATTGATCGTGCAATGCGAAAAGAAGATTCTAGTCCTCAAGGACAAATTGTCACAGAAATACTTCAACACTTGCATGCTTGCAATAATTCTGTTCGGGTAAATATCCTCTGTATAGCATATTTTTTCATGTATAGCCAAAGTCAAGTACAAAGGAACTTCACTGCACCTAAAAGTTAATGTCACCCCATTTATATGAAAAGTGGACAAATGACCTTTTATGGCTATATTTTCATGCTGAGTCGACCGTTGAATTATATGCATCTACCTAAGAAATGGAAGCCTCCAAGCGGTTCAAGTCGTATTTTGCCATTGACCCCCAATCATTTTTCTCATCGTCGGGGTAAAATTTCCAATTATCGAGCGTCTGTGCTTTAATAACAGACTTCAAGATGCATAGATGGTCTACACTTTTCGAATATTAAATTATTTTACATGTTTAAGTAAGTAAAAAAGTCCCCAAAACAGGAAGGGATGGCATATAGAGAAAAATTGAAAGCAGATAGCCGGGATAGCAGACACGATCTCCTTAGTAAAATAACAAACTAGAGTAAAATAATTGGCATAATTATATAAAAATCTGCAAGTATCCAAAATGGCGATACGATGACCGTCCGAATGAAAATAAAAGACACATTGACTTAGTTTCTAAAACGTAAATAAAAAAAAATAATGGTTAGAAAATAATAAATGAGATATAAAGTGAAATAGAACAAATAGTAGAATAAAATAATTTTAAAAACTAAATATTTTTACCATTTATGTAAAATGGTAATAGGGGATGAATTTGCTAATAGAGGACAAACCTTGCCAATAGAGGACAAACTTGGCCTTCATTAAAATTATAAATTGCCCAATTTTTTTTTCAAATTAGCTCAATAAAAGTAAATTTTGCACAAATAATGGACACATTAACTTCACTAACGGTGAAAACAGGAAATATTCTATCTGGGTACTACCCTCGGATTTGGACAAAAATTGCTGCTCATTGTTTTATTTTATTCTGGGAAAAAAGAAGACCCTTGGTTCCATCTTAGGTATATTCATACCTGGAAGCTGGATTTTTTCTTTTTCTTTTAGTTGTTACACAAATATTTAGACAAAAATCTTCACGAAAAGTTTTAATGGGCAGTGCTGCCACGATGAGTCGGGAAACAAAACAAAAACAAACAGAAACTAATTCCATAAATTTGAATATGCTTGTCGTCTGTAAAAATCAAAAAATTAACAGTTTTTTGACCCCTTAATATGTTATTTTCTGTTTACGCCATTGGTGTAAACTGGGCGAACTGGGCGAATACCTTCTAAGTAAGCTCTTATCTTTTGATAAATGCTTTTATGACGCTGAATATGCGTCAAATCTTGATTTTCGTCATGGAATTTATGCTATTTATCTAATTTAATATCTGTGCGTTACATATTAAACATAAGAGTATTAAAAGTGATACTTTCAGAAACCAAATAAAACAAGCATTCTAATGATTTGTGAATTTAGTTTGAAACACTAGATTGATAAAAATAAAAAAGACAATTGGCCTTTCCAAAATGTTCTTTAGATATGGTAATTAACTATAAATCTGAATTGTTAAGCTCGAATGGTCTTAAGAATAAACATATAAATACATAGCTTAAATTTTTTAACTCATCACAAATCTATGTATTACTTTTCAATTCTTATTTGATAACAAGATATTAGAGTATATTAAACTATTAAAATATTAGTGCTATATTAAACTAGTGAGACAAGATGACCGGTTGCTTGTATTGTTCACCAGTCAGCTTTTGCTTCTTCAGAGACATTAAATAGCACTGTTAATTTTTTTGCTGTTACTTTTTACAGTTACTTTTCATTGACTTTGTTTTGAAATGTTTCTTCAGTCCTCGTCCTGGAGAATCCTAAATTTAAAGATGTAGACAAACCATAGTATATAAATAATAGACAGTATGATCTTTCCCTATCTCAACTATTATAAATGCCCGGACCAAGATGAAGTTCTCCGGAGAACATTTAGACAACTATAAGCATAAGCGAAATTCAATTTTTTCACAGGTAGACAAGTCAGATTTCTCTTGAACGTGAAACCTGACTTCACCGTTGTATCACTAAATTTTAAAGAATTTAATTTTAAATTAATTTAAATATTTTAGAAATTGTGCCGTAAAAGGTCTAAGATTATACAGACTGAGCAGTAAGAAATGCATTTTATTTATTTTCTGGTAAACAAACTGGAAGAATATTCTATAACAGGAGCTTTTCTAGCGTAAAGCCCCGTAAAATTTTGGATCTGCCACCAAATGTGTGATGTCCTTTAATTTTATGAAAACTCACTAAAAATTTTACGAAAAACACATCTTAACAGACGTTTGGTATTTTCTTGGTTAAGGCTATTGTGGCAACTTTTACCACAGCAACCAATAATTAGAACCCAAGTCCTAAAATTGGTCTCAATCAGGAACCCTTATTACTATCTAAATTCACTAAGTGCAAAGATTTTCAAACAGGGGTGTTTATTCTTTACAGTTCAGGAAAGGTCTGAGAATTTCATACAAGAACATTCATAAACAACAAAACTAGCTCTTATCTCGGTTCTCCGCCAAAACAGGTAATTAGCCTTTTTCAAGTCACACATGAACTACAATTTGAGAAAATAAATATCCCGACATGAAAATAACAAAAAGAAAATAAAAATGATAAACCATCACGGCTATCTCACCAATTATTAGAAGAAAAACAAAGATTCTATTTCCAATTTCGAATGACATCTCTATGGCCCGAAAAAGAGCATAAATGAGGAAAAATTAAATGAAAATTGAATGAAATTAAAATTAAAAGGAAAATAAAATAAAATGGAAATTAAAGGGAACATTTTTCCTTACCAATAAAAGAAAAATAACAAGAAAAAGTTTTGACGCTCCATGGCGCAATATTACTATCTAAAACCACAGACTATTGTTAAACCTAATAGATAATCTCTGCTAAAACTGTTAGGTTGCCCCTTTGTGGTAAAAAATCTTGCGGCAAATTTCAAATACTCCCGCCACTTGGTTTCCCTGTTGCAGTATTGATTAGAAGTTAGAACTAGAAATTTCCTTATTTTCTCAAATTTAATCAACCCCTGCCCCCTTGTTAGAATAAGCCAATCAGTTAAGTCATACCTGTGAGATGGGACAGTTGCAAACCACTTCGCAGGCTCACCAAGTTTCTTTCTGCTTTCGCAATTACGAATAATACAAATTCGCACCATTTTTTAGTGACTGACAAATACATACTGACCCGCTAATGTCAGAGTAAATGGGAGGAGCTGTTTGTACGCTCCGAGAATGAAGTGCCAAAAATCGTCAGCCTTGATCTTACTGTTACATTGTTACATACCAAAGTAGACAACATTGCTTTCAAATATATAAAACAATGCCGCTCCGCTGTCTTACCCGCCGTCATGATCTCTGACTAGGGTTCAGTCAAAAACTAGCCGTCAGCTCGTCAGTTCTTCTTTTATGTTGTTGTGAATCCTTAGTCAAACAATGAGTAAAAATTGACAACAATCCTTGGACTTTTTTGTGGTGAAAATCCAAATGCAAAATGAAGAAACTTCAGTGCAAGAAACTGGCAATAATGTCAGTGTTCAAAGTGTCGGGTTACTGCACATATTATCCCTTACCTGTGACAATCTTTCAGAAACAAGCAGAACAATAAATGACCCAGGTCAACATGAAAGAGTGGTCTGCATTCCCAAACCTGCTGCAGGTTCCAGTAGCAGTCGACAATCTCTCTCAGGTATCTCTGCGACGCGTCCCAGCCAACCAGCTCAACCTATTCTTAAGAGATATCCGGCTTCCAGTTCCAACGAAAGGAAATTCAATGCGCATTCCTATAAGACTTACGAACGGATTGAATACTCATAAAACTTGAATTCTGTTTTTTTTTCCCTTGCTTCCATTTATCTAGTGGGGCTCTAAAGATTGGGGAAACTGTTGGGAAAAGGGCTTTCATCGAGACAGAATTCTGTAAGTGGAAAGACAGTCTGGTCTATTGAAGCAACATGATGGTAGTAAAAGACATAGGAATGGTGTGTCAGCATGGATAGAATTTAAGATAATCAATACTGATACTTTTAGATGTTTAGCAAATGGCTTAAGTCGGTCCAGATATCAAGAGGCTCAAGAAAATAAAGATCATGTGAAGTACAATTTTCGCGCTATTTCCTTTCTTGGCCACCAGGGTCTTCATTTGAGGGGTCATGATGAATCAGAAACATCCGCAAACCGGGGTAATTTTGTTGAACTGATCAAGGAAATATTAAAAGTTAATGAGAAGCTGAAAGCCGAGTTACAGCGTCGATTTGGTCACTATAGCAGTCATCAGTACCAAAACTCTGGAGTTACACTGATAGGAAACACCCTACAGCAAGACATTATCTCAGAAGTAAAGTCAGGTAATTACTGCGATGTTCTTGCTGACGAGACCCAAGATGCTTCTAGAAAAGAACAAATAGCGATCCTACCTAGGTACATATCAAATGCAAAAGTAGTGGAGCGACTAATCAGCTGTTATCGCATGCAAATAATAGACGCCGAAAGCTTATCTACCTCTATTTCTAAAACTGTAGAAAAGTTTTTGTAGATTTGATGTTTAGTATTGTCCAATGTTATGACCGCGTGTTTATTATGAGTAGGATATCCAACGGAGTTCAAGCCAAGCTTAAGGAAAAGGTGCCTCATGCACGTTTTTTTTTTACACTGTCACGCCCACAGATTTGGTTTTGACTGATTGCCTAAAAACATCAACGAAGTTTCTGAATTTTACTCTTTGTTGCAAAGACCTTACATATTTATATTATGAAGCAACACTTGAAATGAACTATTTGTGGAATCCCTGTACATTAGTGGGCAAAAAGTCTTGGAGTTTGAGAAGACCGTCCAAACTCGCTGGTTTTACGCATGACGCTCTATTTCAAAGGTGAAGTCCAGGTTTAATTGTGTTGGTTCTGTGGTAGCCACTGTCTCTGATAGTTCTGACAGTGAGGCAGCTTGTGAAGCAAAATGACTACTGGAAGAGATCAACTTGGCCTCTTTTGTCTCAACTTTGCATATAATGTAAAAGTGTTAATCGAGTAGGGCTTAAGACCCCTATGCCTTCCCAATGCCAGAACATAATTTACGCTTTACTGAAAAAATACAAATGAATGTGCGTTGTCAGTTTAATATACATATGCCGATATTCATTCCTTAAAATATTAATAATATTTGATTTATTAAAGAAATAAAAGGGAAAACATTTAAAAAAATTTCAGTAAAGTGCAAGTCATGTTCTGGCCTTGGGAAGGCAAAAGGGTTGTGGGCTCTAATCATGTTAATTTCTACTCGTTTTGAGTTTGACTCGGTAATTTATTGTAATTTCTGTTCGTAATGGGTTTCATTTATTTTTCGATGCAGATATGTAGTAATTTTACGCTTGGTAGATTATTTGATTTTAATTTTGCTTATTTTTGGTTTAATGGAGTTCTTTTTTTTTCAGGAGCATAATTTTATTTAAACATAATTTACAAAAAACAAACGCCAAGGAACTTTTCGGTTCGTTAGGCAAACTCCAACTTCCAACACATAATTCAATATAAATAAACAAAAACAAAACAATATCCCCCGCCGACGGGCTAACAAAACAACACAACCAAAAATTCCATTATGGCGCTACTAAAAAAAACAAAAAAACAAAAAAAAATCAAACAAATTGATAAATCTTATTGCAAAAATCCCTCAGTTTTCTCCGGAAGCCACTTGGGTCATATTCACGCACAACCCCAATTGGTAAATGACTCCAGGAGCTCGGCAGGAGCTCGGCCGAGCAGAGAACTGTGACCGGGCTGTTTCACACTGCGGCCGCCGAAATGCATCTGCATTTCTTGTATTATAATTGTGAAGATCCACATCAGTTATAAACATGCCATTAAAACATTTTGAGGTAAGGTTATTAATAATATCAAACATTAACATAGATCGATAAAAAAGGAATATACCTGCTAGAAGAAGAAAATTCAGTTTCAAATGCACATTTCTCACTGAATTTCTCGGTCCATAATTTGCTAAAATTCTAATGGCAGAATTCTGTGAAGCTCTAAATCGTTTCAGATGGGACTGAAAAGTTGAAGACCATACCGAACAACAATATAATAGATAACAATGGATAAGTGAAAAATACAAAAGTCTAAGGACAATTTTCGGACAAATGTGCTTCAATTTCATAATAATTCCAACATTACGGGCAATTTTAGATGTTATACAATTTATATGATCTGAAAAACTAAGCGTCTCATCTACAATTAAATAAAAAAAAAACAAGTTTTTTTTAACTAAAAGTAAGGAACGACGTTAAAACTTAAAACGAACAGAAATTATTCCGTATATGAAAGGGGATGTCCCCTCCTCAAAGCCTCGCTCTTTACGCTAAAGTTTTTTTTATTGTTTAAAAAAATAGAGTTGTGAGAAAGTCGAACTTTGGCGCAAAGAGTGAGGCGTTGAGGAGGGGACAGCCCCTTTCATATACGGAATAATTTCTGTTCGTTTGAAGTTTTAACGTCGTTCCTTACTTTCAGTTAAAAAAAAACTTAGTTTTTTATTTGAATTTTGAACGTTTTTGAATTAGTGCAGGTTTTGATTTTGGCTCACCGTACATGAATAATTAAAACAAGATTGGCATATTAATTTTACTTTTATTTGGTTAAATGGCTCAAAACTTGTTTAATTTTATTTACGAACGTTTTTATTTATAATAAATATACGTAACAGTAGAGATGACCCTATTGATCCCGTACGAACCACGTGGTTTATGGTTTTTGTCAGTGAGAATTTGAAAAACAGGAATTTTGTCACATTTATGGATGGTTTTATGAATTTTGTCAGTGAGAATGAAAAAACAGGAACTTTGTCACATTTATGTCTGTTTTTATGGATGGTTATGTGTGTTGGTCAATTTATTTGATGGTTTTATGGATTTTGTCAGTGAGGATGGAAAAACAGGAACTTTGTCACTTTCATGGACTATAGAGTCATTAGGGAGAACACGTGGTTAATGGGGTCAATGTTATTGTTGTTGTTTTGGGCACGCGATAGAGTCATTAGAGAGAACACGTGGTTAATGGGATCAATGTTGTTGTTGTTGTTTTGGGCACGCGATAGAGTCATAAGGGGGGACACGTGGTTAATGGGGTCAATGTTGTTGTTGTTGTTTTGGGCACGCGATAGAGTTATTAGGAAGAACACGTGGTTAATGGGGTCAATGTTACTGTTATTGTTTTGGGCACGCTCGAGCCAAATGTTATGAGTTTCCAGGGAACACCTGTGCTGTCAGTCATTAATCAAATTGTTTCCAGGGAATGTCTGACAGATGACGTCAAGTTAATTAATGTCTTTGATGCATTTCCAAAGAGAATTGTCTCCGGGACAAAGTTTAGATCACACCTGACAGATGAAGTCATGATTGATTGATTGACACGAAAGGGGAATTAATTTGTTGTTCTAAAGAGAATTGATTCACGAAAGGAGAATTAATTTGGAGTTCTAACAAGAGAATCGTTTCCGAGGCAAAGTTTAGATCTTAGCGATGAATTGTTTTAGTGCGGGAATCAGGTTTCCAAATAATTTAAATGTGCCAGCGCAGAGATGCCAAACAAAAGGAACACGCTGAATTACGCCTAGGGATTATTTGAGCGAAACCCTTTTAGCCATTTCATGGAATTATTTTGACGATACAGTTAGAGACATTATAAAAGATAATTTTGAAGATGATTTTAGAAGAGAATTTAATGGTGAAACTCTGTGGTCGTTATAATACACAAGTTCCATTTGAACAGTGTTGTGAGATCCTCTACCACAACCCCAAAGGGCTCCGATCCCCCTACCCCAACCCCAAAGGGTTCCGATCCCACTACCCCAACCCCAAAGTTCCACCGGGCTCCCAAAGGACCAATCGGCCCACAAGTGCCCCCCCCATCCCCAAACACCCTCCCCAGGTTTCCAAAGGCCCTCCCTCGGTCCCCAAAGGTCCCCGGGCTCCCAAAAGACCAATCGGTGCTCAAGGGCCCCCTCAGACCCCCAAACGCCCTCCCTGGGCCCCAAAGGCCCTCCCCCGGTCCCCAAACGTCCCCTGGGCTCCCAAAAGACCAATCGGCCCTCAAGTGCCACCCAGACCCCTAAACACCCTCCCCAGGCTCCCAAAGGCCCTCCTCGGTCCCCAAAGGTCCCCACGGGCCCCCAAAAGACCAATCGGTGCTCAAGGGCCCCCGGATCCCCAAAAGACCTCCCCGCCGCCCCCCCCCCAAAGAGTCCCCATCTCCATTTTTTTAATACTTTTTTATGGCTTTATTATATCTTTTCTGAACAAGTTCCTTTCATAATGTCATTCCTAAACCCATTTTCCAACCTCAAAGAGTCCCCTCCCCATTTCGTAAATACTTTCTTGAATTTTTTTAACATGTTTTTTTTTTAACTTTTTTACGGATCTTAAAATGACATGAACACAAAAAAAACTCGTACACACACACGCACAAAAACTTACACACACACAAAACTTACACACACACACGAAAACTTACACACACACACGCCAAAACTTACACACACACAAAAACTTACACACACACACACACAAACTTACAAACACAAAAACTTACACACACACGCAAACTTACTCACACAAACAAAAAACTTACACCCACACAAAATCTTACACACACAAAAACTTACACACACACACACACAAAAAAAAAACTTACACCCACATGCAAAAACTTACCTTCACACAAAAACTTACATGAACACAAAAACTTACAAACACACAAAAACTTACACACACCCTCACAAAAACTAACGCACACACACAAAAAAACTTACACACACACACCAAAACTTACACACACACACACAAAAACTTACACACACACGCCAAAACTTACACACACAAAAACTTACACACACACACACACACACAAAAACTTACACACACACACAATACTTACACCCACACGCAAAAACTTACATACACACAAAAAATTACATGCACACAAAAACTTACACACACACAAAAACTTACACACACACAGACACAAAAACTTACACACACGCACAAAAACTTACACACACACACACAAAAACTTACACACACACGCGAAAACTTACACACACACACGAAAACTTACACACACATGCCAAAACTTACACACACACAAAAACTTACACACGCACACACACACACACACACAAAAACTTACACATGCACACGAAAACTTACATGCACACAAAAACTTACATACACACGCAAAAACTTACATGCACACAAAAACTTACATACACACAAAAACTTACACACACACACCCAAAAACTTACACACACACATAAAAACTTACACACACACACACACAAAAACTTACACACACGCACAAAAACTTACACACACACACACACAAAAACTTACACACACACACGAAAACTTACACACACGAAAACTTACACACACGCACCAAAACTTACACACACACAAAAACTTACACACACACACACACACACACACACACACAAAACTTACACATGCACACTAAAACTAACATGCACACAAAAACTTAAATTCACACAAAAACTTACATGCACACAAAAACTTACACACACACAAAAACTCACACACACACACACACACTAAAACTCAAACACACACGCCAAAACTTACACACACACAAAAACTTACACACACACACACACACACAAAAACTTACACATGAACACAAAAACTTACACACGCACAAAAACTTACACACACACACACACAAAACTTACACACACACACACACGAAAACTTACACACACACGCCAAAACTTACACACACAAAAACTTACTCACACACACACACAAAAACTTACACACACACACACAAAAAAACTTACACAAAAAAAAACTTACAAACACACAAAAACTTACACACACACACACAAACAAACTTACACACACACACACAAAAAAAACTTACACACACAAAAACTTACACACACACACACACAAAAACTTACACACACACAAAAAAAACTTACACACACAAAATCTTACACACACAAAAACTTACACACACACACACAAAAACTTACAACCACACGCAAAAACTTACATGCACACAAAAACTAACATTCACACAAAAACTTACACACACACACAGAAAACTTACACACACACACTAAAACTTAAACAAACACGACAAAACTTAAACACACACAAAAACTTACACACACACACACACACACACAAACAAAACTTACACATGCAAACACGAAAACTTACATGCACACAAAAACTTACATGCACACAAAAACTTACATGCGCACAAAAACTTACACACGCACAAAAACTTACACACACACACACACACGAAAACTCACACACACACGCCAAAACTTACACACACACAAAAACTTACACACACACACACACACACAAAAACTTACACATGAACACAAAAACTTACACACGCACAAAAACTTACACACACACACACACACACAGAACTTACACACACACACACACTAAAATTTACACACACACACGTCAAAACTTACACACACAAAAACTTACACACACACACACACAAACTTATACAAACACAAAAAAAAAAAACTAACACACACAAAAACTTACACACACACACACACAAACTTACACACACACACACACACACTTACACACACACACACAAAAAAAACTTACACAAACAAAAACTTACACACACACACACACAAACTTACACACACACACAAAAAACAAACACACACAAAAACATACACACACAAACAATTACACACACACACAAAAACTTACACCCACACACAAAAACTTACATGCACACAAAATATAACAATCACACAAAAACTTACACACACACGAAAACTTACACACACTCACAAAAACTTACACACACACACACAAAAACTTACACACACACACACGAAAACTTACACACACACACGCCAAAACTTACACACACACAAAAACTTACACACACACACACACACACAAAACTTACACCCACACGCAAAAACTTACACACACACACAAAAACTACACACACACACACGAAAACATACACACACACAAAAACTTACACACACGCACAAAAACTTACACACACACACAAAAACTTACACACACACACACGAAAACTTACGCACACACACTAAAACTTACACACACACACACACGCCAAAACTTACACACACACAAAAACTTACACACACACACCCACACAAAACTTACACATGCACACGAAAACTTACATGCACATAAAAACTTACATGCACACAAAAACTTACACACACGCACAAAACTTACACGCACACACAAACACACACACACACGACACACACACACACACACACACACAAAAACTTACACACACACAAAAACTTACACACACACACACACACACACACACACACACAAACACACACAAAAAAACAAAAAAACACAAAAACAAAAAAACACACACACACACAAACACAAACACAAACAAACACACACACACACACACACACACACACACACACACACACACACACACACACACACACACACACACACACACACACACACACACACACACACACAACACACACACACACACACACACACACACACACACACACACACACACACACACACACACACACACACACACACACACACACACACACACACACACACACACACACACACCTTAGAAGTTAGGTTTCTCCACGTGTAAGTTAGGTTAGATTAGGTTAGCTTATCATGAGTGCTCATGATAAACTAACCTAATCTAACCTAACTTACACGTGGAGTGTAAGTACAGTAACTTACAGTGTGTGGAGTGTAACTTACAGTGTTTTTTCCGACGAAAATAAGCAAAATACGATGAAATTACGTTCCCATGGTTCTTACTCATATCCTTAAATGAGGGCGGGCAAGGATTGGAAAGAAAAAGGAATTTTCAGTGAAAAACTCAAAGATATAGCTCTGAATATAGCTCTTCAGTGTTTTTTTCTACGAAAATACGGAAAATACGACGAAATTACGTTCCCATGGTTCTAATTCATATCCTTTAATTAAGGAGGTCAAGGCTTGGCAAGAAAAAGGAATTTTCAGTGAAAAACTCACAAATATAGCTCTTAATATGGCTTTTCAGTGTTTTTCCGACGAAAATAAGCAAAATACGATGAAATTACATTCCCATGGTTCTAATTCGTATCCTTTAATTTGGGTGGACAAGACTTGGCAAGAAAAAAGGAATTTTCATTGAAAAACTCACAAATATAGCTCTTAATATGGCTTTTCAGTGTTTTTTCCAACGAAAATAAGCAAAATACGACAAAATTACGTTCCCATGGTTCTAATTCATATCCTTTAATTAGGGAGTTCAAGGCTTTGCAAGAAAAAAGGAATTGCAACCAATCACATGTCGAGGCTTAACATTCTCAAGGTTTTAGCTTTTGACAGATAACTTTAAACCTAAGGAAATTTATGTATTTGGAATCAGCGTATAAAGCCAATCATTTTCCTGTATCTATAATTACTAAAATTCTGTTTTTAGTTATGGTTACTTTCGGACCAATTGCACTTTACTTTCACCTTGTTTCCCAAAAACTGTTTAAAATTAGGGTTTTTTTTAGGTGTTTTCGTTTTTGCTTTATTGTTTGACTTGATAGGAATTCTGCAACAGGATGGTCGTTGAAATTTCTTAATGACTAAAGATTTTTTTAAAAAGAAATGACTGAAAAGTTTTTTGGGGGGAGATGGGTTGATTGGTAGAAGGATCTATTAGGATAGTTATAGTGGAGGCCGAGTTGCTAGTGAAAAAGCCGTATGGATGAGTTGAAATAAAAAATATTAAAAAGAAATGGCTGAAAAGTGTTTTGGGGGAGATGGGTTGATTGGCAGAAGGATTTATTGCTTAAACATAACTGTGCATAAACATCGTAATTTTTTGTCTAATTGTGTGTGTAAGTTTTTGTGTGCATGTAAGTTCTCATGTACATGTGTAAGTTTTTTTGTGTTTGTTTTTGGATGTCCGTGTGAGATCGTTAGTTAAATTTAGGGTTAGGTATTTTGTGTGTTTGTGTGTTATTTAGATATATGGTTTTTTTTTTTTTTTGTGTTTGTTTGTGTGTGTGTTTGTTTGTGTGTGTGTGTGTGTGTTTGTGTGTGTGTGTGTGTGTGTGTGTGTGTGTGTGTGTGTGTGTGTGTGTGTGTGTGTGTGTGTGTGTGTTTGTATGTGTATTTCAGTGTTTGTGTGTGTAAGTTTTTGCGTGTGTGTGTGAGTTTTCGTGTGTGTGTGTGTAAGTTTTGTGTGTGTGTGTAAGTTTTTGTGCGTGTGTGTAAGTTTTTGTGTGCATGTAAGTTTTTATGTGCATGTAAGTTTTCGTGTGCTTGTGTATGTTTTTGTGTGTGTGTGTGTAAGTTTTTGTGTGTGTGTGTAAGTTTTTGTGCGTGTGTGTAAGTTTTAGTGTGTGTGCGTAAGTTTTCGTGTGTGTGTGTGTAAGTTTTTGTGTGTGTGTGTAAGTTTTTGTGCGTGTGTTTAAGTTTTTGTGTGTGAGTCTGTTTTCGTGTGTGTGTGTGTAAGTTTTTGTGTGTGTGTGTAAGTTTTTGTGTGTGTGTGTAAGTTTTGTGTGTGTATGTGTGTGTAAGTTTTTGTGTGTGTGTAAGTTTTGGCGTGTGTGTGTAAGTTTTCGTGTGTGTGTGTGTGTGTAAGTTTTTTGTGTGTGTTTGTAAGTTTTTGTGAGTTTGTTTAAGTTTTTATGTGTGTGTTAGTTTTTGTGTGAATGTAAGTTTTTGTGTGCATGTAAGTTTTTGTGTGTGTGTGTAAGTTTTTGTGTGTGTGTGTAAGTTTGTGTGTGTGTTAGTTTTTGTGTGTGTAAGTTTTTTGTGTGTGTGTGTAAGTTTGTTTGTGTGTGTGTGTGTGTTTTATTTTGTGTGGGTTTAAGTTTTTTTTGTGTGTGTGTGTGTAAGTTTGTGTGTGTGTGTGTGTGTGTGTAAGTTTGTGTGTGTGTGTGTGTGTAAGTTTTTGTGTGTGTAAGTTTTTTGTGTGTGTGTGTGTGTAATTTTGTGTGTGTGTGTGTCTAAGTTTTTGTGTGTGTAAGTTTTTTAGTGTGTGTGTAAGTTTTCGTGTGTGTGTGTGTGTGTAAGTTTTGTGTGTGTGTAAGTTTTTGTGCGTGTGTAAGTTTTTGTGTTCATGTGTAAGTTTGTGTTTGTGTGTGTTTGTGTTTGTGTGTGTGTGTGTGTAAGTTTTTGTGTGTGTGTGTGTGTGTGTTTAAGTTTTTGTGAGTGTGTGTAAGTTTTTGTGTGTGTGTGTGTGTGTAAGTTTTTGTGTGTGTGTAAGTTTGTGTATGCATGTAATTTTTTGTGTGCATGTAAGTTTCTGCGTGTGGGTCTAAGTTTTGTGTGTGTGTGTAATTTTTTGTGTGTGTGTGTGTGTGTAATTTTTTGTGTGTGTTTAAGTTTTGGCGTGTATGTGTAAGTTTTCGTGTGTGTGTGTGTAATTTTTAGTGTGTGTGTGTAAGTTTTTGTGTGTGTGTGTGTAAGTTTTTGTGCGTGTGTGTAAGTTTTTGTGTGTGTGTAAGTTTTTGTGTGCATGTATGTTTTTTCATGTGTGTGTAAGTTTTGTGTGTGTGTGTGTGTGTGTGTGTAAGTTTTTGTGTGTGTAAGCTTTTGTGTGGGTGTAATTTTTTTGTGTGTGTGAGTAAGTTTGTGTGTGTGTGTAAGTTTTTGTGTGTGTAAGTTTGTGTGTGTGTGTGTGTAAGTTTTTGTGTGTGTAAGTTTTGGCGTGTGTGTGTGTAAGTTTTCGTGTGTGTGTGTAAGTTTTATGTGTGTGTGTAAGTTTTTGTGCGTGTGTGTGTACGAGTTTTTTTTGTGTTCATGTCATTTTAAGATCCGTAAAAAAGTTAAAAAAAAACTATGTTAAAAAAATTCAAGAAAGTATTTACGAAATGGGGAGGGGACTCTTTGAGGTTGGAAAATGGGTTTAGGAATGACATTATGAAAGGAACTTGTTCAGAAAAGATATAATAAAGCCATAAAAAAGTATTAAAAAAATGGAGATGGGGACTCTTTGGGGGGGGGGGGCCGGGGAGGTCTTTTGGGGATCCGGGGGCCCTTGAGCACCGATTGGTCTTTTGGGGGCCCGTGGGGACCTTTGGGGACCGAGGGAGGGCCTTTAGGAGCCTGGGGAGGGTGTTTAGGGGTCTGGGCGGCACTTGAGGGCCGATTGGTCTTTTGGGAGCCCAGGGGACCTTTGGGGACCGGGGGAGGGCCTTTGGGGCCCAGGGAGGGCGTTTGGGGGTCTGAGGGGGCCCTTGAGCACCGATTGGTCTTTTGGGTGCCCGGGGACCTTTGGGGACCGCGGGAGGGCCTTTGGAAGCCTGGGGAGGGTGTTTAGGGGTCTGGGCGGCACTTGAGGGCCGATTGGTCCTTTGGGAGCCCGGTGGAACTTTGGGGTTGGGGTAGAGGGATCGGAACCCTTTGGGGTTGGGGTAGGGGGATCGGAGCCCTTTGGGGTTGTGGTAGAGGATCTCACAACACTGTTCAAATGGAACTTGTGTATTATAACGACCACAGAGTTTCACCATTAAATTCTCTTCTAAAATCTCTTCAAAATTCATATTTTATAATGTCTCTAACTGTTTCGTCGAAATAATTCCATGAAATGGCTAAAAGGGTTTCGCCCAAATAATCCCTAAACGTAATTCAGCGTGTTCCTTTTGTTTGGCATCCCTGCGCTGGCACATTTCAATTATTTGGAAACCTGATTCCCGCGCTAAAACAATTCATCGCTAAGATCTAAACTTTGCATCGGAAACGATTCTCTTGTTAGAACTCCAAATTAATTCTCCTTTCGTGAATCAATTCTCTTTAGAACAACAAATTAATTCCCCTTTCGTGTCAATCAATCAATCATGACATCATCTGTCACGTGTGATCTAAACTTTGTCCCGGAGACAATTCTCTTTGGAAATGCATCAAAGACATTAATTAACTTGACGTCATCTGTCAGACATTCCCTGGAAACAATTTGATTAATGACTGACAGCACAGGTGTTCCCCGGAAACTCATAACATTTGGCTCGAGCGTGCCCAAAACAACAACAACAACATTGACCCCATTAACCTCATGTTCTCCCTTATGACTCTATCGCGTGCTCAAAACAACAATAACAACATTGACCCCATTAACCACGTGGTCCCCCTAACGACTCTATCGTGTGCCCAACCCAAGAACAACAACATTGATCCCATTAACCACGTGTTCTCTCTAATGACTCTATCGTGTGCCCAAAACAACAACAATAACATTGATCTCATTAACCACGTGTTCTCCCTAATGACTCCATAGTCCATGAAAGTGACAAATTTCCTGTTTTTCCATTCTCACTGACAAAATCCATAAATACATCAAATAAATCGACCTACCCACATAACCATCCATGAAAACATACATAAATGTGACAAAGTTCCTGTTTTTTGATTCTCCCTGACAAAAACCATAAAACCATCCATAAATGTGACAAAATTCCTGTTTTTCAAATTCTCACTGACAAAAACCATAAACCACGTGGTTCGTACGGGATCAATAGGGTCATCTCTACTCGTAACTTACGAATTAAATTACGTAACGAACTTCTATATTCATAAATTTTTAATACGTATATTAGAGGGTTCGCCCCCTAGTCAATACCTTGCTTTTTAAGCTAAAGTTCGAATTTTGTTCCAATTCTTAAAAAATGACCTCTTAATCACATAGGCCGTTATTTAGAATAAATAGCTCTTATGAAAGTACTAAAAAATCTTTGGCTTAAAGAGCGAGGTATTGACTAGAGGGTGAACCCAATCATATACATAATATTATCTGTTCGTTTTAAGTTTTGATGTTGCTCCTTACTTTCAGTTGAAAAACTTGTTTTTTATATTTAATTTCTGATCTTTTTCTTTAATAATGATGGGAAATCCGGCGCCCCATTCATAGCAATGTCCCTTCACCCATGAAAACTTCCTTCATGGAGAGATCCTCCCATATAACCCCCGACCCACCCTCCCCCCCACCTACCAGAAAAAAACCCCCCTGAAGACGTCTGTTTACTTCCCAATAACCAATACTCTATGTTAACCTTGGGTAGAGCTCATAACTTCCGGCCAGCCCCCCGGGGGCTTCAGTCAATCAAGTCATCCTGGAAGACAGCGTTATCACATTTTCGACCATGCTAAACAAAATGGCTATCTCAAAATTTTCATAACGTGACTTTGGGAAAAAAATGAGCGTGGGAGGGGGCCAAGTTGCCCTCCATTTTTTTGGTAACTTAAAAAGGGAACTTTAATTTCCGTTCCAATGAGCCCTCCCACGATATTCTAGGACCACTGGGTCGATACGATCACCCCTGGAAAAAAAACTAAACAAAAAAAACAAACACGCATCTGTCATCTTTCTTCTGGCAAAAAATGCAAAATTCCGCATTTTTGTAGATAGGTGCTTGAAACCTCTACAGTAGGGTTCTCTTATACGCTGAATATGATAGTTCGATTTTCATTAAGGTTCTATAGCTTTTAGGGGGTCTTTCCCCCTTTTTTCTAAAATCAGCCAAATTTTCTCAGGCGCGTAACTTTTGATGGGTAAGACTAAACTCGATGAAACTTACATATTTATTAAAATCTGATTCTTTTGATGTATCTATTGGTATCAAAATTCCGTTTTTTAGAGTTTCGGTTACCATTGAGCCGGGTCACTCCTTACTTACAGTTCTTTACCACGAACTGTTTGATAATGCCTAAATACTTAGTAAATAATAATAATTTATTTATAACCCACTTTTATACAAAACAAGCAGAGTAAAGCACACTAAAAAGGAAAAAAAAAAAATCAAATACACAGAAACAAAGATAACTTAAACCTTAATCACTGACAAAAACACACGGACAATATTATGGTTTGGGCCTAGGGACACAAAGGCATGTCTTTTTAAACTAGTACTAAGCAGTTCAAACTATTGTATAATGACCGTAGCACCATACTTCTCAATAAGACGCGTATTATTATGTAAATTGATGATTCACAGTAAAAATTTGCAATATCTAAAATAACCAAAACGGATCTAGCGCAAATGGTTCTTATTCAATATCCAACACATTCCACTTAAAAACAAGACAGAATGGTCACAATATGTGGAATACATTTTAGCTAAAGCTCGGCGTGAATATTTTCCTCGGTTGAGTACAATTTTTGCATATCCGATCTTCAACTTTTCTTTAACGTCTCTCAGAACTTGAAGGTGCTATAAATTCAGTGTAGAAAAAATGCTAATTCCAAACCACTTTAAACTCGTGACATTGCTAATTACTGAGGATCCACATGACAAATATTGAGCAGATGATTTGGGATTGAAAACTAAATATTTGCATTTATCAAAATTCAAAAACAGTCCAACGTCCCAAAACATCATAAGAATACGTTGCACCGATAATGCCAAAATAGACTTGGTTCGGCTTAAAATTAGCAGGTCGTCCACATACGCAATATAAGACACATCAGATAAATTATAAAAATACCAAGGCTTGATTCCTAAAAACACATTTTGAATGTAAGCATTAAATAGATAAGGTGATAGCACCCCACCCTGTCGTACTCCAGATTGAACTGGTATGTGACCGCAGTACCCTGTACCAGATTTTAAACGAAGAAACAAATTACTGTACCAAAATTTAAGTACATGTATGACAGAAGGGTTCACTCCAAACTCTGACAAAGAGTGCCACATTTGTACATGGCAAATACTATCGAAGGCTTTAGATAAATCCAAAGCGCAAATATGTAATTCATAACCTTTTGACTGGACATCATAAAGAGTTGAAGCTAAGACCTTATGCGCTTGTTGACACCCAATACGAGGTAGAAATCCAAATTGATTTGAGTCTTTCGCAGTTCATTCAATAATATATGGGAGCAGAACATATTCAAAAACCTTACTAATATTGCAAGCAACAGTGATGGGCCTATATGAACTGCAATCAAAAGGGTCTCTTCCGCGTTTAAGAATCGAAGTTACCGTTCCGCAAAGGAAGGAATCAGGCACCCTTGACAAAGACAAACAGAACTGAAAAAGTAACTGGAACTGAGCGACTAGTACCGGACAATCATAACGTAAATGGTGAGCGCTAATCCCATCAAGATCACTTGATCTAGAATTAAGTTTAAGCATACAATTAACAATACTTTTAGTTGAGACGGGAATAACATGACGTTGCAAAACTTTAGGTGGCAAAAATTTAGAAATTAAGCACTGAAAATGATAATGAACACTATACTCAACCTTACAAAAAATACTTTTATAATGCCATAGCCAATACGAAACTGGGATAACATCACTAGTCCCTAATGAATTAAATTTAGACGTAATAATAACTTCTTTCCATTGTATTACACTTTTAGGGAACTCAGCACCATTATATCGAACCAAACGAAGATACCGTTTAAACTCCGCTTTTGTCTTACTTTTTATATCAAACACTTGGCCTCGCAAGGGCCGCCCACAGACAATTCAGATGCGAAGCCAGAGCTTAGCACGATTTTCGACGGCTTTAAGACCCGGGTCTTCTTTCCAAATTGGACTTCGAATTTTGAGTTTAACCCGGACAAGGGGGACAGCCACACTCTCAGCTTGTTTCATGCACTTAACTACGTAAAGATAATAAAAATTCAGTTGCACTCTGGCTTGTGGTTAATAAGACACTCGTGCACAATAGATTAAAAGGGATCTTGACGCAGGACAACAGAGCTGTTAGGGTAGAAATATATAAAGGCCAATTGGCTTTGCTCCACTCTCGTTTCATACACCCTTTAGCCGAGTGTACTCTATTAATAAATGAACTCCCACACCTCAACTTATCTACCCAAGGATGATAGGTTTTAGAACGCGCAAACAACACAAAATTACACTTCTTAAAATTTATTTTCAGCTTATTCAACCTAGTCCACTTTTCAATCAAACTTATACTTATACTTTACTTTTCTTCAAAAAACTTATTTTGTGGAAAAAGCTTTTTTTTTAATTAATTCCTGTTCGTTGTATATTGACATAGTTTTTTCACCGGAAAAGAAAATATTAGTTTAAATCTTCTCGGTTTTTTTTAAAGAATTTATAGTTTGGCCTGCTATTTGTATGCTGGAAAAAATTGTTTCAACAATTTTTAATTACACACACTCTCTTCAACATCTGGACACAAATAGAGTAGAAGGTACCCTAGTACTCCCGTACAAACACCGTGCTGCCATCTACAATTTAGTTTAATGCCGAAGGGGCTCCATATATGGACATAGACTTCCTAGGGAAAGGGAATTTCTTAAAAATTGATTGCGCAATTGAGGGGAGAGAATTTCTGAGACATTCGTTTGTTAGAGTTCTTCCAAGAAAATTTTTTCCAGGAGAATTTTGCACATGCGCATTAACGGTGAAGGAAATGTATTGATCTAGAACTCTTGATGGGGCTCCATATATGGGCATAGGATACTGAACGAACACCATGCTGCCATCTACAATTGACTCTGACTCTATTCCCGCACCATATATGGGCATAGAATCCCCAGGGAGAACACATGTGCTGTCAGTCCGAACGGGACTCCATTTATTCATGGTTTATTAATATCTAATGGATGATGTCAAGTTTGATTTATTTGTTGTTGTTGTTGTTGTTTAACCAAGTGTAATGACACGAGGGGTGATTTACATAATGGCTAGGGGAATGTATTGATCTAGGGGAACTAAATTTCCAAGGTCAATTGTTTTGTTGTTATACACCTGTTCCATGTGTACGCTAGGGAGAATGTTTTGATCCAGGAATAGGAAACAGGATCACGTGTCTCCTTCTAAGTCAATCAGATGGTAGGTTACATCTTCTTCTAAGCCAATCAGAGGGTCGCTTACATATGGTTTCCCCCATTACATCGCAATTCGCCCTTGAGATTTCATATATAACGGACATGCGTTGTGATTAAATTACCAGAAAGTTCTTTGACACTAAGGATACAACAATAAATATTATTGATAAGTTAGAAGCCTTGGCAACCTCAATTTACAATGTGAGTTCTGTTTTAGTATATTTTCATTTTTTTATTTTCAAAATAAAATGATTTTCCTTGGTCACCCTCCAGTATATTCAGGTAAATCCCCCCCCCCTCCTCGCACTATAATACAAACTCCACTATGCTATCTTTATACTCGCTAGAAAGCGTAAAATATGTTCTTTTTACCACCTAAACCTAACCCCCCTAAAAACCCCTCCTATGTTTATGACTTTAATTCTTGCAATATAAATAATTCTCTTTTTTCGATAAAATTCATGCTTTCTATATTTCTAGCTAAAAGTGAAAGATAACATCCGTCAACTCTTAGGCATTAAGCCACTCTGGTTTGACATAAGCTTCCCGCAAGGTTATAATTAGTTGTCACCCTTTTTAAAGGACTTCCTGTTTGTTTACGTTAGCAGTTTAGCCAATTTAGGTTTCAATGCTTTGCGTAATTCTGTGTTGTCTGAAATAACTTAGAACAAATTGTCTGCAAAATTAATATAGATATTTAGGACATTGGAATTCTATATTCTATGTAAGAGTGAAACAAGTTATTTCCAAAATAAAGGTCTAACAATATTTTTTAGGACATTATGTAAAAAGGGGGAAGGGGCCATGCCTCAATTCTATCGCCATCATTGTAAAGTGAAAAAACAAAACTGTTTCTTCGCGTTAGGCAGTAAGAGGGCCGGGGATTTCTAAGAAAAAGATAGCTTTATTATGTGTAAATTGAATACCATTTACATCTAAGATCGTAAATTTAGGCCTATAAGCTGCTGGGTTAACAATCTTCTTTCTATTTTAAAGCCTATAGACGGGGAAACATTAAAAAAAAATTCAACAAGGTAAAAATAGGAGCATTTCTCGCAAATTTCACCTTTTGCTTTACTGAAAATGCTAAGGAGGGGGATTTCCTTGTGATAAATGCTTTCTAGAGAAAATTATGGCTAGGGGGTACTAACTTTTTTTTATTCTGTGAAAAAGGAGAAAATTATTTCAATACTAACTTTTTTCTCTTCTTTTAAGAACAATTATGAAGAATGTATTGCCCCCCCCCTCCACCTAAGAGGGCAAGGGAGGTTGGCTATTCAAGATCAACGCTGCCTGCGCAAGCTACATCCTCAACGCAAGCCCCTGACCATCGAGCTGTCGCTCAGCCTGATTTTGCTATCTGAAAATTAAAAAGAGATTGGGCGGGTGCACACATGATGGGAAGCACCAGTGCTACAACCCCTCAAGCCCATGACATCGTTGTCCCACCTACACAAGGTCAGGAGGTTGCCCTCCAACATGCTTCGCCAGCGGCTTCAGGCACTCAACTGCAGCCGGGATATAAAAATGTGAGCATTTTTTTACCTAACTTATAGAAATATGCGAAAAACAACAACAAACCCATTTTTCATCACGCTGTAAAAGTGTGTGTGTGCGTTTCTCAGAGATCTTAAGATATTACCCCCCCTGCCCCAACCATTGTTTTAAATTTCTCTGCACCCCCCCCTACCTCAGAGATATCTAAATATAATGTAATTTTTTTTTGCTTGACAAAGAAAACCACTCTTTTTTCTAATCTTTCCTATTTTTCCTGGCCCACTGTAGCCATAAACTGTTGCTATCTCTTCGCTATCTCTTAATAATATTTTTGTTAATTTCTAGTATTGTCAATTGCTGATCATAGATTGACTAGATTCTTTTAAGTCAAAGCAGAATGCTATTTTTCACCATTGAATATTATAGTTTTGAGGATTCGGTCTTCCAACAATCGACTCATTTCATCAGTCGCTCAGTCAGTCAAAGCGTGTCAAAGATATTAAAAGAAAAAAATTGCTCCCCCTTTTTAAATCAGGTCAATTATCGTATACAGGGGAAAGGGGGGCCGCCAAGCGCCGTGGGAAGCGCTACGGGGCCCGCTGGGCCGGGGGCGGGTCGGAGGGGGGCATTAAATAGTTGAAATTGAGGGGGTTGTTTGAACAAAACCAAAACCTACTATGTCATGTTTTAGATTGTATTTAGCTGGAACTTTCAGGATATATGGAATAAACCAAATGCAACTAAGCACATGTAAATATTAATTCAACTTTTAAAAAATAGGATAATTTATACACTATAAAAATAATCAATTTTTCATTTATACATTGTTCTGGTTCCATACTCGCAATCTCCCCCCTGCTCGTCAGTTGGAGAAGGAGAGGACGCGCCTGTGGGGATTTACAACAATGAAACATCTACTATCATTGAATGGCATGGTAATTCTCTAGAAATACCCTTTAACATTGATGACCTTTTAAGTGATTTTTTAAAATGCTGATAATAGCACAGTTGAGCAGGGTAATATAGGTAATTCAGATTCGGACTTAGCATTGCTAAGTCCAAATACTATGCAACTTTTGGATGATTTTGTTGGTGAATTAACGGGAAACCCTTCCGCCTCAGATTACATGAACATTTCCCCACTTCAATCGAATGAAGTGCCTTCCCATAGCCCTATTATTGAACAATGTGGGGGAGGGGGTGTTGATAATATACAAGAAGAGGGGGTGGGGGTGGAGGAGGGGGTGTTGATACTAATATACAAGAGGAGGGGGTGGGGGAGGGGGGAAATTTCCAATTTACATCATTCCCTGAGTTTCAACTCTCAAACACAATTTTAAATACAATAGTTGTCTACACTGCAACTTTTGGTGACCCTTTTAATTCGCTTTGGGGTGGTAAATTTGCGTTTGACCCCGTAGAAATTGTGCATGACTATTTAGATAGAATTCGTGCACTGCTGGAGAACCAAATTCAATTGTGGGGTGGTAGGGATTCAATTAAGGTTTCAATTTATTTAAAGGTGTTTTACTTAAATGAGGGAAAAAGTGAAGTTTACCACCATTATGCACATACCGAGATGCGTGTTATTTATCCAAATTTTGAGTATTTTGAGGGTGCTTTTTCCGAGTGGATGGGTAATATTATTGCGCATCTTGAGAATTATAACGAAAATGGGAGCGGGCCAGTAGTTCTTTATGTTGAAAATTTAAGCGTTAATATTTGTAAATTTAAGAAAGATTTTATTTTAAGAGGGGGGGGGGGCAGGTTCTGAGGGGTCAATAGTTTTAAAATATAATCCAGATTTAGTAGGTTGTCGTGGTGTCCAGCGGATCTGTTTTGAAACAGATAAAAATGTTTCAAGTACGCTTTCCTCATATCAGCATTCGAGCCTCTAGCAAGTGACGCTACCAAGACGAATTTAGATCACTGGGCTGTGCATGGGAAGGAGGGGTCCAATTTTCCCATTGTAGATTTCACATGTTTAGAGGGAAAATACCCAGTAACGCTCAGGTCTATTGATATTTTTTAAAGGCCCAATGCCCATTTAAATATCGACGTTACTCTGGCTCAGTATGAAACTGAATTTGAAGATGGGGTTCGTTCTAAAAAGAAGGGGGTGGTGTTCCCAGTAAGAGGTCCGTCGATTGAACTGGTCAAACACTGGGTTTGGTTGTTGTACACACCACCATCTAGTGACCTAGCTAATTCAATTAGCCATTTTAACCCAATTACAGACAACAGTAGAGTTCTGGGGGAGGGTCAGAAAAGGGGGTATGTTTCTACTGTCCGACATGCCTTTTTCGATTTTGGACAGAATTAAAGTTGCAAAATCATATGATGCATTGTAGACGGCATGGCTACCAGACAGTGGAAACGGTTTCAGGGGATAGGGCCATTTTACGTTTCAAAAATTTCCAAAACACCCTCCTCCAGAGCAACAAAATCTCCTTGGACTGTGAAGCGAAGCTGGTGGAAGTGAACGATCCTCGATTTCCAAACCGAATCAAAGAACATCAAGCTATTGCAGTGTCCTATGCCCACGCGCAAAGAGACAATTCTAATACTCTGCAGTTGTTAGAAATAGTAGAAACACTGGACGAGGAAGATTCCATGATCAAGGCACTGACTAAATTAATTGGCACAGGTAATGGCGCTATTTCTCGTTTGAGAAATACGCATTACCCTATGGTGTTGTCTGCAGAGGATCGTCTCGCGATTAAAAATCAAAAAATATGTTGGGTTTGTAAGGGGGAGTTTGAAGCGGGGGATAAGGGGACTAAAAGGAAAAGAGGAGGGAGGGGGAAAGTCAGAGACCACAATCTCTTGTGGCAGGAAATATCCTCAGGGGGTAGTAATTTTAGAGGGTTAGCGCATCAATCGTGTAACTTAAATGTTAGCCAGCAGTTTTTTATCCCAGTTTTTATTCACAATTCAAATTATGATTTAAAATTTATTTTACCGGCACTGGCACGTATGCACAGGGAGGGAGGGGGAGTAGATAGTCCATGGGTAAATAATTCATTTACCTATAACATCATTCCCAAATCGGCCAAGAAGTTGTTGCTTCTCGAGCTGAAATGGCAGGTAGTAAACAATGTGCATACGTGCTGGAATAAAATCAGGTTTTTAGATTCCTTTAGTTTTTTTTCCCAAGGCATTGAGTCAAATAATTCAAGTGCAAAAAAGCGAGAATTTTGATAGTTTTCCTTTGCTTAAACAGCATTTTCCAGACAGTGAAATGTATGACCTATTGACCTGTAAAGGTGTATACGCATATGACTGTTACTGTTCTGGCGCTCGCTTAAGCGAGGTGAAACTACCTCCAATTGAAGCTTTCTATAATTCACTCACCAACAGTGAATGAACAGCCGAGGAATATGAGTTTGCCAAGATAGTTTGGTCTAAGGCAAACTGTAAAAATGGATGGTATTATTGTAGACTGTACTTGGCCAGTGACGTTTTAACTCTGTTGGACATAGTCTGCAAGAACATAGACCAAATTTATTCAGAGTTTGGACTAGATATAGGCTATTATTTTTCAACACCACATTTGGTGATGGACTTGATTTTAAAAATTAGTAGGGAGGAAATAGGCTTAATCACCCACGTAGATCAACACCATTTTGTAGAAACATCAATGAGGGGACGGTATGTTTTTCATGGGGATTGCGTTTTGACAACCGATCCGAGCGTACAAAACAGCAGCACCGGTGCAAAGTCAAATGCAGTGTTCTTGGACATGAACTCATTGTATCCCTCGGCAATGTCTCACTACTCTTTGCCGTGTGGGAACTATCAATGGTTTGAGAATCCTTGTGAGTTCCCCGACATTACCACCTTCGAGGACAATGGGCCACAAGGATGTTTCTTTGAAATTGACGGGCATATTCCACTGGTGCTTCATGATTCAGTCAGAGATTTTATTTTTCCTTGTATCAATCGACCAGTGAGCAGCGACTCATTGAACCCCTACAATCGATCATTGGTTGAGGATATGGGGATGTAATGGACCCCCTCTTAGCAAAAACTGATTTCATATTTGGACCCTAAGGAGAATATCGTTGTTCACCATGTGCTTTTGCACTGGATGGTGAACAATGGTTTCAAGATCCCCAAAATACATAGGGTCCTGCAATTCAGTCAGAAACCATACTTAAAGACGTTTATCGACACTTTTGTTGATAAAAGCTCTCGGGCAAACTCCAAAGTAGAGAAGGAAATGTACAAACTCATTCTAAATTCAGCGTTTGGCAAAATGTGTGAAAGCGTACGCAACAGATCTCGTTGCGATGTCGTAACCTGCCGCCAAGAGTGTGCACGAATTATTGCCGACCCCAATTTTACAACGTTCACGAGCTTAGAGGCTGGCACGGTCCTTCTACACGGGAAAAAGCGAAGTGTGGTACCGAAGAAGAGTATAGCAGGAGATAGTTAAGTACTTGAAATTTCCAAAAAGCTCATGCTGTCTTTTTTTTACAATGTGTGCAAGGTGCAATGGCCACGGGAGGGGAGGTTCAAGTGTACAATGGGGATACAGATTATCTGCTGTTAAAGGTAAAAACCGAGGATTTATTGGGTGATTTAGAAAATGGGGAGCACATCAGCTCGCGGATGCATTTCACCAACTGGAATCCGTCCCTCTACCCCGAGTTGGTGAAACTTCAAGCCCCCAATCAACTACTAATGTTAAAATCAGAAACGGTGAGTGATTTGATATCCAGGGGGCTGTTCCCGGGTTCTAAAGTTTATTACGTAGAAACACATAATAGGGATGTAAAGAAGGCGTGTAAAGGGGTGCCTACACATTTTGTAAAGAGCAATTTCAACATGAGCATGTATAGAGAATGTGTAGAAAGTAGCCTAGTGCCGAGAGCAAAAGTCCTTGAAATTCCCTCTCTACAGTATAGAGATCATACTGTAAGAGTGGACAAAAATTCAATGCCGTGTATATCCAACGAAGTTTTTGTGCTCAAGGATGGTGTAAGTGTACTGCCACATGATCACTACCTTATTTCAGACCGGGTTGAATGCATAGACTATCGCAATCAACTTAGTCTGGATAAATTAACCTAACCACTAACCCTAACCCAACGACTAACCACTAACCATTCTCAAATTAACTAACCTAACCCAACCTAACGACCACTGACCCAACCTAACCCAACCTAACCTGCAGTGACGACAACTATTGTATACAGTTTTTACACATCGCCCCCGGGGGGTGGGGACGTCCCGCCCAAGGCCGGCCTTCGGCCCCCCGGTCCGTGACCCCAGGAGGAGGGGGGCCTTACGGGGGAATCTTTTAAATTCATAGCGTTCAACTGTGCTTTTGTTATTGTTAGTGTTCGTAAGTTGTTTTTTATTTCAATAAGTGAAAAATGTTGTTCTTATTGTTGTACAAAAAGTGTGTGTGCTATTCGTGTAGTTGTACAAAAATGTGTGTACTATTGTTGTTATACAAATAGTGTGTGCTATTGATGTTCTTGCTGTACAAAAAGTGTTTTTGGCAATAAATGAATGAAATATTGTTGTACAAATAGTGCTATTGATGTTAATGCTATACAAAAAGTGTTTTTGTCAATAAATGAAGAATATTGCTATGCAAATAGTGTTAATAAATATTTTTATTCTTGTTGAACAAATAGGGTGTGCTATTCATGCTGTATAGAAAAGTTTTGATGTTAATAAATGAATGAAATGTTGTTTTTGTTGTTCTTGTTATTGAATAACGTAATAGGTAGATCTAAGGGAAATTATTATTTATTCATTAGACAAGTATGGTTTAAATTTAGTTGTAGACCGACTATTCTCAATAGCAGCAGTATATATCAAGTTAAAACACCATTCAGATCGCTTCTGTGTGGATCGTCAATGTCAGGTAAAACGTTTAGAATGTTTATTAAAAAGTCAGAGATGTACGAAAAAGGAATTTTCAAAGAAATCGATACTACTAGCAGACTCATAAAACGATTAATTATTGACTGACTGTCAAATTAATAGGAAAAAAAGTACTTTTGCGTAGAACAAATTCAACTACACAGATATTTCATAGCATCAAAAGGATCTTACAACACTTTACAGAATCGATAGACTACTATAGCCATCTACCAACCTACAGCTAAAGATGGCGTCACAGTCCCTCAGACACACGGCTATAGTGTGAGAGACATGCAAAAAAAACACTAAATATTGATGAAAATACTAAACTAACATAACCACAAAATTCCACATTATTGCACAGAAATACCAAAACCATAGGTTAGGTTAGGCTAGATTAAGTTAGGTTAGATTAGGTTGGGTTAAGTTAGGATAGGTTAGGCTAGCCTATGTACGCGCGCGTACGTAGGCTAGCCTAATCTATCCTAACTTAACCCAACCAAATCTAACCTAACTTAATCTAGCCTAACGTAACCTATGGTTTTGGTATTTCTGTGCAATAATGTGGACTTTTGTGGTTATGTTAGTTTAGTATTGTCGTCAATATGCAGTGTTTTTTTCATGTCTCTCAAACTCTAGCCGTGTGTCTGAGGGACTGTGACGCCATCTTTAGCTGTAGGTTGGTAGATGGCTATAGTAGTCTATCGATTCTGTGAAGTGTTGTAAGATCCTTTTGATGCTATGAAATATCTGTGTAGTTGAATTTGTTCTACGCAAAAGTACTTTTTTTCCTATTAATTTGACAGTCAGTCAATAATTAATCGTTTTATGAGTCTGCTAGTAGTATTGATTTCTTTGAAAATTCCTTTTTCGTACATCTCTGACTTTTTAATAAACATTCTAAACGTTTTACCTGACATTGACGATCCACACAGAAGCGATCTGAATGGTGTTTTAACTTGATACATAATGCTGCTATTGAGAATAGTCGGTCCACAACTAACTGTAAACCATACTTGTGTATTGAATAAATAATAATTTCCCTTAGATCTACCTATTACGTTATTCAATAACAAGAACAACAAAAACAACATTTCATTCATTTATTAACATCAAAACTTTTCTATACAGCATGAATAGCAAACACTTTTTGTTCAAGAAGAACAACAATATTTATTAACACTATTTGTACAACTACATTTTTCATTTATTGACAAAAACACTTTTTTTGTACGGCATGAACATCAATAGCACTATTTGTACAACAATATTTCATTCATTTATTGCCAAAAACACTTTTTGTACAGCATGAACATCAATAACACACACTATTTGTACAACAGCAATAGTACACACATTTTTGTACAACTACACGAATAGCACACACACTATTTTTACAAGAATCAGAACTACATTTTTCACTTATTGACATAAAAAAAACTACTTACGAACACTAACAATAACAAAAGCACAGTTGAAAACTATAAATTTAAAAGATTCCCCCTAAGGACCCCCTGCTCCTGGGTTCACGGATCGGGGGGCCGAAGGCCGGCCGTGGGCGGGACGTCCCCACCCCCCGGGGGCGATGTGTAAAAACTGTATACAATAGTTGTCGTCACTGCAGGTTAGGTTAGGTTGGGTCATTGGTGGTTAGGTTGGGTTAGGTTAGTTAATTTATGAATGGTTAGTGGTTAGTGGTTGGGTTAGGGTTAGTGTTTAGGTTAATTTATCCAGACCAAGTTGATTGCGATATTCAATGCATTCAACCCGGTCTGAAATAAGGTAGTGGCCATGTGGTAGTACACTTAAACCATTCTCGAGCACATAGACTTTGTCGGATATACATGACATTGCATTCTTTTCCACTCTTACAGTATAATTTCTGTACTGTAGAGAGCGAATTGCAAGCAATTGTGCTCTCGGCACTAGGATAATCTCTACACAGTATCTGTACACGCTCATGTTGAAATTGCTCTTTACAAAATGTGTAGGCACCCCTTTACACGCCTGCTTTACATCCCCATTATGTGTCTCTACGCAATAAACTTTCGGACCCGGGAACACCCCCCTGGATATCAAACCACTCCCCGTCTCTGATTTTAACATTAGTAGTTGGTCGGGGGCTTGACGTTTCACCTACACGGGGTAGAGTGACGGATTCCAGTTGGTGAAATCCATCCGCGAGCTGATGTGCTCCCGATTTTCTAAATCCCCAAATAAATCCTCGGTTTTTACCTTTAACAGCAGAGAATCTGTATCCCCATAGTAAACTTGAACCTCCCCCTCCCGTGGCCATTGCACCTTGCACACATTGTAAAAAAACGACAGTAATAGCTTTTCGGAAATTTCAAGTACTGCATTATCTCCTGCTGTACTCTTCTTCAGTACCACATTTCTCTTTCCTGTGTAGAAGGATCGTGGCCGCCTCTATGCTCGTGAACGTTGTAAAATTGGGGTCGGCAATAATTCGTGCACACTCTTGGGGGCAGGTTACGACATCGCAACGAAATCTGTTGCGTACGCTTTCACACATTTTGCCAAAGGCTGAATTTAGAATGAGAATGTACTTTTTCTTTTCTACTTTGGAGTTTGCCCGAGAGCTTTTATCAACAAAAGTGTTGATAAACGTCTTTAAGTATGGTTTCTGACTGAATTGCAGGACCCTATGTATTTTGGTGATCTTGAAACCATTGTTCACCATCCATTGCAAAAGCACATGGTGAACAACGATATTCTCTTTAGGGTCCAAATCTGCAATCAGTTTTTCTTAGAGGGGGTCCAGTGCATCCCCATATCCTCAACCAATGATTGATTGCAGGGGCTCAGTGAGTCCCTGCTCACTGGTCGATTGATACAGGGAAAAATAAAATCTCTGACTGAATCGTGAAGCACCAGTGGAATGTGCCCGTCAATTTCAAAGAACCATCCTTGTGGCCCATTGTCCTCGACGATGGTAATGTCGGGAAACTCACAAGGATTCTCAAGCCATTGATAGTTCCCACACGGCAAAGAGTAGTGAGACATTGCTGAGGGGTACAATGAAATCATGTCCAAGAATACTGCATTTGACTTTGCACCGGTGCTGCTGTTTTGTCCGCTCGGATCGGTTGTCAAAACGCGATCCCCCTGAAAATCATACCGTCCCCTCATTGATCTTTCTACAAAATGGTGTTGATCTACGTCGGTGATTAAGCCTTTTTCATTCTTACTAATTTTTAAAATCAAGTACATCACCAACTGCGGCGTGGAAAAATAATAAACCATATCTACTCCGAACTCCGTCTAGATTTGGTCTTTGTTCTTCCAGACTATGTCCAATAGAGATAAAATGTCACTGGCCAAGTAAGGTCTACAATAATCCCACCCATTTTTACACTATCCCTTAGGCCACACTTTCTTGGCAAACTCATAGTCCTTGGCTGTGCATTCACTGTTGGTGAGTGAATTGTAGAAAGCTTCAATTGGAGGTAGTTTCACCTCGCTTAAGCGAGCTTCAGAACAGTAATAGTCATATGCGTATACACCTTTACAGGTCAATAGGTCATACAGTTCACTGTCTGGAAAGGGCTTTTTAAGCAAAGGAAAACTATCAAAATTGTCGCTTTTCTGCACTTGAATCAATTGACTCAATGCCTTGGGAAAAAAACAAAAGGAATATAAAAACCTGATCTTATTCCAGCACGTATGCCCATTATTTACTACCTGCCATTTCAGCTCGAGAAGCAACATTTTCTCGGCCGATTTGGGAATAATGTTTTAGGTAAATGAATTATTTACCCATGGACTATCTACTCCCCCTCCCTCCCTGTGCATACGTGCCAGTGTCTGTAAAATAAATTTTTAATCGTAGTTAGCGTTATGAATAAAAACAGGAATAAAAAACTGTTGGATAACGTTTATATTACACGATTGATGCGCCACCCCTATACACGTCCGACCCCCAGCGGAGATGTCCTGCCCCAAGTGATTATGGTCTCTGACTGTTCCCCTCCCTCCTCTTTTCCCTTTAGTCCCCTGAAACCCCTTGACAAACTCCCCCTTACACAACCAACATAATTTTTGATTTTTAATTGTGAGATGATCCTCTGCAGATAGCACCATAGGATAATGTGTATTTCTCAAACGAGAAATAGTGTCATTAACGGTGCCAATTAGTTTAGTCAGTGCCTTGACCAAGCACTCCCCCTAAACAAGTGTTTCAACTATTTCTAACAACTGCATGGTGTTAGAACTGTCTCTTCGCGCGTTGGCGTAGAACACTACAATAGCTTGATGTTCTTTGATTCGGTTTGGAAATCGAAGATCGTTCACTTCCACCAGCTTCTCTTCACAGTCCAACGAGATTTTGTTGCTCTGGAGGAGGGTGTTTTGGAAATTTTTGAAACGTAAAATGGCCCTATCCCCTGAAACTGTTTCCACTGACTGGTAGCCCAGCCGTCTACAATGCTTCATATGATTTTGCAACTTTAATTCTGTCCAAAATCGAGACAGGCATGTCGGACAGTAGAAACATACCCCCCTTTTCGTACCCTCCCCTAGAACTCTACTAATGACTTTGATTGGATTAAAATGCCAAAATGAAGTGGCATTGCCACTAGATTGTAATATGCACAAAAGAAACACCCAACATTTAACCAATTTCATTAACGGGCCCCTTGCACGAGGGACGCTTTCCCTCTTTTTTGAACAAAAGCGATTCTTAAATCCAATTACTCACAGAGCCATCATAACGTCAATATTCATATGAAAATTGGCCCTTTCAAAACTATCAATAGATATTAGCGTTACTTGGTATTTTCCCTCTAAACATGTGAAATATATAATGGGAGAATTGGACCCCCTCCTTCCCATGCAAAGCCCAGGGATCTAAATTCGTCTTCGTAGCGTCAAGTACTAGAGGGTTGAATACTGATATGAGGACAGCGTACTTGAAACATTTTTGATTTGTTTCAAAACAGATCCGCTGGACACCACGACAACCTACTAAATCTGTATTATATTTTAAAACTATTGACCCCTCAGACCCCCCCCTGCCCCCCTCTTAAAATAAAAATCTTTCTTAAATTTACAAATATTAACGCTTAAATTTTCAACATAAAGAACTACCGACCCGCTGCCACTTTCGTTATAATTCTCGAGATACGCAATAATATGACCTATCCACTCAGAAAAAGCACCCTCAAAATTCTCTAAATTTGGATAGATCACATGCATCTCGGTATGTACATAATGGTGGTAAACTTCACTTTTTCCCTCATTTAAAAAAACACCTTTAAAACAATTGAAACCTTAATTGAATCCCTACCACCCCATAATTGAATTTAGCTCTCTAGCAGTACTTGAATTCTATCTACATAGTCATGCACTATTTGTACGGGGTCAAGTACAAAATTACCACACAAAATCGAATTAAATGGATCACCAAAAGTTGCAGTGTAGACAACTATTGTATTTAAAATTGTGTTTGAGAGCTGAAATTCAGGGAATGATGTAAGCTGAATATTACCCACCTCCCCCACCCCTCCTCTTGTATATAATTATGAACACCCCCTCCTCCACCCCCACCCCCTCCTCTTGTATATCATCAACACCCCTCCCCCACATTGTTCAATAATGGGATATGGGAAGGCACTTCATTCGATTGAAGTGGGGAAATGTTCATGTAATCTGAGGCGGAAGGGTTTCCCGTTAATTCACCAACAAAATCATCCAAAAGCTGCATAGTATTTGGACTTAGCAATGCTAAGTCCGAATCTGAATTACCTATATTACCCTGCTCAACTGTGTTATTATCAACATTTAAAAAAAATCATTTAAAAGGTCATCAATGTTAAAGGGTATTTCTAGAGAATTACCATGCCATTCACTGATAGTAGATATTTCATTGTTGTATATCCCCATAGGCGCGTCCTCTCCTTCTCCAACTGACGAGCAGGGGGGAGATGGTGAGTATGGAACCAGGACAACCTATAAATGAAAAATAGATTATTTTCATAGTGTATAAATCACCCTTTTTTAAAAAATTGAATTATTATTTACATGTGCTTAGTAGCATTTGGTTTACTCCATATATCCTGAAAGTTCCAGCTAAATACAATCTAAAACATGAAATAGTAGGTATTGATTTTGTTCAATCACCCCCCTCTAGTGCCTCTATTTAATGCCCCCCTCCGACCCGCCCCCACCGCCGTGGGCTCCGTAGCGCGTCCCACGGCGCTTGGCGGCCCCCCTTTCCCCTGTATATTATAATTGACCTGACTTAAAAAGGGGGAGCAATTTTTTTTCTTTTAATATCTTTGACAGGATTTGATTGAATGATCGACTGATGAAATGAATCGATTGTTGGAAGACCGAATGATCAAAACTATAATATTCAATTGTAAAAAATAGCATTCTGCTTTCACTTAAAAGATTCTAGTCAATCTATGATCAGTAATTGACAACACTAGAAAATAACGAAAAAAATTATTATGAGATAGCGAAGAGATAGCAACAGTTTATGGCTACAGTGGGCCAGAGAAAATAGTAAAGATTAGAAAAAAGTGGTTTTCTTTGACAAGCAAAAAAATTATATTATATTTAGATATCTCTGAGGTAGGGGGGGGGTGCAGAGAAATTTAAAACAATGGTTGGGGCGGGGGGGGGTTAATATTTTAATATCTCTGAGAAACACACACACACACTTTTACAGCGTGATGAAAAATGGGTTTGTTGTTGTTTTTCGCATATTTCTATAAGTTAGGTAAAAAAAATGCTCACATTTTTATATCCCGGCTGTAGTTGAGTGCCTGAAGCCGCTGGTGAAGCATGTTGGAGGGCAGCCTCCTGACCTTGTGTAGGTGGGAAAACGATGTCATGGGCTTGAGGGGTTGGAGCACTGGGGCTTGCCATCATGTGTGCAGCCGCCCAATCTCTTTTTAATTTTCTGACAGCGACATCAGGCTGAGCGACAGCTCGATGGTCATGGGCTTGCGTTGAGGATGTAGCTTGCGCAGGCACCGTTGATCTTGAATAGCCAACCTCCCTTGCCCTCTTAGGTGGAGGGGGGGGGGGGCAATACATTCTTCATAATTGTCGTTAAAAGAAGAGAAAAAAATTTAGTATTGAAATAATTTTCCCCTTTTTCACAGAATAAAAAAGATTAGTACCCCCTAGCCATAATTTTGTCTAGAAAGCATTTATCACAAAGAAGTCCCCCTCCTCAGCATTTTCAGTAAAGCAAAAGGTAAAAATTACGAGAAATGCTCCTATTTTTACCTTGTTGAGAAATTTTTTTTTAATGTTTCCCGTCGACAGGCTTTAAAATAGAAAAAATATTGTTAGACCAGTAGCTTATAAGCCTAAATTTAAAATCTTGTATGTAAGTGATAGTTAATTTATATATAGTACAGTTATCTTTTTCTTAGGAATCCCCAACTCTCTTACTGCATGACGTGAAGAAACAGTTTTGTTTTTTCACTTTTCAATGATGGAAATAGAATTGCGGCATGGCCCCTTCCCCCCTTTTTACATAATGTCCTAAAAATATTGTTAGACCTTTATTTTGGAAATAACTTGTTTCTCTCTTACATAGAATATAGAATTCCAATATCCTAAATATCTATATTAATTTTGCAGACAATTTGTTCTCAGCTATTTCAGACAACACAGAATTACGCAAAGCATTGAAACCTAGATTGGCTAAACTGCTAACGTAAACAAACAGGAAGTGCTTTAAAAAGGGTGACAACTAATGATAACCTTGCGGGAAGCTTGTCAAACCAGAGTGGCTTAATGCCTAAGAGTTGACGGATGTTGTCTGTCGCTTTTAACTAGAAATATAGATAGCATGAATTTTATCGAAAAAACAGAATTATTTCTATTGCAAGAATTAAAGTCATAAACAAAGGAGGGGTTTTGAGGGGGGGGGTTAGGTTTAGTTGATAAAAAGAACATATTTTACATTTTCTAGCGAGTATAAAGATAGCATAGTGGAGTTTGTATTAGAGTGGAATGGGGGGGGGGGGTATTTACCTGAATATACTAGAGGGTGACTAAGAAAAATAATTTTATTTTGAAAATAAAAAAATGAAAATGTACTAAAACAGAACTCACATTGTAAATTGAAGTTGCCAAGGCTTCTAACTCATCAATAATATTCATTGTTATATCCTTAGTGTCACAGAACTTTCTGATAATTTAATCACAATGCATGTCCGTTATATATGGACATGCATGTCCGTTATATATAATCTCAAGGGCGAATTGCGATGTAATGGGGAAACCATATGTAAGCGACCCTCTGATTGGCTTAGAATGAGATGTAATCTACTCTCTGATTGGTTTAGAAGGAGACACGTGATCCTGTTTCCCATTCCTGGATCATAACATTCTCCCTAGCGTACGCCTGGACGAACAACAAAAACAAATCAATTGACCTTGGAAATTTAGTTCCCCTAGATCAACACATTCCCCTAGCGATTATGTAAATCACCCCTCGTGTCATTACACTTGGCCAAACAACAACAACAACAAATCAATCAACTTTGAAATCATCCATTAGATATTAATAAACCATGAATAAATGGAATCCCGTTCGGACTGACAGCACATGTGTTCTCCCTGGGGATTCTTTTCCCATATATGGTGTGGGAATAGAGTCAGACTCAATTGTAGATGGCAGCATGGTGTTCGTTCAGTATTCTATGCCCATATATGGTGCCCCATCACGAGTCCTAGATCAATATATCTCTTCCCCACCGTTAATACGCTTGTGCAAACTTCGCCCGGAGACAATTCTCCTGGACGAACTCCAACAAATCAATTTCTCAGAAATTCACTTCCCCTTCGATTACACAATCAATTTCTCGGAAATCCATTTCCCCTAGGGAGGCTATGCCCATGTATGGTGCCCCGTCGGCATTAAACTAAACTGTAGATGGCAGCACGGTGTTCGTACTGGAGCACTAGGGTCCCTTCTACTAAATAGTGTTGTTTAATTTAGTATTATACCTCCTCTAGTTAACCTGAAAAATAAAACTTGATACCATTCGCAAAAAAAAGTTATTTATGCTCTTTGACAGCTTGGATACACTTCTACTCTTTTGATTTAGTTAAATTTTAAGAGCGGAAATAGTAATATAAGTAGCCCCAAAAGTTTAAACATAATACCCTCAATCGCTCTTGGGATACTGCTGAGATGTCTTATTGGCAATCAGCATAAACGTTGTGCTTTTTTATTCAATCTTAAGGCAACATTTAGTTTTTAAACATAATGGGCAAGTTGCATGACTGAGGGGGGTTGACCTACGCAATAGCCCTAGAGATACAGTTATAAGACCGTTCAGCCATGATGAACAAAATGGCTATCTTTAATTTTAATTGAAAGTGATTGGAAAATTATGAACTAAAGAGGATCACTTTTGACTCTTAAAAAGGGTACTAGAACTTTAAATTTCCAATCAAATTAGCTCCTTTAAAATATCAATGACATTACTAGCTATGATAGAGCAGCGCTGCCTATGATATTGTTTATATGCCCTTTTAATACTTGCATGCATATGTTTTTTTTTCACTTAATTGAACCTCCTCCTAAACGTTCTATCAAAATTTAATTGAACCGTAGAAGTGGTATCAAAAGTATACACATGGTGTCTTCTGGCTAGTTCAAAACCTGTCACAACTTACCCTGAAAGGTCTAACTTAATAACGTAAGCCGTTATTGTGATGTGTCTTTGTCACCCTATTGACAATCAACATGATCATAATTCGTTTTGATTTAGTTCTGCATCCGTCTAAATATAATATCCCTTGAAAGCTTGACCTTAGTACCCTTTGCTTGTGTACTACCGATTGTTGTAGTAGCAGTAGTAGCATTAGTTAGAAGCAGTATGCACATAGCACCTTTTTTTCAACATCTTCTCCAACACTCGATGAAAGTTTTAACTTTGTACCATCAACTTAATACCATTAACAATCTACATGATCATAGTTCGCTTTGACTTAGTTCAGCATCTGCCTAAACATTCTTTGAAAGCTTCACCTTAAACCCCTTTGCTTGTGTAGTAGTAATAGTTGTAGTAGCAGTTGTATTTGTATTAAAATTCTGTTTTTTACAGTTTCGGTTACTATTGAGCCAGTTGCTCCTTACTTACAGTTCTTTACCACGAACTGTTTGATTCTCATTTGTATTAATAGTTAGTTGGTTCTGTTTGCCATGACTTTCAATCAGACCTTCATTACTTTCCTTTAAATTTTTTTTGTAACTTTCTTGTTTCGTTAGATTCGGCAACTAGAATTGAGGAGGCTGAAAGTTTCTAACTTGCTTTACTTTTTCCTTTGAATATTATTTAACTTTCTTTTTTCTTGTTAGTGAGTTAATGAATTAGCTAATGAGTTATTTTTTTAAATCTAATTTTTCTTGTTGGTGAGATAATGAGTTAGTTAATGAGTCTTTTAGCGTATCTCATTCGTTTTGATAGCTAATAAGTTCTGTTTGTTACGTTTAACTTTTGGTACTTTGACTTTTGAATTTTTTAACTTTCTTTTTCATTGTTAGTGAGGTAATGAGTTAGCTAACGAGTCTCTAATCGTATCTCATTCATTTTCAATAGTTAGTAGGTTCTGTTTACAATGACTTTCAATCAGACTTATATTATGAAATTTATATCTGGTGTTATCGAAAATCTTACATGGTATTATCAAAATCTTGCAAGTTATTAACAAAATCTTGCATGGCATTATCAAAATCTTACCTGCCATTAACGAAATATTTTTTGGTACTATCAAAAATTGTCTGATATTATCAAAATCTAGCATGGTGGTTTCAAAATCGTGCCAGGTATTAATCAAAATCTTTCCAAGTATTACCAAAATTTGCGTGGTATTACCAAAATCTTGTCTGGTATTATCAAACATCTAGCGTTGTATTATCAAAATCTTGCCTGCTATTACCAAATCTTGTCTAGTAATACCAAATCTTGTCAGATATTATTAGAATCCTCTCTGGTATTATTAAAAAACTTACAGGGTATTATCGAAATCTTGAAAGTTATTAGCAATATTTTGCGTGCTATTATTAAGATCCTAGCTTATACTAACATAATATTTTCTAGTATTAGCAGATTAGCCTACTGTCAGATATTATGAGAATTATCGATTTATCACTCAATATTTTTTTAAACCCCTCCTCATTTTTACCAAGCTTAAAGCGATTTAACTAATATTCCTAGCTGCGTTTCTAGCTTTCCTCCCTATGACACCATCTGCTACTTCAGAAACTGTCCCTAAGATTATTTAATCCATGTTCTACATTGCCAAATTTTAGACTCACTAGTTTGCTACTCAACTGTTCCTTAAAAGAATCTCTCAAATTCTGAATTTCTCTACCAACATCATAACTTCTCAGAAAGTCTCAGAAAGAAACCTTTCCTAAATTTCAGCTATTGAATAACCCTAATCACTACTGGTTGGTTGGTATGTAAATCACAACGATCACCATCAGTCGGTTTCCACAGGGGCCTATGATATATTGGCCTTTTAGTCGCAAAAATAGCAACTAGAATTCTGTTATCGATATCTTCCCAATATAAGCAAAACGTAGAAGTTTCCTTATTCAGCATTAGCCTTTTCTCCCTGCCTGTGCACCCTATCCTTCCTGCCCGAGTGAAAAAATTCTATCCTAACCTAGTCTCATGTTTTCTATCCGTGGGATATGTGTTTTGAAGCTCCTAACATGTCCAGTTCGAAATATCTGAATTTGTCAGCCAAAATGCCAATAGGTAGTCGTTTATACTTTTGAAATGTTTAAAGTTGTAGATTGCATATAACTTAAATCATTGAAATCGTTATAGCCTAAGGAAAAGCAGTTGGCTCCACCAGTACAGGTCCGGGACCAATTCATTTTATAAATCTACACGAAGCGCTTCAGCCGGACAGCAAGAAGTCTCTGGGGCCTCCAACTGAATGAAGGCTTTGTGCAATCCTCGGCCCATCTTGGTCACTACATGCTTTTCCACAGTTTGCAATACTCTAGTACCAACCAACACACAAGCAATATTGAGCCTATTACTTGCGGTTCATTATATATTCATGCCTACAAATATTATACTACAACGGAGAGGCAGGCTATGGTAGATAACTACTACTACCACTATTAACAACTCACCGCAGCATCAATCCTTCTGAGGCCAACACAGCAACGCACACTCCTCGTCCATCCCACTCTATTCAAAGCCTCCCTTAGCTAGGAAAGTTTTTTCAGCCACGAAAAAGCCCACCAAATCAAACGAAACCGAGAAGATTGTCCATTAGTCCAATTCCAGCGAAATGCTGTTTCGTTTACTTGGCTAAGATTTCCACGAGGGTGCCACTCCTCAAGGTCACCCTTCAGCACCTTTTCTAGTCATGGTTCTGACATGGCAAAGTCCTGGAAGGTCGATCCTGACGACACTACGAGGCTAGGGAAGCAGGGTTTAAAATTCAGGGATAAGAACAGAGGAGGGAGTATATGACAGAGCAGAGACCCCAAGCTATCTTACAACACCGGAACAACTCCAACCTCTTATACCCAGCCTATCCTTGTCAGGGCAACGTATATTTCGGCAAATCAACATTTCTTCATTGACTTCACTTTGCGTGATTGCAAATCACGACTTCAGGATATGAGTTTTAAGATGACCGGGAAAAAAGTTGTCTGTTTTCTGCGTCCCACGGACAAAGATACCTTTGTCCCAGGGGCAGATGTAATTTTCAATCCGATCAGAAATAAAAGCTGTTTGGTCTTTTTCTGGCCCTTCAACAGTCTGCCATTCCTTCAGAGAAACTCGCGATCTTTTGGTTCAAAGAACGGCATCTGGAAATTTCAAGCTGATTGAAACATAGGGATTTTTGTGTCATTTCAGGGCCCCCATTTTGAGGTCCCTGCTCCCTGAAATATGTTTTAAATTCGATATAAATTTCAGGCATATCAAAAAATTAGATTTTGGTCCTATTTCTGGGGGGTCCGTGCCCTTTCTTATTTTATAGTTTTCTTGGCTAGGGACTCATTGATGCAAGTTTTGACACATTCGGAAACAATTTTTTTTTTGCGCTTTTTTGGATCTTGTTTCTGGACAAACCAGTGTTTCTTTTTTCAAATTGTGTTTGTTCATTTTTATCTCTTGGTCCAAAAGTTTAGGGATATCGAGTTTCAACCAGATCGAAAAGAGAATTTAGTTCTTTTTTAGTTTTCAGTGGTCCGCAGCTCCAGCGTAAGATTTTTGTGTATAATAAAAAATCCTTGGTCCAGGAGCTTGGGGATGTAAGTTTAAGGCCACTTAGAAAAAAGTTCAAACATTTTGACGATCCACCCATGTAAAACAAACAGAGTGTTGCGCCCTCGAAACACTACAAAAGGCTACCGTGTTCCTCGTTCTCTACTGAAACAAAATATATCTTGATTAGTTTTCATTTCTTTATTATAACCAGAAATAACTAAATCTATTTTTTTGTATCATTATGTTTGAAACAACAAGTTTGCTTCGATTAGTGCAATAAATATTTATATATGCTTACTACCCTTTAAATTGAATCCTTTCAAATGTTTAGGCTATCAATTAAAGATTAAACTTTCAATTGAATCTAGCTATTATACTATCAAAAATTTGTGACAATTAATTTATAATTATTGTTTTTTTAATCCCTTATTTTTATCAAAGTCTTCTTTCTTTTAAATTGTCCCTTTTAAATGCATGAAAACGTCAATTGTAAAAAAAAAAGCATTCCAACTTGACCGATGTTGGTCTTCACTGGTTTTAAAGAACACTTTAGTCTCTGGGGGAGGGGGGAAGGAGTGGCAATATCGCGTTTATTGTTGGTTATTAATCTTTTTGCAAGTTTCATTCCTCCTTTTATGGTAATTTTGTCTCGTTTTAGATTAAAAATCTAATATTAGGAAAATATGTGGTCATTTTTGGATTTCAATTTGCTCTTTACTTTCCATGACAAAACTTTTTTTTTCTAGTGTAATAATATCCAATGCTACATGTAGCCTTTCTTGCCAAAAGCAAAAATATTTCACCATCTTTCAGCCCACTTAAATATCCAATTCTGTTATTTTTAGATACGAAATACGTGGTTTCCCTTTTCAAACAGTTCGTGGTAAAGAACTGTAAGTAAGGAGCGACCCGGCTCAATGGGAACCGAAACTCCAAAAAAAGGAATTTTGATACCAATAGATACATCAAAAGAATCAGATTTTAATGCTGATTTTAAATATATGAGTTTCATCAAGTTCAGTATTACCCATCATAAGTTACGCGCCTGAGAAAATTTGGCTGATTTTAGAAAAAAGGGAGAAAGACCCCTTAAAAGTTGTAGAACCTTAATGAAAATAACACCATCACATTCAGCGTATAACAGAACACTACTGTAGAGGTTTCAAGCACCTATCTACAAAAATGTGGAATTTTGCATTTTTTGCCAGAAGAAAGATCACAGATGCGTGTTTATTTGTTTTTTTTCCCCAGGGATGATCGTATCGACCCAGTGGTCCCAGAATATCATGGTAGGGTTCATTGGAACGGAAATTAAAAGTTCTAGTGCCCTTTTTAAGTGACCAAAAAATGGAGGGCAACTAGGCCCCCTCCCACGCTCATTTTTTTCCCAAAGTCACCCGATCAAAATTTTCAGCATGGTCGAAAATATGATAACAATATATTTTAGGATGACTTAATCCCCCCATGTCCCCAGGGGGAGGGCTGAAATTTATGAACTTTACTCAATGTTAACATATAGTATTCGTTATTGGGAAGTATACAGACGTTTTCAGGGAGGATTTTTTCTGGTAGGTGGTGGGGGGGGGGGGGGTCGAGGGTTGTATGGGATGATCTTTCCATGAAGGAGGTTTTCATGGGAGAAGGGACATTGCTGTGAAGGGGGCGCCGGATTTCCCAGCATTATTAAAGAAAAAGATCAGAAATTAAATAAAAAAAAACAAGTTTTTCAACTGATTTCAACTGATCAACTGATTGTGATTAAGGGGTCATTTTTAAAGAATTGGAAAAAAATTGAACTTTAGCTTAAAGAACAAGGTAGGCCTATTGACTAGGGGGTGAACCCCCTAATATACATGTTAAAAATCTATGAATATAGAAGTTCATTACGTAAGTTAATTCGTAAGTTATGTATATTTATTACTAATGAAAACGTTCGTAAATAAAATTAAACAAGTTTCTAGAAAGTTAGCCAAATAAAAGTAAAATTAAGATGCAAATTTTGTTTTAATTATTCATGTACGGTGAGCCAAAATCAAAACCTGCATTAATTCAAAAACGTTCAAAAATTAAATAAAAAAACAAGTTTTTTTTAACTGAAAGTAAGGAACGACGTTAAAATTTCAAACGAACAGAAATTATTCCGTATATGAAGGGGGCTGTCCCCTCCTCAACGCCTCACTCTTTACGCTAAAGTTTGACTTTCTCACAACTCTATTTTTTTAAACAATAAAAAAAACTTTAGCGTAAAGAGCGAGGCGTTGAGGAGAGGACAGCCCCCTTCATATACGGAATAATTTCTGTTCGTTTTAAGTTTTAACGTCGTTCCTTACTTTCAGTTAAAAAAACTTGTTTTTTTTGTTTAGTCTATCCAAAAGACAGACTATAGGCTACACATATGGTTTAGAAGAATCCAAATATATGTATCGATTGGTCTATTCAAAATGGGTCTATCTTTATTTCTGACCAAGTTTTAAATTTTTCCAAAAGAGTGTAGAAAAGAGTGTAAGTCTTTTATCTTCTAAGCAACAAACAATCCAGCAATTAGGGTAGTTCCAGTGAATTCAGATCAAAAAGTTAACTAGGAATCAGTCTTTAAAATTTCAAGTTTGTTAATTCTGATTACTGAGAAAGATTTTTTCATTGTGCATTTTCATTTTACTCTCCGGTAAAAATTAGGAAAAGTGGACTTAGGACCTTTTTGCAAAACGCCTCGGAAGTTTCCTTCGCTTTTTGCAGTTATCACTGTTTTTGGGCCAATCAGTATTGTGGTAAAGTGGGAACCGCAAGGGAGGGGTAAGTCTATACAGTGACTAATGCCATGGTAGCGTTTTAACTTATGATTAGCCTGACTAACTATGCGAGACGTTCCTACTGGGCATGTATGAGAATTTCAGCATAAATATTGATTACTTTTAATGAACTCGAACAACACGGTACAAAGTCAGAGTCTATACAAACTCGATGCTGGGACTATTGTCCCACAGATTTAAAAGCACAAGATACAATTCAACACTATAAGAAATTACGACACTCACAATTCTCAAATCAATCCTAAAATTTGCAATGACCAGAGGTCAAACGTGTAAAAAGGAGATAAGGAACCTTTGTTACAATAAACAGTAGCTTTCATATTAGATAGATAAATTGTATTTCATACAAATATAAACAACACAAATAATTAAATAAAGCCAACAGGGAGCTGAACTCGAAAGGAAGGCTAACAATTATTACAATGAGTTTAAGTACACCATAAATAAAGATAAAGAAGATAAACCGAAAAACATCATAACACATAGAAGGAGAAGGACAAAGGAGGCTACCCCAGCACGGCAAAATCTAAAAATAATGCTAAGAAACAAATTATCAAGAAGAATCACCCCGTCATCAAAGGTTAATAATATATTCTACTAATCTAGTCTTTAAAAGTGATCGGCTATTAAGATTTTTAAATTTCCTATTTAATTTTAGCCTATTTGCATATGATGGCCTTATCACACGCATCTGGGCCACACTTGAGCTAAGCAAGGATATGACTATTTCCCAGTTTCCTCCAAGCCAACACATATTCCGGGTTACTACAGATCTGTGGTTCTTTTACGGTTTATTTCCAAACTTTTATATTAATAAAAAGCGGTAATTCATAAACTCACAATTTGTATTTTTGCGTCTTAATATTTTATCGACTTCCGGCTTAATTAGTCAGCCTACTGTAGTACGAGTTTAACATATTTTGAGTCTGTCTAGGTATTTCACGGGAGAGAAGACATAGTCGAGCGTGTTAAGTGTTACGTTACTGGTTCATCTGGTTTTCCATTGGTGCTTTACGGCTCTGGTGGATGCGGAAAAACTTCTCTTCTGGCTAAATCAGCAAGTCTGATTTTTGATTGGCTTGGAATACAAAAACCCTCCCGTAGGGAGAGCTATCCAAACGTACCAGAAGAAGATCAACAACGAGAGGAAGAAAAAAGTGATTTCGAGAGTGATAAAGATGTAACTACTGCAAATCAAAGTTCTGCATCAGGTATTAACTTTTTAATCGTAAGATATGATTGACAACATTGAACGATTTAAATGAGTTTAGATTTTAAAAAAAGCAAAAAAATAATATGGTGATGTCATGGGAGGCTGATTCTGTTCCAAATTTGTAGCTCAAAATTGATCGTTCGTTCAAATTTTGCTCTTATTGCTGAAATACAGGTAATATTGGTTGTGTATCTTTTTTATACTTTAAAGAGACCCCCCCCCCAAAAAAAAAGATGCGCCTTAGCTATCAACTTGTTGTCTGCGGCTATACATCGGTTCATACACAATTTAATCCCAAGATTTTTAAATCAAGAGAGGGGCAATACAGAGCTCAGCCAGGAGCCACACTTTAGTTATAAGTAATCGGTTAGGTTCTTGTCAATGATTAAATAAAAAATAAGTTTTTTTCTACTGAAAATAAGGAGTAAAATTAAAACTTAAGGCGAAAAGAAATTATTTCGCATATGAGGGAGGATGCCAAACTATATAATGTGCCAATCACATCATTTACATTCATGTAAATCCCAGTTCCTTGCTGAGGTTGTAAACATCAGAGTTATGTTTACCAGAAAATGATCCAGATGCAGTTAATCTTTCAACTTTAAATGATCTCAAACAAGAAATTATTAAAGAGTAAATCCCATACAATCTGAAATTAAGCAAAGATATTAATAAGTAGAATAAAATGTACCAATCACCTTTCAACATATTGACTAGAGTTGATGACAAAGGACTAATAGTAAAAAATAGTTAAAAAGTAACAAAAAGAAGATATTAATGCAGAAAATAAAAGAATTAGAAACAGTGCAAACCCGAAATACGGTGCAAATGCAGTTAACCTTTCAATGTTATTGGTATACTCGAAATGTTTTATGCAGTATATCTGATCATTTAGAAAATCTCGAAAATGTTTAAATAAATATACTTGAAAAATATCCCGATGAAGCATTTCAAAAGAAAATGAAAGGAAGGTTCAAACAAAATAAGTAATATTAGATTTTTATTTATAAAAATAAGTTTCTAATAAATGGAAGAGTATACAATCTATTTATAATAATTTCAAAAACAAAAAAATGAAACGTGTTTCGATGCAAAACAAAAATGTAAAGTGCGAGTAACGCATACGAAAAAGAATGAACACGAACCTGTTAAATTATTACTTCATAAAAGACAGGTGACAAAGATTGAAAAATATAAAAATGAAAATAAAGGATATGATACTGATTTATTGTACAAACAACTACATTAAAGCCTTCTCCCGTAAAATACTCCTCCCACCTACTCGGAGAGTACCCCCGGAAAATTCAATCATCGCTGAAAATCCTCTGGGGAGATTTCTTGAGGATGTTTTCAAATCATGTCGTGAATTCCCCTCCTTGGAATTTTTTCCCCGGAAATGTAACCACCTCCAGTGTATCATTTTATGTCGAAATTCAAGTCATACCTCTTGATTTTTTCTGAAAACTTTACAGAATAACCAGTTTTTCAACTGGTAGCCTCTCGATTTATAGGCCAACGCTCTACAACAAGGCGATGAGCTATTATAGGCTACATAACAATTGCGAATACTGTGTGTGAACAAGATGGACAAATTCCAAAAATTACAGCGCTTTCCTAAGGGGCTATGGGGACCTTGTTATCTCCAAAGGTATGTTTATTGAACCAAACAGCTATTCTGAACAAAATGGTTGTCTCAAAAGTTTGATCGGAGGATCTCGGGGGAGTTGGGCAGGGAAAGGGGAGCTAATTGCCCTCCAACCTTTTTAGTGACTTAAAAAGTGCACTAGAACTTTTAATTTCTGTTTGAATGAGTATCTGCCGATCTTCTAGGGCCACTGGTTCGATATGATTCCCCTCATAACGAATATTGCGTGACTTCAGCCCTTTTCCAAGGGACTTTGGAGGGTCATATCATCACCAAAATCATAGTTGGACCTTTGAACTATGCTAAAAGAATTAGCTACCTGAACGTTTTGTTTGGGCGACTTTGGGGGAGGGGGGCACGGGTGGAAGGGGGCTAGCTATCCCCAATCTTTATATTCAAATATTAGGGAACTAGAGCTTTTAGTTTCCGTCCAAATGAGCCCTCTTTTGATCATCTAGGACCGTTGGTTTAGGGCAAATTTTCTCGGGCTCTTATCTTTTGATGGGGTTACACTAAACTTAGTAAATGTTATGTATTTGGTTTTAGCATAATAATCCTGTTCTTTGAGCATTTCTGTTGATATAAACATTTTGTTTTTGAGAGATTCGATTACTATTGAGCCGCGTTGCTCCTTACTATAATATCCTTAAAACTGTTTGATTTCGATGAAAAAATTCAATCGTCCCATGTCCTAAAAAAATGAGATTATCTTAATGTAATTAATTGCTTTTCCTTTCAGACTCTCAAGTCACAGTTGAAGAAGAAGATAAAAAGTCTACTACAGAATCAATCACCACCAATGCAGTCGATACAAGTGAAATAGATAGCAGGACTGACAGTCTTGCCCCAACAATTTCATCAAGCCCAAAAAAGAAGAAAAATAACAAAAAGTCTAGTTCTAAATCTGTCCGTACTGATTCGCAAGCTACAACTCGAAGCAATAGAAGCTTTGAAAGTAATTTTTCTGTACCAAGAAGAGCGCGCGTTTTGCGAAAAGGCACCCAAGTGTCTGTAAAGCAAATATCCGGTGAGCCTAAACCTGATAAACTAGGAGTTGGTCAAAAGTTAAGCCTTGCAGGTCAGCTTTCAAAGGCCAGCGAAGATGCTAAACAACCTAAGAAACGTGTTAGATTTTCTCACCAGGCTCAAATGATATCGTTGCAGTATTTACAAAAGGTTAGGTCAGATAGTGTTGAAAAGGAAAAGCTGGAAATGATAGCGCGAATACAGCAAGCGGAGGCAAAGAAGGATGACCAGCCGAAACAAATTAAACCTCTGCTTCTTCTAAGATTCTGTGGAACAACTCCTGACAGTAGTGCTTTAGCCCCCATGTTAACATCTCTGTGTCAGCAGGTAAGCCATTTTGATATCAAGTCATTCATTGCAGTAGCCATTCTTTTATTTCATTAAATAAAAAAAACAAGTTTTTTAAACTGAAAGTAAGGAGCGACATTAACACTTAAAACGAACAGAAATTATTCCGTACATGAAAGGGGCTGTCCCCTCCTCAACGCCTCGCTCTTTATTCCGTATATGAAAGGGGCTGTCCCCTCCTCAACGCCTCGCTCTTTACGCTAAAGTTTGACTGTCTCACAATTTTTTTTTTAAACAATAAAAAACTTTAGCGTAAAGAGCGAGGCGTTGAGGAGGGGACAGCCCCTTTCATATACGGAATAAAGAGCGAGGCGTTGAGGAGGGGACAGCCCTTTCATGTACGGAATAATTTCTGTTCGTTTTAAGTTTTAATGTCGCTCCTTACTTTCAGTTTAAAAAACTTGTTTTTTTTATTTAATTTCTGATCGTTTTTTAGTTAATGCAGCTTTTATTTGCATAAAAATTTTACTTTTCTTTTGCTAAATGAATGTCTTTACAAATTAACTTACGTAACTAACTTCTATATTCGTATATTTTTCTTCTGGCAAAAATTCAAAGTTGCAGATTTTTGCAGATATGAGCTTGAAACCTATGTAATAGGGTTTTCTGATACGCTGAATCTGACGTTGTGATTTTCATTAAAATTCTTCCACTTGTAGGGGATGTTTCCCCCTCTTTAAAAAATCGAGTAAATTTCCTCAGGCTTGTTGCCTTTGATGAGTAATACTAAACTTAATAAAATTTATATATTTAGAATCAGCATTATAAACACATTCTTTTGATACATTTATTGACATCAAAATTCCGTTTTTAAAAGTTTCGATTACTATTGAGCCGTATCGCTTGTTTTTTTATTGTTTTTTTTATTACGTATATGTTATTACGTATATGAGGGGGTTCTGCCCTTAGTCAATACCAAGCTCTTTACGTTAAAAGTTAAAAAAAAATTTGATTCACAAACCCCTGAATCACAAAGGCCGTTTAATTAGAATAGATAGCTCTTTTGAAAGCACTAAAAAAAACTGTAGCTTAAAGAGCGAGGTATTGACTTGGAGGAGAACCCCCTCACATACGTTATAATTTCTGTTCGTTTTAAGTTCTAATATTCCTTCTTACATTTCAGTTGAAAAAACTTGGTTTTTTTTTATTTAATTTCTGATCGTTTTTTAAATAATACTTGGAAATCCGGCGCCCCCTTAAGAGAAATGTCCCTTGTCCCAAAGAAACATCCTCCATGGAAATATTCTCCAGACTACCTCCCTCCTCTCGCCCCCCCGCCAGACCAACTCCGTCCGGAACCTGGGTGTATACTTCCCCCTCACCAAGAAATCATGCTGGCACGTCCGGCGCCCCCTTCATGGCGATTTCCCTTCCTCCATGAAAACTTCCTTCATGAACAGATCCTCCAACATAACCCCCGACCCACCCTTCCCTCCCACTAGCAGAAAAAAACCTCCTGAAAACTTCTGTATACTTCCGAATAACCAATACTATATGTTAACATTGGGTAAAGTTCATATCTTTTAGCCCTCCCTCTGGGTACTTCGGGGGATTAAGTCATCCCAAAAGACATATTTATCATATTTTCGACCATGCTGAACAAAATGGCTATCTCAAAATTTTGATCGGGTGACTTTGGTAAAAAAACAAGCGTGGGAGGGGGCCTAGTTGCCCTCCATTTTTTTGGGTCACTTAAAAAGGGCACTAGAACTTTTAATTTCCATTCCAATCAGCCCTCCCACGATATTCTAGGACCAGTGGGTCGATACGATCACCCCTGGGGAAAAAAAAACAAAACGTGATGTTTCTTCTGGCAAAAAATGCAAAATTCCACATTTTTGTAGATACGAGCTTGAAACCTCTACAGTAGGGTTCTCTGATACGCTGAATATGATGGTGTGATTTTCATTAAGGTTCTATAACTTTTAGGGGGTCTTTCCTCCTTTTTTGAAAATCAGCCAAATTTTCTCAGGCACGTAACTTTTGATGGGTAGCTCTAAACTTGATGAAAATTATATATTTGAAATCAGCATTGAAATCTGATTCTTTTGATATATCTATTGGCATCAAAAACCCGTTTTCTAGAGTTTCGGTTACCATTGAGCCGGGTCGCTCCTTACTTACAGTTCGTTACCACGAACTGTTTGATTAAATAAGAAAACAAGTTTTTTTTAACTGAAAGTAAGGAGCGACATTAAAACTCAAAACGAATAGATATTATTCCGTATATGAAAGGGGCTGTCCCCTCCTCAACGCCTCGCTCTTTACGCTAAAGTTTTTTATTGTTTTATAAAATAAAGTTGGGAGACAGAGTCAAACTTCAGCGTAAAGAGCAAGGCGTTGAGGAGGGGACAGCCCCTTTCAAGTAAGTAATAATCTCTGTTCGTTTTAAGTTTTAATGTCGCTCCTTACTTTCAGTTAAAAAAACTTGTTTTTTTTATTTAATTTCTGAATGTTTTTGAATTAATGCAGGTTTTGATTTTGGCTCGCCGTACATGAATAATTAAAACGAAATTTGCATATTAATTTTACTTTTCTTGGTTAAATGGTTTTCCCGAAAGTTGTTTATTTTATGTACGAATGTTTTTATTAGTAATAAATGTATGTAACTTACGAACTAACTTACGTACCAAACTTCTATATTCGTATATTTTTATTATGTAAATTTGGGGTTCGCCCCCTATTCAATACCTCGCTCTTTACGCTAAAGTTGAAATTTTTCTCTATTTTGTTAAGAACGACCCCTTAATCACAAAGGCCGTTAATCAGAATAAATAGCTCTTGTGAAATTACAATAAAAAAAACTTTAGCGTAAAGAGCGAGCTATTGACTAAGGGGCAAACCCAATCATATACGTAATAATTTCTGTTCGTTTCAAGTTTGGAAGTGCTCCTTACTTTCAGTTGAAAAACATGTTTTTTTTTATTTAATTTTTGATCGTGTTTTTTTTTTTTAATAATGCTGGGACATCCGGTGCCCCCTTCATAGCAATGTTCCTTCCCCATGAAAACTTCCATTTTTGCAGATAGGAGATTGAAACCTCTCTGATACGCTGAATCTGATGGTGTAATTTTTATTAAGGTTCTATGACTTTTAGGGGGTCTTTCCCTCTTTTTTCGAAAATAAGGCAAATTTTCTCAGGTGCGTAACTTTTGATGAGTAATACTAAACTTGATGAAATTTATATATTTGAGATAAGCATAAAAATCTGATTCTTTTAATGCATCTATTAGTATCAAAATTCCGTTTTTTAAAGTTTCGGTTACTATAAGCCAGGTCGCTCCTTAGTTACAGTTCGCTGCCACGAACTGTTTGATAGGTGATGTTATATAAATTGAGTGGGTGGACATCCTTAAAAACATATATATAAATATATATATATATATATTATATATATATATATATATATATATATATATATATATATATATATATATATATATATATATATATATATATATATATATATATATATATATATATATATATATATATATATATATATATATATATATATATATATATATATATATATATATATATATATATAGTAACAGGAGCCTGGTACTATAATGTGCGTACTGTTACTTGTAATGTACTTTGTAATGTGTGCTTTTCTTCTTTTAAATGTTACTTAAAAGTATGTTTTTAAGGATGTCCACCCACTCAACTTATATAACATCACCTATCAAACAGTTCGTGGCAGCGAACTGTAACTAAGGAGCGACCTGGCTTATAGTAACCGAAACTCTAAAAAACGGAATTTTGATACTAATAGATGTATTAAAAGAATCAGATTTTTATGTTTATCTCAAATATATAAATTTCATCAAGTTGAGTATTATTTATCAAAAGTTACGCGCCTGAGAAAATTTGCCTTATATTCGAAAAAAGGGGGAAACACCCCCTAAAAGTCATAGAACCTTAATAAAAATTACACCATTCAGATTTCAATTACAGATTTCGGCGTATTTTTCTATTATGCTTCGCTATTCGTCTAGCGATGGCGACATCAGGGTTTGCGAGTTTAAAATGTTCAATTACATGCGAATTCCTATACCACGGAGGTAGACGAAGCAAATACTTCGCAAAACGAAAATACACCGCTCTGATTATATTCTGGTCAGTTTTAGTGAGGAGTTTCCAGAAGGGCGTGGCATATAAAATGTGAGGAAGAGCGATGGCGTTATACAAACTTGCTAGAAGCAGCCGGTTGAATCGGAGTTTGCACGATGCAACTGAAGCGTACGACGCTGAAATTTGTCGTTTAAGCTGTTCGAGAAGAAGTTTTCGGGTGTGACGGATAGGCGAACCTATGGGTAAACCTAGATAAATGAGGTGATTCACTGGCTGGACAGAGCTGGAACCAAGGGCAATGGTAGGAACACAAAAATCAGTTTTCCAATTGAATAGGACGATTTCCAATTTTGAACAGTTGAACTGAAGTCCAACTTTAAGATATTCGGCTTCAAGGATTTTGAAGATATCAATTACCCGCTGAAGGGTTCGACTAAGATTCAGGATGTCGTCCGCGTAACATACCAAAGACAAGTTAGCAGATGACAGAATCAGCGAAGATGGACATTGATCTTGTGCATCAAGGACATAGTTATTGAAAAGGCCAGGAGAGCTGACTGCTCCTTGACGCGCTCCTTTCTTGACTGGAACTAGTCGGGTGCGCGGAATGGGGGTCAAACCCTTGTCAGGAGGTAGTTCAGTCGGATCCGTAATCTGGAATGCAGATTCCTGAGAGAACGAATGACAGCTAGATTCAACCCACGTTTGCCGGCCTTCAGAAGCATCGCAGCATGGATTAGAGAGTCGAATGTACGTCTAATGTCGTGTCCTGTCAAAGAAAGGCTCTCTCCAGAAGATTCGGCATCTATCAAGACATTAGCAACGACTGTTAAGGCATCAGCACATCCAGTTCCTCGCTTGAAGACGAACCGATGCGGAGGAGTGTAGTATACTTTTTCGAGTTCCTGTATAAACAGTAGCTCGAAGAGCTTGCACAGTGACGTAGCTACAGTTATCGGTCGGAATGCTGTACATTGAGTTTCAGATTTTCGCTTCTTAGAAATGGGAGTCAGATCTCCGATGCAGAGAGAGGCAGGAACAATCCCTTGAGAGAAAATCATCTGCATAAGCAGAGAGAGATGTGCCGCGAGAAGTTTACCTCCGTGTTTCAATGGATCGCACTGACTTCGTCAATGTCCGATGAGCCTTTCCATTTGAGTCTACAGATGGCATCTTCAACAGAGCGGGTACTGACGATAAAATCTTCATCGGGATAAGAAGATAGAAACTGATCTAAGGCAGCCTCGTAAGATTGTTCGATGGAGGGGTCAGGAGCTGAGAACTCCGATTCGTAATGGGCATATCATTCATCTTCAGGGATGTCGGCTGGGGATAGTGACGAAGAATTTTTTGCAGAACGAGAGACAAAATTGAAGATCATATTTCTATCTTGTTTCGCACGGGCAGAAAAATGATTGACTAGATTTTTCCGATGCCGAGCCAGGGCCTTAGAAAACTTTCGCTTCGTGAAAATCCGTAGGCTGTTCACAAGACCCATACTCGGACGTCCACACTCTTTCCATACTGAAAACCAAAATTTTTATTGACTACATGAAATGACGAGATCTGGATTTGACGACCACCCGGGAATGATTCCTTTACGAATTTGTTGCAAAGGAACGGCTTGTTTTTCTGTGAAGCGGAGAGCATGGCAGATTTCTGCACAATATATATCTAGACAAATCGAAACCTCTTTTTAAGGTAACTGAAGGGACTTCTGAAGGAGATGAAATGGGACGCTGATTTTATTCAGGACTGAATCTACCGACTCGATGAATAAGGCTTGATCAATTTTCGACCAGTTACGACGGTGTTGAGGTGCTGAAGGAGAAAGAGGTGTGGTTTGGTGATCAGAAGATGACATACCGACAGAGCAAGTTATGGGAAGATGATCAGACAACTGATAATCAAACACAACCTTTACTATATCCGCTCGCAGATCTGACGATACTACAACGTGGTCCAGGTTTGAAGTTCGCGAGGAAGTGTAAACATACGTAATACGAACGATTTATCTAAAACACGCAAGGAATCACTAAACAAGCCCTTAACTAGTGTTGTACGCGGTGACGCTTGAGAATTCAGCTCGGACAGATTACAATTAAAGTCACCGGCTATAATGCAAGGTAAACCTAAGTCTCGAATTTTGTCTATACATGAACCTAGTTTTTCACAAGATAGCGCAAATTTTACGCCCAGACTGGTCATTATTGTAGTCTGTGGGAAGATACACACTAATACACACAGAACAATCCACTCTCTCAGCTAGATAATAATCATTTGCTTCGAAGATACTAGAACGGAGAGCTGATTTCACAAACGTGATAAGTCCACCCGAGGGTCAGCCTCTGTTGTTCAGCTGTCTAGCGGGTACACAACAAGTTGTCATATCCTCAAGCTAAAGTATGTTCAGACCATGTTTAGTAACAAAATGTTCCTGGAGACAAATCACACTAAACTCAGAACGGAGGCTTTCCAGATCCGGAAGTTTATTAATAAAAGCAGCCGTTTATATTCCACGATAAAAGAGTTAGTGACGAGGTCATTAGTCCGAGGGTTTACGGTTTTTCGGGTGCTTCACACTATAGTAAGTATGACCCTGCTTCTTGCAACCAACGCAAAAGGCTGCCTTCTGACACGGGGTATCGGACGTAGATTTGTGATCGGCGGAGCCCTATTTCGAACATAATGAACCGTTCTTACAATCCTTGGCTAGGTGACCGATTGCGTGGCAATTAAAGTAGTGCCGAGGCAAGAACACGAACTCTTCGACTGGGAGGCGTTCATATCCGATTTTCACTGAGACTTTGAGAAAGGTATCGAGGTCATTTCGTGTCGGAAAGTAGACTTTAAATGTTTGAGACTTGTCATACTGTAGGGTTTTATTGCACTTAGGGATTAGCTGTTTAAGAAACTGTTCGTCTAGATCCTCCGGCAATCGCATGATCGCAGCTAAAAAAGCAGGTTCCTTGAGGGACATGTTGATCGACGGTTTCGCACGTTTAGCTGCATCCACCATCTGGCTCGCGGTTTGCTTGGACCGAACCACGAGTTTCCACTCGGTATTAGAGCGGCGTAACTCAGTTATATCGCCGTCTGGACATGGGCACAGTTTGTCGATAAATGCTTTGCGTTCGCTTGGGCATTTTAAGTCTGTTGGAGGGTCTTTGAGTATCACAGAGTAAAGCGGCCTCGGGGGTGCGGTTTGGGACGATTGAGATTTATCTGGCAGGGTGACTGTAGAGCGGCTAGTACTTAGCCTAAATCCATCCAATTTTCTATAGAGTTCATTTACTTTGGACACCACTGTAGTGTGAACTGCCTCACCGATGGCAGGTACTTCACACGGACTAAATATCACAAATTTCGGGATCGGGACATTTTACTTTGCCGCAGAGAGTAGCGACTTGCATATATCAATAATGTTGTCCTCATCTTTGGCATACGAAACCATCCGGCTTTGAATGTCCAACTCGCTGTGAAGGGTCTTTTTAGCTTGCATGATTGTTTCAAGTTTGAAATAGTTTATTGTGCTTTTCAAAATCTAATCGAATTTCACCCCTTCAGTGAGTGAACTGTTCAAAAATTTCAGAACTGGGTTGAATACCAGCTTTTCAGTCATTACTTTCACACAAAAACAGCCAAAGTCCACTGAATCACACAATACTAGGAACAAGGGAAGCGTCGGGACCCGCTCACTAATTCCCTGCAATTTAAGGGTAACTAAATACCGGCAGGTGCATACGGCAGGAACCCTCCCCTCTTCTGCTTATTGCCTAATATATGTTATCAGTATCGCTGCTACGCACAAATAGTACAATCCTCTAAGGTAATTAAATCTTTCTGTCTGAATCTCAGTACTTACTAAGTCGGTAAATACCAAAGGAATTTAAGTTCAAGCAGCAAAAATGTCAATAGCAAGTAAATAAAATAAGCCGATTATAAATATCTGTAGGGAATCGCACAGGTTGAAATCTTACTTTATTAAAAGATTAATATCCAAAAGCAAGGTGTTAACACAACGAACTCTCAATCAAGACTGTCTATATATATATATATATTTATATATATATATATATATATATATATATATATATATATATATATATATATATATATATATATATATATATATATATATATATATATATATATATATATATATATATATATATATATATATATATATATATATATATATATATATATATATATATATATATATATATATATATATATATATATATATATATATATATATATATATATATATATATATATATATATATATATATATATATATATATATATCCACGGAATATATATCCACATGCATATATATTTTTTCGGAAAATTGGTGTCTTTTGATTTTGTAGCCTCCAAAAAAGATCTAGATAAGTCACAAGTTTGAAAAAAACTCTTTAATAACATTAACTGTCCACAAATATTCATATGAGTGACGTCATATTTGTGACCTCAGCTCAAGAGCATGTACACACACAGACACACACACTGTGTGTGTGTCTGTGTGTGTGTACTGCACACTATGTGGGTGTGTGTGTTTTGTGTGTGTTTCTGCGTTTGTGTATGTGTGTGTGTGTGTGACTGACATAAATATTTCTATTTTGCCTCTGAAGTGGTTGTATTGTTTTTAGTGTCTGTGATGCATGCTAAATTACACAAAAAAACACAGCTAATTATAAAGTACCCTGTTTAATGAGTTTATTTACAAAAGGTGTTTCCAGCAGTTCCATAATTCCTAGAGGATAAAACGTAAGGTAACAATTGCTTAAAATTAACAAACTGGACCAACAAATAAGACAAGATCAAGAGGACAACCTTAGTATTGTAAATTCGCAATGAAGGAAAATGAACAATCTAGACCATCAAATGTGACAAGACCAATCCAAGCTGCAATGGCGAAAGGTATTGAAAAATATCTGAAGAACAAGGAAATTTTCGGTTAGAATGCTCGCGGAAACAGCAATTGCAACGAGTCAGAAACAAAAGTGAAGAACAAAGAAATATGCGATTACAAGACATGTCACCCCAAGAATCAGAACGAATCAAGAATGAAATTGATCAATTTAAGCCTTTAAGAACATTCTTATGAGCACAGCTATTTAATCACAATATATATTGTGCAACGGTCTCAGTTAGACCTTGACCGAAAATTCTTTTCGCTACAGGCCAGATGAAGTTGCCAGGAAGGATAATTATAATTTTTGCCCATTTCTTGTAATTATAGTAATATTTATATTTCTTATATTTTAATTATATTCATATATTTGTAATTATTAACAGTAAAGTTTCTTTTTTCAGTATTTATTCGCTTTTGTTAGAGAAGTTATTATTGAATTTTGTTATTTCTTCTCTTCTCTTCTCCTCTTCTAGCCTTTACAGAGCTAGCCATAGCTGTTCTTGCTATCACTAAGATGTCATTTTACGTGTCCTATGAAAAATTTCAGTAAAAACTTTTAAAATTCATCCTAATATTGGTTTATAGTTATTCAATGACATGTATCCTTTTCTGTTTTCCAGATATCGTATAATTATCTTTTACCATTTGAGAACATACCTACAGATCTAGTGCCATTAACCGCGTATTTCAAACAACTACTAACGTTTGCTACTCCAGAAATGCCGATGTATATTTTCTTAGACTCAGTAGACCAGCTCGGAAATTCACAAGATTCAAATAAGCTCACTTGGCTCCCGACAAAGCTGCCAGCGAACGTTAAAGTAAGTTACGATATGTGATATCTACATTACTTTGAGTTTTTTTTTTTTTACTCTTTTAAACACAGTTAAGTTGCCATGGGGAGGGTTTGGTGTGTCCAAGCCCTCTGTCAGCAAAAACGAGAGATCTTGCAGGTTTGTAGTTAAATTTTTTAATATACAACGTTTTTGATCATATGGTTTTAGTTAATTCGTACAGTTTGATTAAGTATCTGACATTTGTGATTATGCGATTACAATGGTAAGTATTTGTCACAGTAAGTACAATAAATGATAAGTATAATGGTAAGCATAATTATAATGGTAAATATAATGATAATTTTTCTTAATGTTTAATCAAAATAAATAAATCCATTAAATTTAAGTTTTAAGTTTAATTTTAAGTTTAAATTAATATCAGCGGTTATACAATATACCATACTTTTGCACAAGGTATAAGAGAAGAATCAATAGTTTTCATTATCAGAAAGGGGAAAATGGTACCTAACCAAATTTTCAAAAACTCCATGAGAGATCTTCAGATAACCTTTTCTACTTCAATGGTGATACTGTCTTCCTTTCTCCCTCCCTCCAATCCATACATATTCTTCCTTTGGAGAATTAAGATTTGATTAAGTATGAAATATATGTGCTGAGAGGGGGAAAAGCTATCCTTTTATTGCAGATAGGGCAGTTTTGGTGGGAAATGTAAGTTTTTAAATATCAAAGTATTGTGATGAAAATTTAAACTTCAGCTCAAAGGCTGGATGAGGGGGAAGAGGTTGAAATTGTCACTAATATTTAGGAAAATATTATTTTACTGTGTAAAGCATATGCGCCTAAATATTCCCTTATTTAGAATTTTTAATACTAGAGTTAAACTTTAGGGTATGGGAAGGGGTGAACATGCAGCTGTCCTCTTTATATTTAAGATAAATATAAATATAATATTGAAAAGAAATAAAATAAAAGAAAAAAGTTTGTTTTTCTTAGCGAAACTAAAAGGTGACATTAAAGGTTAAAAGAAACGTAAATTATCCTATAAATAAGGAGGGTAACCGCCTCCTCAGCCCTCCAAACTTTATGCTATTGTTTGAATTTTTTCGTTTCATTCATAATTTCACTTTTTTTCCCTGTTGGTGTTGGCTTCTGGATTATGAAACAGAAATATTCAAATATTTTTAAGTATTTGTTTAATTATTTTTAATGGTTCACTGTCTTAATTAGAAGGGTAGACGGGTAATAATTTGTTTTATATTATAATTTCATTTCAAGTTATATTCCATAAAGGACTAAACAATTCAAGCTAGAAACTTAAGCTTTTGCAGAATAATTTTGAAGCCATAAGAATGGTTGAAAAATATAGAAATTAAAAAAAGAATTAAAGGAAAAAATATCAAGAAAAGTCGACTTGGAATTATATTGTACGAAAGCTGAAGGCCCGAGCTGCCCACCGTAGTGAACGAAGCGAGCATAGGGAGGTGGCAAAAAGCCCGCAAAATGAGCATTAGCTGACAAATGGACTGAGAAAACTGGGCTTTATTGTTAGGAAAATGTAAATGATATGCACACATTTTATTTGAGAAACCTAGTACAATCGACTCTCGATAATTTGAACTTTTTTCACGGTCCCTTGAAAAACACTTTATAAATTACAAAAACAATAAAAAAACAAAAACACCTCGACAATTTGAATTTGTAACGCTGGAAATTTTTCTTCGTAATACTGTGTAATTATAAGTTGTGCTAGATAATTTTGATAAAGGTGAGAATGTAAAATAACAGTTTTTACCATAATTACGATTGATAAGGCCTGTGAAAATGTCAGTTTTACCACCCTATATAACTGATTTAAGAATGTAGGTTTGCTACGGAAAACGAAGACAGCGTACGGTCATCAGATGGAATTCATCCCCCTAGACACTGAGTGGAACTGTTTCCAAAGTCTGATGAGTTAACCTTTAAGAATTTTGTTCACGTGGATGATGAAATTGCTTTCCATGGTGCTTTAACCGATGCCAAATTGATGACTTTTTAAGATGAGAACAAGGAGGATAAACAAGAAAAGTCACATACTCCAGTTACATCAAGCGGGGCAAGATTATCCATCAACACCTTACGTCCCTACGGTCTCAGAACAGAAACAATTGATAATTTCTTTAAGGCTCTCATCACCATTGAATAGGAATTGGACAATTTAAGATGGGAGTCACTATGAAAAAAAAAATAGTTACAGACTGCTTTGGAAAATAATTTCTTCATACACATAGTTTTTAAGACCCTCCATGTACATATGTGGTTAAGAAGTTAAATATAAGTGTCTATATGTATGTATTTATACACAGATATATATGATATGTATTTTCAACAAAGGACTTGTTTATTCAAAATTCTTCCTTGTTCCTTCTTGATTATTTGCACTCTGGTTGTTTTGAACATCTCGGTAATTTGAACTTTTCCTCTGGTCAATTGGGTTTCTAATTGTCGAGATGCGACTGTATAAATTGTGCAATTAGATATCCATTGCCAACCAATCTTGGCAGATGTAACATCCTTAGTGAAGTTAAAAAGATTGTTTGAGATTAAAAAAAAATTGCTTATATAATCTTTATCAACAAAAATTTAGAATTCCAACAGCTGAAAATCGTTAAAATTGAATATATAAGGCCTTATTGGAATTCTCTTATCTGTATTGAATTTCCAACTTGTTGAGAATCAAAAATAATGGATTTACAAACCCGAATTGAAATTTCAATTTGCTAAAGAATAAACATGTTTATTTTTCAGGTCCTCATTGGATCCAGAATCGTTTGAGTAGTAAATAAGTTTGATTTCAATAAGGCTATAAAAATAACAAATTTGGTGATGAATCATTAACGATGGCAACCCTGATTTACATACAATGAATATAAGTCAAAGATTATATCCATGGCAATCGGAAATATCAAAGGGATTAACGCATCCAAAACCACTCAGGCTACATCTATCTCATTGCAACTAGCTGTATAATCTGCCTGGGACTCTTCTTAATAACCAAGTTCCGACATAAGCCAGAACTGGTCCTTCTCCAGCTCAGAAACATAGGTTTTGAACCATCACCGTGGCTTGTGGAAGCGTCGGATTCTTAACCCTAAGCAAACATACTACAGAAATTATCGTGTGGCGCATGACCTTAAATTTAGATCATTTTTGTATTGTGTTTAATTAGGAATCACAAGAAACCATTGTTTGTCCTTTATAAATAGACTGTAACTATTTCATAAGTAATACGACATTTGAAAATTCGTGTAATATTTTTCTATGGTTCCAAAATATTAATTATATGCTAGAAATGCTTGTACACAATTATGTGTTGTACATTTTGTTGACAAGCAGATTCAAGCGATTTCAAAGTAAATATTATATTTAGCTTACCCTTTTTTCTGTTATAATTTCAATATTTGATTTGAATTTCTACGAACATATTACTTAAATGCCACCATAGTCAAATTTAATATGATATTCAAGGAATTTCTACTACTGAAATTAAAATCATTTTGATTAATAAAACCTATTCACGTTGAAAATTACATTTTCTTTATTGAAAAGTATATAAACCTTAATAATTTTAATATCTTGTTGGACTTCAAACACGAATCACAGTTTCAACAAAAAAAAATTAAATTTCTTTTGACTGGTTTGAATTCCATCAAAAAGTTTGGTTGGAGATCCATTTTTTTTTACAGTGTAGTAGAAAACCACATTTTTACAAATGTCAATAAAATATTTCTCAATTGTTTTGAAGTCGTAGGATGAGTGGCTAAAATTTTAGGAATGGTAATAAAAAAAGATTCTGGCAGACCGATGCAATAGCAGGGATTTAATTTTGTGTAAGTGGGTGCACTCAGGTCTGCGTTTAAGACAGCATCTGAAGGGAATCATTTCTAGGGTGTCACTTAAAACACAAAATTATTCTATAGAAGGGGTAAAATCTTAGGGTGGGAGGGGTACAAATCCTATTCTAACAATTCCTAAAAATAACAAACATTGGAAAAGCAAGCAAATATATTATATCGAATATTGATTTGTTCAATAACTTCACGTTAAATATATTTTTTCCTTTAGGTTGTAGCGTCATGCTCATACGAGCCAGCTAAGCTCGAACTTTCACGGGATTACCAGTTTCTACGAAGAATAATTGACGCACAAGATAATTTCATTGAAATTAAAGCCCTCGGGTTTGATTTGGCAATTGAGGTAAGTTTATGCCAGTGCTGTTCTTCTGTTTTTCCTTAAGGTTGACCATGGGCACCCATTAGCTGAATTTTAGGGGGGGGGGAGCTCACCTGGTCTAATTGGCCCAATGCTATAGAATTGAAATCTTGAAACAAAAATATAACAATATAAGGCAGCGTCATTCAGCCAGGGTGGGCTGGTGCCCCCTGCCCTCTCTTATGAGCACCCTTGAGGTTGACTCTCGAGAAGTTGACGCAAGCTTTTAAAAGTTTCAGAATACACAATATCATATTTTAGCTGACTTAGAGTTTGAGGGGGTTCTAAGAAGGCTGATTTTCCTCTTCAATCGTTAAAATGTACCTAGACGAATTTAATTTACAAGTGCTGCTTATTTTTTAATTCAGTTTTATTTTCAATAAATGTAGTCTTTACTCACCTAATAAATATGTTAACTCGTCTTATTGATTGTAAATTATATTGTTTATACTTGACAGAACTGGACTCAAGAACGACGGTTCTTCAGCACCATAGCATCTGCTGAAATAGGACTTATTGTCTCTACTCTGATGTATTCAAAGTTATTTCACCATTCTTTTATAGATTATTCGTCGATGGCTAGCAGAGGCTCACCGAGACCTTGTGCAACACCAATGGGAAATAGTGAAAAATGCGATCCGTCATTGCTCTTTGCCAATATTTATCAAGTTGGTTTTTGCAGAGGTTTTCAGGTGGAGGTCTTACACGAAGCTTCAGGATACCCATCTTGCATTAGGAGTAATTGATTCCATCATGATGCTTTTTCAAAAAATTGAAATCCAAGTAAGACCCTTTGTATTTTTTAAGAATAGTCTATTTTTCATGATATTACCTTGACTTTTGGCCATGTCATTTGTGAAGATACGTTTAAGAATATGGTGAATACGACCACATGGTAATAAGAAGATGAGTAACCCCCGTCAGTGTGGTCGAGGCGGCTTCGTAGTGTTTGTTGTGGGTAGTTTGTGTAGCACTTTGTGAACTTAAAATATCAACTGCTGTAAAGTAGCCTGTAGCCACTATTATATGATTGTCGCCTCACCTTCGTGGCACTGCTGCCACTATCTCGTCTGAACAAAGCCTATCGGCGGATACTGCTTTGTGAAATTAAATTAATATGTAAGTCTCGTTGGAAATGCCTTAACTCGAAAATTTTTGTAGGATTAGCTAAATATATTTTATTCTATTAATATTTTGGTTTTAAAATAAGATATTAAGAATTCACATTTGTCTGGAAGAAATTTTTAGTCTCTTTTGGGTCATTTTCAGCTGCCTGGATAGAGTGGCGTCGACAACTAGGCTATTAATATATGTCAGGACCGTTATTTTATTGTTTTTTTATTTCTTCTTATGAATATAGTTTATGTATTTGATAGGCTTAGAAGAATTACAATAATCATATAAATCTGTGTCTGTGTGTTCATGCTAATAGTTTTTCGTGTTTTTTTTTTTAATTTGTTTTGTTGCTTAAGTTATCAAATAAAGTTTATTATCTTTTTGAAAGTAAACAGTCCTTAATTGAGCTATACCTTGGTTATGAGTGATATTTAGAACGAGGAGGGAGTGAAGGAAAGTGTGGAAAATAGACTTAGATAAGGAGAGTTTAAAGTAATTTTCCCTCGCATATATTGACTAGGAGTTTTCTTTAATTCAAATTCAAATTCATTTAATTCAAAAACAAGACATAGCTGTCGTGGGCAGAGCCCAAATATGATGTCTCTTAGTCATAATTAGCTAAATAAAGTTGTCTGATAAAACTTCGTCAGGATAAATAAACTAAAGGATAAAAACACTTGAGATTGAGAATAAAACTGTCTGATAAAACTTCGTCAGGATAAAATAAGCTAAACAATAAAAACACTAGAGATCATTTTAATGTTTTACAAAGCTGTGCACAAAGCTTTTACTGTAGCGCATAATGTTACAGTGGACTGGGGTTAGTTTCGGAACCTTCTCAGCCACTTCCCTTGGGGGACGACATCTTATAGGGACAACAGGTGGGGGAAAAAATGATCGGTAGATGGGATGTTGAAGGAGGGAGGAGCCAAATCTTTGGAATAATTTTCCTCGGCGTGAAGAAAGGGATTCAAGTTTAAATTCTTTGAGGTAAAAGGAGTAAGGCAGAGGGGAACCGCCATAAATGATTTGCAGTGATCTCTTCTGAACTCGTTCTATTTTATCAGTTTCATCCTGGGTAAGGGCAAAGTGCCAAACCGGACAAGCATATTCAACTAAGGGGTGGATGAAAGTGCAAAATATTAGTTTCAACTTGTCCTTAGGAACTCGAAATTTTTTCAGTGTTTTTAACATTTTGATTGCGCGGTTATCTTTTTTACAATTGTCTTTGCAGTCTTCCGACATGAGAGGTCAGAAGAAATCACCACACCAAGTAAAGTTATTTTATGGCTTATTAGCTCGGAAGTGATAGGAGGTTCGAAAGATGGTTGAGTATTCCGAAGAAAAGAAAATGTCGTGGCCGAGCATTTGTCTTTATTCACGACCATGTTAAATTCCGCCGCCTCTGAGTTAACTTGATCAATGAAACCAGCGGCATTGCTCTTCGAATCCTTAGATATGATTTCCGTTAAGGACAAGTCGTCAAAGTATTTTCATCTGTCCTCCAGCTCAGCAGCAATTTGCTCTCTATTTGTTAAGAAGCTCTTGATGATTTTAATAATAAAGCCGGGTATATTTTTTCCGCCATTTTTTCTAAAAGGATTTTGTGATCAACAAAGGTCAAATGCTTTTCTGAAATCCATTGCAATTAAATTTATCCATTTTCCATGTTCATCCAGGTGTTTTAAAATAAAATAAATTAAATTAACGAGGTAATGAACTGTCGAACACTTAGGGATGTTACCAAATTGCTTTTGATCAGTTACTTTCAAAAGATATTTTTTCAGCCATGCGGCAACAAAGCTTTCGTATATTCTGCTAAACACTGAGGTAACTGTGATCGGCCGGACACCAGAGAAATCCTTAGCTGCTCCTTTTTTTGGAATGGGTGTAATAAACCCTTTCTTCCATTTCTTTGGAAAATATCAGCAATTAAATTATCATCTGAAGGAGTAGTTAAATTTACTGGAGGATCCTCGGGTGGAAGAGGGGGAAAACGCTGCACAATTGAAGCAAAATTGGCATTTAAATCATTCGCAGTTTTCTCTTTAATCGTGAAATCTAGAAAGAGTGAGTCTGTTTAGAATAGCAACAATGTCCAAACCACTCTCTTACAGACGTATGTTAGGAAAAAATATCAAACAATTTTATTAGGGCGCCTAAGGAACTAATTTCAGACGTATTAGCCAATACAACTTATCATAGGCAGCGCACTAGCGCTGCCTATGAACGATGTGGGCACAATGTGTTGTTTTTTGTTTTTATTTCTCCATACCCGGGCACTTCATATCGAAGGAGTTGTCGTAGAAACTTCGAAAGGGCTCATTCGACTTGAAATTTGAGTGGCTAGTGCCCTTTTTAATAGTCGAAAGTGATTGAAGGGCAACTAGCCCCCCCTCCCACGCCCATCATTCCCTCAAATACATCCAATCAAAATTTTGAGATAACCATTTTGTTCAGTGTAATTGAATTCTTGATAGAAAATGTCCTTTTCACTACGAAACACCTTCAACGTCCTTGGGGAAAAATTATTTATTTACATCTTGACGATGTGTAAGATCAAAGTGGACAAAATGTCCAGTTTATTATTTTTTTTCTTTAAAGAAGTGCCCTTTGTAGGGAGAAAGTCTTTATGGGACTTCAAAAAGAGTCAATTTGATTGGAAATCGAGAGTTCTAGTGCCCTTTTTAATAGTCGAAAGTAATTGGAGGGCAACTAGCCCCCCCCCCCTCAGGCCCATCATTCCCTCAAACACATCCAATCGAAATTTTGAGATAGCCATTTTGTTCAGCGTAGTTGATTTCCAGACAGAAAATGTGTTTTTGAGGAGGACACTCTCCCACAACCCTCAGGGCAAGGGTTTTAAGTTATGCCCTGGGGGTATATAAGGTTTTTATAGAAGGCATTGTCGTAGAAACTTTAAAATAGGCTCATTCGATTGGAAATTCAAAGGGCTAGTGCTCTTTTTAATAGTCGACAGCGATTGACGAGCAGCTAGCCCCCCCCACGCCCATCGTTCCCCCAAATACAACCCATCAAAATTGTGAAATAGCCGTTTGGTTCAGCGTAGTTGATTTCCAGATAGAAAATATGTTTTTGAGGAGGACACTCCCACAACCCTCAGGAAAAGAGTTTTAAGTTGTGCCCTGGGGGTATATAAGGTTTTTAAAGAAGGCGTTGTCGTAGAAACTTCAATAAAAGCTCATTCGACTGGAAATTCAAAGGGCTAGTGCCCTTTTTAATATTCGAAAGTAATTGGAGGGCAACTAGCCCCCCCCATGCCCATTTTACCCCAAAACGCATCCAATCAAAATTTTGAGATAGCCATGTTGTTCAGCGTAGTTGATTTCTAGATAGAAAATTTGTTTTTGAGGAGGAGACTCCCCCACAACCCTCAGAGCAAGGGTTTTAAGTTTTGCCCTGGGGGCATATAAGGTTTTTATAGAAGGAGTTGTCGTAGAAATTTCAAAAAAAGCCTCATTTGATTGGAAATTCAAAGGGCCAGTGTCCTTTTTAATAGTCGAAAGTGATTGGAGGGCAACTACCCCCCCCACGCCCATCTTTCCCCAAAACACATCCAATCAAAATTGTGAGATAGCCATTTTGTTCAACGTATTTGATTTCCAGATAGAAAATATGTTTTTGAGGAGGACACTCCCCCACAACCCTCAGGGCAAGAGTTTTAAGTTATGTCCTGGGGGCATATAAGGTTTTTATATAAGGCATTGTCGTAGAAACTTCAAAACAGGCTTATTCGATTGGAAATTCAAAGGGCTAGTGCTCTTTTTAATAGTCAAAAGTGATTGAAGGGCAACTAGCCCCCCCCCTCCCCCGCCCCTCCTTCCCCCAAACACATCCAATCAAAATTGTAATATAGCCATTTTGTTCAGCGTATTTGATTTGAAGATAGAAAATTTGTTTTTGAGGAGGAGACTCCCCCACAACCCTCAGAGCAAGGGTTTAAAGTTATGCCCTGGGGGCGTATGAGGTTTTTATAGAAGGTGTTGTCGTAGAGACTTCAAAAAAGGCTAATTCGATTGGAAATTCAAAGGGCTAGTGCCCTTTTTAATAGTCAAAATTGATTGAAGGGCAAGAAGCCCCCCCCACGCCCATCATTCCCCCAAAAACATCCAATCAAAATTGTGAGATAGCCATTTTGTTCAACGTATTTGATTTCCAGATAGAAAATAGGTTTTTTTGGAGGACACTCCCCCACAACCCTCAGGGCAAGGATTTTAAGTTATGCCCTGGGGACATATAAAGCTTTTATAGAAGGTGTTGTCATAGAAACTTCAAAAAAGGCTCATTTAATTGGAAATTCAAAGGGCTAGTGCCCTTTTTAATAGTCGAAAATGATTGGAGGGCAACTAGCCCCCCCCCCCACGCCCATCATTCCCCCAAACACATCCAATCAAAATTTTGAGATAGGCATTTTGTCAGCGTAGCTGATTTCCAGATAGAAAATATCTTTTTGAGGAGGACACTCCCCCACAACCCTCGGGGCAAGGGTTTTAAGTTATATCCTGAGGGCAAATATGATCAATGTTGACACAATGCACAGGTTATTATTATTTTTTTCTTTAAAGCAGCGCACTCAAAATAGAAGGGGTCGTCATAGAGACTTCAAAAGGGGTTCGTTCGATTGGGAATCGAGAGTTCTAGTCCACCCCCCTCAAGCCAATCCTTCCCCCAAACACATCCAATTGAAATTTTGAGATAGCCATTTTGTTCAGCGGAGTTGATTTCCAGATAGAAAATGTGTTTTTGAGGAGGACACTCCCCCACAACCCTCAGAGCAAGGGTTTTAAGTTATGCCATTGGGGCATATAAGGTTTTTATAGAACGCGTTCTCGTAGAAACTTCAAAACAGCCTCATTCGATTGGAAATTGAAAGGGCTAGTGCCCTTTTTAATAGTCGAAATTGATTGAAGGGCAACAAGCCCCCCTCCCCCTTTACACCCATCTTTCCCCAAAAAACATCCAATCAAAATTGTGAGATAGCCATTTTGTTCAACGTATTTGATTTCAGGATAGAAAATAGGTTTTTAAGGAGGACACTCCCCCACAACCCTCAGGGCAAGGGTTTTAAGTTACGCCCTGGGGACATATAAGGCTTTTATAAAAGGTACTGTCATAGAAACTTCAAAACAGGCTCATTTAATCGGAAATTCAAAGGGCTAGTGCCCTTTTAATAGTCGAAAATGATTGGAGGGCAACTAGCCCCCCCCCCCCCCACGCCCATCATTCTCCCAAACACATCGAATCAAAATTTTGAGATTAGAAAATATCGTTTTGAGGAGGACACTTCCCCATAACCCCCAGGGCAAGGGTTTTAAGTTATGCCCTTGGGGCATATAAGGTTTTTATAGAAGGTGTTGTCGTAGAAACTTCAAAACAGGCTCATTCGATTTGAAATTCAAAGGGTTAGTGGCCTTTTTAATAGTCGTCAGTGATTGAAGGGCAATAACCAAACACATCTAATCAAAATTGTGAGATAGCCATTTTGTTCAGCGTAGTTGATTTCCAGATGGGAAATATGTTTTTGAGGAGGGCACTTCCCCAAAACCCTCAGTGCAAGAGTTTTAAGGTAAGGTTTTATTGAAGGCGTTGTCATAGAAACCAAAAAACAGGCTCATTCGATTGGAAATTCAAAGGGCTAGTGCCCTTTTTAATAGTCGAAAGTGATTAGAGGGCAACTAGTCCCCCCCCCCTCCCCAGGCCAATCGTTCTCCAAAACACATCCAATAAAAATTTTGTGATAGCCATTTTGTTCAGCGTAGTTGATTTCAAGATAGAAAATTTGTTTTTGAGGAGGAGACTCCCCCACAACCCTCAGAGCAAGGGTTTTAAGTTATGCCCTGGGAGCATATACAGGTTTTTATAGAAGGCGTTGTCATAGAAACTTCAAAAAAGCCCCATTCGATTGAAAATTCAAAGGGCTAATGCCCTTTTTAATAGTCGAAGTGATTGGAAGGCAACTAGCCCCCCCCACGCCCATCTTTCCCCCAAACACAACCAATCAAAATTGTGATATAGCCATTTTGTTCAACGTATTTTATTTCCAGATAGAAAATAGGTTTTTGAGGAGGAAACTCCCCCACAACCCTCAGGGCAAGGGTTTTATGTTATGCCCTGGGGGCATATAAGGCTTTTATAGAAGGCGTTGTAATAAAAACTTCAAAAGAGGCTCATTCGATTGGAAATTCAAAGGGCTAGTGCCCTTTTTATTTGTCAAAAATGATTGGAGGGCAACTAGCCCCCTTCCCCACACCAATCATTCCCCCAAACAAATCCAATCAAAATTTTGAGATAGGCATTTTGTCAGCGTAGCTGATTTCCAGATAGAAAATATCGTTTAGAAGAGGACACTCCCCCACACCCCTCAGGGCAAGTGTTTTAAGTTATGCCCTGGGGGCATATAAGGTTTTTATAGAAGGCGTTGTCGTAGAAACTTCAAAACAGGGTCATTCGATTGGAATTCAAAGGGTTAGTGCCCTTTTTGATAGTCGAGATTGATTGGAGGGCAACTAGCCCCCCCCCCCCTAAGCCCATCATTCCCCCAAACACATCCAATCAAAATTTTGAGATAGGCATTTTGTCAGCGTAGCTGATTTCCAGATAGAAAATATCTTTTTGAGGAGGACACTCCCCCACGACCTTCAAGGCAAGGGTTTTAAGTTATGCCCTGGGACCATATAAGATTTTTATATAATTCAAAGGGCTAGTGCCCTTTTTAATAGTCGACAGTGGTTGAAGGGCAACTATCATTCCCCCAAACATATCCAATCAAAATTGTGAGATAGCTATTTTGTTCAGCGTAGTTGATTTCCAGATAGAAAATATGTTTTTGAGGAGGACACTCCCCCAAAATCCTCAGGGTAAGGGTTTTAAGATATGTCCTGGGGTATATAATTTTTTTTTAGAAGGCGTTGTCATTGAAACTTCAAAAGGGGCTCATTTGATTGGAAATTCAAAGGGCTAGTGGCCTTTTTAATAGTCGAAAGTGATTGGAGGGCAACTAGCCCCCCTTCCACGCCCAACATTCACCCAAACACATCCAATCAAAATTTTGAGATAATCTTTTTGTTTAGCGTAGGCTAGTTGATTTCCAGATAGAAAATATGTTTTTGAGAAGGACACTCCCCCACAACCCTCAGGGCAAGGGTTTTAAGTTATGCCCTTTTGGTATATAAGGTTTATATAGAAGGCGTTGTCGTAGAACCTTCAAAAAAGGCTAATTCAATTGGAAATTCAAAGGGCTACTGCCCTTTTTGATAGTCAAAAGTGATTGGAGGGCAACTAGCTTCCCCCCCCCCCCACGCCCAGCATTCCCCCAAACACATCCAATCAAAATTTTTAGATAGCCGTTTTGTTCAGCGTAGGTGATTTCCAGATAGAAAATATGTTTTTGAGAAGGATACTCCCCCACAACCCTCAGGGCAAAGGTTTTAAGTAATGCCCAGGGGGCATATAATGTTTTTATACAAGGCGTTGTTGTAGAGACTTCAAAAAGAGCTCATTCGATTGGAAATTCAAAGAGCTAGTGCCCTTTCTAATAGTTGCAAGTGATTGGAGGGCAACTAGCCCCCCACGCCCATCATTCCCCCAAACACATCCAATCAGAATGTTGAGATAACCATTTTGTTCAGAGTAGGCTAGTTGATTTCCAGATCAAAAATATGTTTTTTAGGAGGACACTCCCCCACTACCCTCAGGGCAAGGGTTTTAAGTTATGCCCTGAGGGCATATAAGGTTTTTATAAGAAGATGTTGTCGTAGAAACTTCAAAACTCATTCGATTGGAAAATCAAAAGGGTAGTTCCCTTCTTAATAGTCGAAAGTGATTGGAGGGGAACTAACCCCTCCCCCACGCCCATCATTCCCGCAAACACATCCAGTCAAAATTTTGAGATAGCTATTATGTTCATCGTAATTGCTTTCCACATAGAAAATATGTTTTTGAGGAAGACACTCCCCAACAACCCTCACGGTAAGGGTTTTAAGTTATGTCCTAGGGTTTATAATTTTTTTTTAGAAGGCGTTGTCATAGAAACTTCAAAGGGGGCTCATTTAATTGGAAATTCAAAGGGCTAGTGCCTTTTTTAATAGGCGAAAGTGATTTGAGGGCAACTAGCCCCCCCCCACGTCCATCATTCACCCAAACACATCCAATCAAAATTTAGAGATAACCTTTTTGTTTAGCGTAGGCTAGTTAATTTCCACATAGAAAATATGTTTTTGAGAAGGACACTCTCCCACAACCCTCAGGGCAAGGGTTTTAAGTTATGCCCTGGGGAATATAAGGTTTTTATAGAAGGCGTTGTCGTAGAAGCTTAAAAAAAGGCTAATTCGATTGTAAATTCAAAGGGCTAGTGCCCTTTATGATTGTCGAAAGTGATTGGAGGGCAACTAGCCCCCCCCCCACGCCCATCATCCCCCCAAACACATCCAATAAAAATTTTGAGATAGCCATTTTGTTCAGCGTAGTTGATTTCCAGATAGAAAATATATTTTTAAGAAGGATACTCCCCCACAACCCTCAGGGCAAGTGTTTTAATTTATGCCCAGGGGGCATATAGTGTTTTTATAGAAGGTGTTGTTGTAGAAACTTCAAAAAGAGCTCATTCGATTGGAAATTCAAAGGGCCAGTTCCCTTTTTAATACAACTAGCCCCCCCCCCCCCGGCCTATAATCCCCCCACACACATCCAATAAAAATTTGAGATAGCCAGTTTGTTCAGTATAGTTGATTTATAGATAGAAAATATGTTTTTGAGGAAGATACTCCCCCAGAGCCCTATGGGCTAGGGGTTCAAGTTATGCCCTGAGGGCATATAAGGTTTTATAGAAGGCGTTGTCGTAGAAACTTCAGAAAAGGGCTCATTCCATTTGAAATTCAAAGTGCTACTGCCCTTTTTAATAGTTGAAAGTGATTAGTAATATTTTTTGTTGTTGTTGTTGTTTAAACCAGGGCACTTCGTATCGAAGGAGTTTTCGTGGAAACTTCGAAAGGGGCTCATTCGATTGAAATTAGAAAGGGCTGATGCCCTTTTTCATAGTCGAAAGTGGTTGGAGGGCAACCAATCCTCCTTCCACTCCCACCCTCCCATTTGCCCATTATGTTTAAAAACTAAGTGTTGCCTTAAGATTAAATCAAAATGCAATATGAGAATGCTAATTCCCAATAAGGAATCTCAGCAGTATCCCAAGAACGACTGAGGGTGTTATGTTCAAACTTTCGAGGCTACTTCTGCTCTTAAAATTTAACCAAATCAAAATAGTGTAAGTGTATCCAAGCTATAAAAGAAAGTGAACAGATTATTTTGGGAATGGTATCAAGTTTTCCATTTCAGGTCAACTAAAGGAGGTATGAAACTAAGTTAAACAGTACTATTTGTGTCCAGATTTTTAAAAGGGTGTATGTTTTTAAAAATTGCTGAAAATTTTTCTCTAGCATATAAATAGCAGGACAAACTATAAATTCCTAAAAAACGAAAAGATTTCAAGTATATTTTCTTTTTCCTGAAAAGACTATGTCAATATAAAACGAACAGAAATTAATTACGAAAACTTTTTCCACAAAATAAGTTCTTCAAAGAAAAGTAAAGAACTCCATTAAACAAAAAATGAGCAAAAATAAAATCAAATAATCTACCAAGCTCGAAACTACCACAAATCAGCATCGATAAATAAATGAAACCCAAAACAAACAGAATTACAATAAATAACAGAGTCAAAATCAAAACGAGCAGAAATTAATATAAGTTGGGCACAAAACCCCTATGCCTTGTCAAGGCCAGAACAAAATTTGCACTTTACTGAAAAAATACAAATGAATGTGCATTGTCAGTTTAGTATACATATACTGATATTTAGTAATCAAAATGTTAAAATTATTTGATTTATTAAAGTTAGAAAAGTAAAAAAATTTATATTTTTTTCATTTAAGTGCAAATTTTGTTCTGGCCTTGGGAAGGCATAGGGGTTTTACGCCCAACTTATGTTAATTTCTGCTCGTTTTGAGCTTGACTCGGTTATTTATTGTAATTTCTGTTCGTTTTGGGTTTCATTTATTTATCGATGCTGATTTGTGGTAGTTTCGAGCTTGGTAGATTATTAAATTTTACTTTTGCTCATTTTTTGTTTAATGAAGTTCTTTACTTTTCTTTGAAAAACTTATTTTGTTGAAATTTTTTTTTTTAATTAATTGTGCATTTAAAAATCAAATCAGAGCAAATAGAAGTTGAAGAACTTAATAGTTTAGATGGGCTGCGCACTAATCTGTTTTGACTAGAATCCTATAAATTGAGCACGGACGTTATCTTTTTATTATTATTATTTTTCAGCATGGACGTCAATTGGTCTTTCATGCACTTGCGTACATAACAGCCTCGAAGAGTGGCTTATCAGAAACTGAGCTTGAGGATCTCATTTCATTAGACGATATTGTTTTAGATGATGTATATCAATATCACATGCCACCGGTCAGACGAATTCCACCGCTTCTTTGGACTAGAATAAAGAATGATCTGCCAAATTACTTAAGTGAACGAGAAGCAGATGGCGTATCTGTCCAAAATTGGTATCACAGGTCTGAACGCGTTAATACTGCTCCTCTCCATTGATGTTTGTACTGTTCCCATATGACAATAGCCCTGAAGAATAAATTCGATATCTTACCTATAAACATTTTACAATTTTATTTGTATATTAAGACTTTCATTACAGTCCATACCGAGGCTGAAAAAGACAAGAGGACGAGGGATGTTGTAGGGTCATTTGCCTACTTTGTGCATTCCGTAAAGTAGTTTAATTTTCTTGCGTGGTTTTACTTCTAATAATGTGTAAAATGACTGCTTTACTGAAAAAAAAAGTAGGGACATAGGGTGTTGTTGGACGTGTTTACTTTCTGTCCCCATTCAAATAGACCTCTATTATTTAGGTTGACAAAACAACAACCTCTCTACTAAAAAGTTGGTGGTACGAGAGGAGCGTGGGCACCTCTTTGTTTCTCCTATCATACTAATTGATAATAATCATTGCGCGATTTTGGTTCAAACAAACTACAACATGCCTACCCTTCTGCTTATAATGACAGAAGAAGATGCAGGGGGATGGTGGAAGGACCACAATCTGAGCTTATGTCGGCCAAGGAAAGATTCAGCTTGCCTGTCCTTCTCGAAAAAATTTAGCAGAGATAGAGATGGGTGGCTATTGAAGAGGCACAGACATACTTCGTGACTTGTATTTAAAATACATGCGTAAGTCCTACTGGAAAAGTTGAGGTGGGGTTATGAAGGACGTGGAACTTAGAGGCCACGTATCTAAATCGGCCCTCCAATCATGCAAACTGAAAACTCTTATGCGTTTTTGTTTCGAATAAGAAGCAATATCTTCATCTTTGTGCTAAAAAGTCGGCAGTAGAAGGGCAAGGTGGAAGTTAGGGGGGTCGCGGCCCTTATTTTGCTTCGAATGAACTAGATTGGAAATCTTTGCCTGATTCTGCTTCAAACAAAGCATGTCACACCTACTTTTCGGCAAAAAATTTGTTCGACAGATGGGGAAACGTAGGAAGTATCAGGGATAACTCTTCAGCTTTGTGCCTCCAATAATTCTAATCTAACGTCCTAGTGTGATTCTGGCTCAAACAATGTTACATATACCTAGACTTTTACTAAAAGGCTAGTGACAGGGTTGAGGGACGGAGTGTTAGAGAGACCACAGATCCATTGTGGTCCTCCAACCATACAAGATGAAAACTTTTGTGCGGCAGGATGAAAATCCTGTTAAAAGGCCCTATGTTTTAGCAGTATAGTAGTTGGCAGTACAACGACTGCCTTTGCGCCTTCAAAAATGAAAACTAAAAACTGTTATGCCATTTTGTTTCAAACAAGGTGCAACATGCCTACATTTATGATGGCAGCTTGGTAGGCTGGGGGAGATGATGAGAGAAGTTTGCGGGTCCTCTCTGTGCTCCAGATCCAGTCTAGTACCAAATCAGAGCTTAGTTTAATTTGCACAGAGGGATTATCTTGATTTTTTCCCTCTTGAAATACACCGTATCAATGAACTTGTCAAATTCTCGGAGCTTTTAAAATGGTGCATCTCGTTAACAAAGTTTTGCATAAAAAGCTGTTTCTCTTAGTTCAAAATTTGATTTTCTTACCGTTACCAACTATCTAATATCACCGTTAAGAAAGGAGCAAAGGATAAGCTCTAAATTATTTTGAAACGAGATAGATGTTAAGGTTTAGAAGCCACATATAATGTCATTCCTTTGCCTCAATAAATTAAAAAAAAAAAAAAAAAAAAAAAAAACATAAGTAAACATAGCCAAAATTCAGAACAAAAATCACTTCTAAAATAATTTGACAACACTCACAGACTCGGGGCAAAATGTTCTTTTTATTGTGTTTCTAGACTGTACAGTTTATTATTCAAATAGAACAGGATGACTATGGGGTTAGGGAACCGTTGTAGATCTTAGCATTTTTACTTTTTAATCTTAATTTAGTTTTAAACTTCTACCTGCTTCCTTGGTTGAGTAGAGTTTTCCACTCGAAAGCAGAAATGCAGAGGGTTACCTCTTTGACGGTTACCAGTGGATAGCCCCTGGAAAATTCCTACCATGAAAAATCTCCTTTGAAAATTCCCCGCGGAAAATTTCTTCCGCGGAAAATTTCCCCCTTTCCATGCATAAAATTACCACCTGGGAAATTCTCCACTAATGATTCCCCAGACAAATTACCCCCAAGGAAAGTTGCTTTCAGAAATACCTTCTGTCAGACAACTTTTCGCAAAAAATCCCCCTATATTTAGCCTCTAAAAAGTTCCCCCTCCACACATAAAATTGAGTAGTCGAATGAAAAATGAGGGAAGGAATGGATTCTAGGATATTCTACCCATATTCCAAAATACAGGCAGAATATAGGGTCTAAAATATCCTACAGGATTCATTTTTATGTTTTTAATTTTGCGTGTGTGTGTTTTTGGGGACTTGGGTTTGAGTTATCATTGCAGGGCAAGATAAAGGTTAAACAAAAGAATTTGCATGCATATTTGAAATAAGGGATTTTCTCCATCTTAAATTTTCCTGGTCCTGACTTGCGGTTTGATTCCATACTATATAAGTTAAATTAAAAATAAAAAAAACCTTAAAGGTACTTCAGACGGTGAAAACTCTTTAATATGCCCCTAGGGGACGCGTTCTCGATAGTAAGGGGTGAACTGGTATCACGTAAAATAAATTTCGGTGCCAAACCAAATCCACGGGAAGTAATTACTCGTACTTTTCACTCCTAGCCTTCATCATAGGGTAACCCCTTTGCAGTTGCCACTATATTTCCATTTCATTTTTTACTCCTTATCTTTCTCTATAATGATAATTCAACCCCCCTAAATCGCGAAAAATTGAATTAAAGGAAATAATAGCATAAGAATAAATACTGTAAAATATTTTGTACCGCAAATTCTACCTATGTTTTTGAATATAGGAAGAATTTTACAAAATCCTTTCTTTCTTTATTCTTATTTCTTTGTCATATGCTCCCTTTGGCTTTTCAATTTTACATATGGAAGGAATTTTTAGGGGGTGATTGTCTGCGGGGGGAATTGTTCGTGTGAGATTTTTTTAGGGGAATTGCCCGAGGGTAATTTTCTGGGAGGGGAAAATCATCCTAGAAACCTCTTTGGCATAGACTGTGAAACTTTACATCAAATCACACCTTTTGGCTCTGACTCAAGGACATGCGAAACCTATCATTTCTAGCATCAGATAAGAATTGTACGTAGTTTTGTACATCAGTCTAGCCAGAGGTCTGTGCTTTCCTTAAGAAACGTGAAAAAAAACCATAAATAATACATTGAAGCCACAATGTTCTTTACTTACAGAAGTGCTCCCTCTGATACTACGGAATGATTCTAGTACACTATTTCCTACTAGTATCTTTCAAAAAATTGTTTGATCTTGGGACACTTGATTTTTCCAAGATTTTATTTAGATCGGTGTAAATTCACTTCGGTTCTGAAATTAAGTTCAAATTTATGCAATTAATACACATGGCTGAAGACAGGTTTTACGTCTAAAACCTAGACAATCGATTTTTACTTACATAATATAATTTTGTTTTTTATTTCTTCTCTTAAAATATACAACATTGTGGCAAGAATTTTTGAATTTCATCTGATAGCGATTCAACTTGGCGACTAATTGGATTTAAACGTAATGAACTGTTACCTAGAATTTCTTTCTTCATCCTACTCCTTTCTACTCATAGAATGAAATAGTTTCTATGAGTCTCGTAACAAACGAGTACAGGCAAAATAGTCTCGTAACAGTTCAGATGCTTTAATTATGTTTTTATTTCAGGCAATTCCGGGAAACAGCTCTGGAACGATATTTTAGTGAAGAAGATCAATCAATCTATTTCCATTCAATGATTGCCGAATATTTTCTTGGTGTTTGGGGTGGTGGAAAACCTAAACCCTTCAAGTATACGGAAATGCAGATTATGAGGTAGTGTAGTTGGGATCTTCATTCATAACTTAGACGAAGTTATTGGAATATCTCCAGCAGATGTCTCATCTTAAAATAGGCTTAACTTTTATTTCTATGTATGCAACCGTAGGGCCTGCCATATAAGGAGAGGGTAGGCCTTCTGGTCCCGCCCCCCACTTCCGAAATCTCAAGATTTTTCTTCTATTTTCACATAATTCTTCTTATAGTTTTAACTGCTGTGAGAAAAAAAAAAATCAGAGCCAGCCACACGATGTTTAAAGTACTATACAGCGGATAAGGTAAGAGTAATTTTGCCAGAGTTGCATCAATATTAGGTCCAAACATATATACGCCCTATGCCCATGGAAAATGATCAATGAACAAATTTTGGATGCAAAATACGCTAAATTGGCGTTTATAGTGTGCTATGCACCCACAGATGATGCAGACGACATCATTAAGGGTGAGTTCTGCTATAAAATTCAATCACTGATCGATTCGGTCGTCATCCACGACGTCCCCTGCGTTGCAGGGAACCTTAATGGAAAAGCCGGTCAAGACAGATATTACTGCCAGGAAAGGATAGAACATCACGGACTTGGTAGCATACACAAAATGATGCTCAACTTGTCGGTTTTGCCATGGGGAACGATTTACTAATTGGCGGTACGCTCTTTCAACATAAAAAATCCATAAATACTTTTGGGCATCATCAGATAGAACCACTAAAAATCAAATCAACAGTTCCTGATTTGCCAGGGATGGCGGATGAGCTTAAAAGACGTTCAAACTTTCAGAACTGCCGATGTGGGTCCAGATCACGAACTGGTAGTCACAACATTGAAACTGAAACAGAAGTCAAATAATCGGAAACAAAAGACGCACATGCTCAGAAGTTCTGACGTAGACAAGCTATGTGACGAGGAAGTCTGATTTGCGTTTGGTATGAAACTGTCCAGTAAATTTGAAGCCCTTGATGACCTCCAAGAAGATGTCGAGGAAGCCTGAGAGACGATTGGCAAAAAATATACAGATGTGGCCGAATAAACTCTCAGGCCTAGAAAACCAGTTAAGCAACATTGGAAATCCACGAAAACCTGGGATTTCATAGCAAATCGCAAGAAAATTAAACACAACTCTCTTGTGGAAAATGTTCAATTAACGACGACCAAGAGCTTGACGCGCAAAGAAGCTGATAAAAAAATTAAAGAAAAGTACCAGGCCCAAGGGACGGAAATATATGAATGAAAAAGCTAGGCAGTCTGAATAAGAAGCAAGCCGTAGAAACATACGAATCGTGTATGGCCTTACCAAAAAAATCGTATACAAGTCACTTTTATATGAATACCAAGTAAAGAATGAAGGAGAAAAGTTCCATATAGACGTGGAAGAACAAAAGGAAGGATGTGCTAGTTATTTTGAATCTATTAAATTACCCTGCACTTGTAGTTCCACCTGATATACTAGACCAGCCAATTTTCAATCTCAGCATCAGTGACGACAAACCGACAGCCAACAAGTTACTCTCATCAGCTAAAAAACTGAAAAATGGGACGATTCCCGGTACAGACCACATTTTAGTGGGAATGATCAAGTAAGGCCTGAGCCAAAACTTGCCCATCTGTCTGTCCTTCTTATCACCCCTCTGGCAGACAGAAAGGTTCCCCGAAGTATGGAGAACAGGAATTATGGTCAAACTCTTCATGAAAGGAGTTGCAAGAGAATGCGGCAACTACCGAGGCATCAATCTATCCTCAGTACCGGTGAAGCTTTTCTCAACCATAATACTGGGATGACTCCAAGGTGAATTTCGGTCCCACACGCGTGAAGAGCAGCATGGTTTGAGGCCAAAACGATCCTGTGTCAACCTTATTTTTACTCTAGGCATGATGCTTGAGGAATCTGATGAATGGAGAGAACGCTTGTACATACTCTTCGTGGACTGCGAGAAAGTGCTTGTTTCAGTGGATCGTCAAACCATGTGGAGAGTCTTGCGGTGTTACGAAATTCTCGAGAAGCTAGTCCGTCTAATAGTTGCCATGTACGTAGAGATGGAGTGCTGTGTTAAAATCTCTAATGGCAACACGTGCTACTTCAAAGTCATGACTGGCGTCAAGCAAGCCTGTGTTATGTCACCTTGTATTTTCATCCTTACTGTATTTTCATCATTAAAAAGACAAATGGACAAGGAATCTGTATTGAACGCAAGCTTCTCCAGGACTTGAATTTTGCAAATGATGTTGGGGTCATAGAAGCCAAAAGGCAAAAATTCAGGAATTCATAAACAAACTCGCAGAGAAAGCTGAAGATTTTGGATTACACATCAACGCTCCAAAGACTAAAGCTATGTCCATAAGCATTTCCCCATGGGAATTCAACTGGGAGATAGAGACATCGAAAAGGTGACGGACTTCAATTATTTAGGCAGTACAGTAACTTCCACTGGTGACGGAAAAATAATAACGCGCCAGAATAGCCCTAGCCAATGCAGCATTCAAAGTCTTCTACCAGTCTAGAAATTCACAGTATGCTCACAGAAGCTGAGATTCAGACTGTTCCTAAGCAATGTTTTGTCTTTTCTGAGTTCCTCTATGGAATACCTTAAGCTAACCACGGAACAGGAGAAACTTATCACCATCTTTGAAAATAAGTGTTTTCGCTGGATTCTAAGGATAAGCTGCAGAAAACATGTCAGCAATGACCAGATTCGTACTCACACATGCCAACCAGATATTACCTCTGTTGGGAGGCATCGAAGAAGGCGATACCTTGGATATAGCCTTCGTGTACCAGATCATAGACTTCCTAAAATGATCCTCCACTGGCAACTAGAATTCAAACTCATTTAATTCAAAAACAAGACATAGCTCTCATGGGCAAAGCCAAAATATGATGTCTCTTAGTCATAAATAGCAAAATAAAGTTGTCTGATAAGACTTCGTCAGAATAAATAAACTAATGGATAAAAATACTTGAGGTTGACAATAAAATTGTCTGATAAAACTTCGTCAGGATAAATAATCTAAAGAATAAAAACACTTGAGATTGAGAATAAAATTGTCTGATAAAACTTTGTCAGGATAAAATAAACTAAAGAATAAAAACACTAGAGATCATTGTAATATTTCATAAAGCTTGGCAGAAAGCTTTTACTGTAGCACATGGTGTTACAGTTGACTGAGGTCAGTTTCGGAACCTTCTCAGCCACTTTCCTGGGGGGATGAGATCTTATAGAGACAAAAGGTGGGGGAAGGAATGATCGGTAGATGGGATGTTGGAAGAGGGAAGAGCCAAATCTTTGGCATAATTTTTCTCGGTGGGAAGAAAGGGATTCAAGTTTAAATTCTTTGAGGTAAAACGAGTAAGGTAGAGGGGAATCGGCATAAATGATTTGCAGTGATCTCTTCTGAACTCGTCCTATTTTATCAGTTTCATCCTGGGTAAGGGCAAAGTGCCAAACCGGACAAGCACATTCAACTAACAGCCGGATGACAGTGCAAAATATTAGTTTTAGCTTGCCCTTAGGAGCACGAAATTCTTTCAGTGATTTTAGTATTTGGATTGCGCCGTTAGCTTTTTTTACAATTGTCTTTGTATTCTCCCGCCGTGAGAGGTCAGAAGAAATCATCACACCAAGCAAATTTATTTTATGACTTATTAGCTTAGAAGCGATAGGAGTTTCGAAAGACGGCTGAGTATTCCGAAGAAAAGAAAATGTCGTGACCGAGCATTTGTCTTTATTCACGACCATGTTTAGTTCAGCCGCCTCTGAGGTAACTAGGTCGATGAAACCACCAGCATTGCTCTTCGAATCCTCAGATACGACTTCCGTTAAGGACAAGTCGTCAACGTATTTTCATCTGTCTTCCAGCCCAGCAGCAATTTCATTTATCATGAGGAGGAAGCCCAGCGGCCCGATCACAGTTCTTTGCGGAATTCCACAAAAAACTAGAAGAGAAGTGGAAAATTGGTCTTTATACTTTACAGTTTGCTCTCTATTTGTTAAGAAGCTCTTCATGATTTTAATAATAAAGCTGGGGATATTTTTTCAGCCATTTTTTCTAAAAGGATTTTGTCAAGGAAACAAGGTCAAATGCTTTTCTAAAATCAATTGGAATTAAATTTATCTATTTTCCAAGTTGATCCAGGTGATTTAATATAAAATCAATTAAATTAACGAGGTAATGAACTTTCGAACACTTAGGGATGTTACCAAATTGCATTCGATCAGTTACTTTCAAAAGATATTTTTCAGCCATCCGGCAACAAAGCTTTCGTATATTCTGCTAAAAACTGACGTAACTGTGATCAGCCGGACACCAGAGAAATCATTAGCTGCTCCTTTCTTTGGAATGGGGGTAATATACCCTTTCTTCCGTTTCTTTGGAAACTATCCTGTTTTTGCTATATTATTAAAAATTAGCTAAAGGGGAAAGGATAATTCTTCAGCAAATGCTTCAATGAGAGCAGCTGGAATGTCAAAAGGTGCAGCGGAAATTCTTTTCAAGGAAGAGAGTTTACGGATTATAATTGCCGATGAAATATCAGCAATTAAATTATCATCTGAAGGTGCAATCAAATTTACTGGAGGATCCTCAGGTGGAAGAGGGGGGTAAGACTGCACAATTGAAGCAAAATGGGCATTTAAATCATTCGCAGTTTTCTCTAGAGGCTCCTCCTTCATGAAGTCAACTGGTTGAGAACTTTTACTGGTCAGACTTTTTACTTTACTGAAGAACTGCGAAGGCTTGGACTCCAAAAGATAGTCAACTTCATTTTCATAATAATTTGCTTGTGCCTCTTTGATTTTTCATTTTATTTGGTTTGCCAACTGTTATGCTTGGTTATCTTGACCTTTTCGTGTTAGGTGCATCACAGTTTTAAGTTTTCGGTATCACAGTTGAAAGTTGTCACAGTTGGAAGTAGTCACAGTTGCGGTCACGTCCAGTCTCATTTGCACCCGCAATAGTAGCAGTTGTAGTAGTGGCACTGAAAGTTTCAAGTTAATACCCGTACCTCTTCCTAAGATATTGCAGATACGCCTTTTCGATCTATCTTTAGCCTTTTTGGGACCAAATATTCCCCCTTTCCTAATGATAAATCCCGCATGTAAAAATGAACAAATGGCATAATCTAAATTCCTTGCCCAGGGTGCTGTTGGGGCACGGCATCCCCAGTAGTGGCGAATCCAGGGGAAGGGCAAGGGGGCGCACCCCTAACATGGTCGAAAGTAGTGTAATTTACTTAATTAACGCAAGTTTGCGTTAATTAAACTTGCTCCTAACGCAAGTTCATTGGATCAATCTCTTTTGCCCCCCCTCCCCCCTAAAACAAATCCTGGATCCGGCCCTGGTCCCCAGAGGCTTATCTATTAGATGTTCGTACTATTTTGAATAATTTGGCTTTTAAAGATCTCTAATTAAGAGAATCTAAAAGGCAAACACGGAAGGGCACTGCCCTTCGTTTCTCTTTCAACATACCTTTAAAGTTCAAACTTAACGCCATTAACCGGTACTTAGATATTGCTATGGTGTCCATTTGAAAACCCTCCTGCATTTAGTGTGCTTTGATTTGTTTGACTTTCTCCTCAACCTTCAACCACTTACCCTTCAACCACTTTTGACTCTTAACAAGGGCACTAAAACATTCAATTTAAAATAAAAGTTCATACGAACGCCCCATCCATAAAAACCTTATATTTTAATTTCTGTTAATTAGACCCCTTGCCCCGGGAGCTGGGAGGAGGGGTTCAATCCCGGAAGCATAGTTATTTGGCCTTTGGACTATTTTGAGCAAAATGGCTATCTGGAAATTTTTATCAGATGCATTTGGGGGGCATTGGAAAAGGCATGGGATTGGTGTGCTGGTTTTCCTTTAATCTCTTTAGACTCTTAAAAAATGAACGAGAAATTTAGATCTTTAATCGAATGAGCCCCCTCCAAAGTTTTTACGGCCTCCTTCCCTTTTTAGCCTCCCTTCCCTTTTTAGAGACTCCATTGCTTCGTCACTGATCAAAATATCGGATATGCTTCCGAAGAAACAATGCCCCACGGTCCCCTCGACAAGGATTATAAATTAAGTGAACTTGCCCTTTTTTACAAGCCCAATTTATTGTTAGAAAAACAGGGGATGTTTGCTTCTAGGTGTGTTCTAAAGGGCTAAGGTTATCACGTTGAAACTTGGGGGAATGTTGAGGGGGCGTGTTATTTTAACCCTAATGTAAAGTTATTCTGTTTGTTCTGTTTGGTCTGGAACATTTAATGTTCACCTGAAACCTTTGCGTGTTCTCCGGAATTCAGCTTTGCGTGCTATTTATGGAATCGATAGACTTGCCTCAGTTAGAAATATGTATCTGCGAGTCTGTATTTTACCATTTTCAGGGTTGTGCTTATTTTATAAGCTTCAACTAATGCATGATATTATTAATAATACTGTTCCAATGTGTCTTCGTCATATGTTTGAAACAGCTGCTAATGTCCATGGGCATTCAACGAGACAGGTTGGTATGTATAGAAGGCTGATTAGAGTCTTTGTGAGGTCTGCTTTCTCTGCTGGTCATATTCTTCCGGTGCTGTGGCCTCCGACGCCATCTTCTATTAAGGGTATTGCTGAAAGGTCTGGCTTCCGTGAGCAGTGTAGGCACCTTTGCCTCCAAGTTTATGAATTCTAATAATTTTTTTTTGTTTTTGTTGTTTTTTTTCAAGTAGTTCTATGTTTTTAATATGTTTTATATGCTTTTTTTGTTTTGTTCTGAAATGGGAACCCGAATGCACTTATGTAAGTGGATGTAAGTTTTTTTTGGAGTTGCAATACAAGCCCAGGTTACTGGGCTTCATGCTTTTTTGTTTATTTTTTTGTGAGTAAATTATATCTCCATTGAAAAAAAAAGATACTATGCCCATCCTGTTATCAAAAAGGTGTATCTGTAATATCACAAGACAAGCTAAGTTAAGGAGGATATTTTGAAGCATGTTGAGGCATAAGGCCTGTCGAGAAGGATGTTAAAAAGTGGTCGGAGGGCGACCTATCCCCCCCATTGCCATTTTAGCTGCCTTCCCTCGAAAGATATCTGATCAAAATTTTGGAATAGCCATCTTGTTTAAAATAGTCAAAAAGTCAAATAACTATACCTCCGGGGATGGCATAAACCTTTCTCCAAAACACCGGTTTATTGTTTATTTGGTCTATTGCGCACAGGCGGCTGTTAGTTTTTTTTGCCAATTTAAATATCTAATACCCAAACGGGTTTTGAGGGTCAACGACACTTGTTTTCGTGTATAGCCTAAACAAGTTTGCTTCTGGCAGTTGATGTTTCCATTTGTTTAACGCAAATAAAACTCCTTATTATTAAAAAAAAACTTTGTAATACTGCCTTATCTCATTTGCACTAGGAGCCAAAGATTTTTCTCTTCAAGACGTTTCTCTTCAAGACATTTTAAAAGACATTTTCAAGACGTTTTTCAAGACAATTTCAAGACGTTTTTAAAGATTTTGTTCTTCAAGACGTTTTTCGTCAAAACATTTTCAAGACGTTTTTCAAGACGTTTCAAGACGTTTTTCAAGATGTTTTTCTTCAAGACTTTTCTCTTCACGATATTTTTCTCAAAGACGTTTTAAAGACATTTTTCAAGACATTTCAAGACATTTTTTTACGTTTTTTTCTTCAAGACGCTTTTCTTAAAGACATTTTTCAAAAAAAAATTCAAGACATTTCAAGGCATTTTTCAAGACACTGGCCCATAGTGGGGAACCCCCGCACGTAAAAAAAAAATGATCTTAGTACCCCCTTAAAAATTGATAAGGCTTCGGATCACACAGGTTTTCCAGCCCTATTATCATTATAGGTTCGAATCCACCAGTCCCAGCCCTGGATCAGTATTAACAGTGCATTGGAAGGATAAAAACTTACAGCTTATTTTAAAAAGTGAAAAGTGGCCCTGAAAGTTTCAAGTTGATATCCTTACCTCTTTTTAAGATATTGCAGATAGGCCTCTTTGATAACTTAGATACATATAGTTTCTTTGTTCCAAAAAGCCTTGTAATGCTACCCTATCAAATTTGCACTAGGAGCCAAAGATTTTATTCTTCAAAACGGTTTCTTCAGGACATTTTTAGAGACATTTCAAGACGTTTTTCAAGATTTTTTTTTCTTCAAGACGTTTTTCTTCAAGACATTTTCAAAACGTTTCAAGTCGTTTTTGAAGATATTCTTCTTCAAAAATGTTTTTTCAAAACGTTTCTCTTCAAGACATTTTTTTCAAGACAATTTCAAGACATTTTTCAAGATTTTTTCAAAACGTTTCTCAAGATTTTTTCTTCAAGGCGCTTTTCTTCAAGACATTTTTCAATAAAACTTTCAAGACATTTTTCCAGACACTGGCCCATAGTGGGGAAACCCCGCATGTATAAAAATGATCTTAGTATTCCCTCGAATAATTCATAAGGCTTCTGAGCGCACCGTCTTTTCCAACACTATTATCATTCCAGGTCCAGATCAACTATTCCGGCCCCGGTTCCAGTTCTAGTTCTGGTTCTGCCAGTTCCAGGCTCAGTTCCAGGATTTTCTTATGCGGTTGCACCCCATGGTACTCCGTGGCTGGTCATTGACAGTAGTTAGGTTATAGTATGTTTTCGATGAGTATTAATAGTGCACAGGAAGGATAAATATTTACATCTTATTTTAAAAAGTGAAGATGAATTATTTTAAGTAAGTGTGCGTACATGATAGAGTTATCGTAACATTGAATGCTCGTAACAATGAATATCTGAACTATGAAACAAGTAATAATGGGGATCTTATTAGAAATGTATGTGTGCATTGTCATGACAGTGTGAGATTAAATTTCTTTGGAGTACCGAAAAAATTCAACATATGTGATGGTGGATATGCCAGAGTGAGATTTCCAGATTTGTTATCAATAAAAAAGAATGCAAGTCTAAAACTAAAAGTTAATGACGAGGGTCATCTTCTTGCTTATGGTTCTGGTAACAGAATGCTGGTTGATAAATCTTATTTTTGAAATTTTGACATTTATATCTCATAATCGGCTATAGCTCGAGCGTTAGTTTTTGTTTCAAAATTAAGAACAAAAATCGCTTATATCATTGTGCTTGTTTTTATTGGCCTAAGGTGAGCCTTTCTTGAGATAAAACAGAATGAATATCAGTTTCGGCAAAACCACCTGAAAATTCCGGAACACAGGTAAGATATGGCAAAACGGAATAGGCTCAGCATGAATTAGAAATGTAACTTTCGGCAAAACGTATTTCATTTGACAGGGGTAGATCCAGGATTTTTTTAGGGGGGGGGGCAAAATAGGTTAATCCGATAAACTTGCATTAGCAGCAAGTTTATTTGACGCAAACTTGCGTTAATTAAGTAAATTACACTACTATAGACAAATTTTTATACCGCCAATTAACAATTTCTGGCTTTAACCTTCGGAGCATTAACGGCAGAGGCTGCTTCGGGACAGGCTGGAATTTTAGTTGAAATACTAGGTACATCACCTTTGTTACAACTTCTAATAAGACTTTTCATATATATGCCACATCTACTGCTGGCATCAAACTGTAAAGCTATTCTACGTCTTTTATTTTTGCTTTTGGCAAATCAGCTACTATATTTGAAGGTACAGGAGACAGCAACCTTTCCACAACATTCACTGCTGACACATTGGGTATTGGCCTCCTTGGGCTAGCCTCTGGTGCAATCAGCGCTACAGAAGGAGTAGCATCCATAAACGAAGTTTTTTTTAGAAAACCCCTTTGCATAGTCCTTGCTTAAACTGTAATAACTTCACTTTTGAAAATGACACTAAGTTATACTTATAGTATTTGGACGTTTTGGCGTAATCAAAACTTCTGCTTCGTCATTGGAACAATGACAAACGAGTCAAGGGGCCAAATAATCAAAAGCTTTTTTGTCAAGTCTAGTAGTGAAAAGACTTCCGTGTGCTTCAAAGACCTCTCAATGACGCTGTGAACAGCTTCGACCTCAAGAATCGTCGAGTGGTCAGGGTCAGAATGCTTCATCGTTATACCCTGGACATGTGAATGCTTCTTCGAGATGCATTGCACTATGTAGCTTATTATTTGATTACGATTTTGAGACACACATAATAATGTAACCAAGGTTTTGATGTCAGGATAAGTAGTAAAAACCTTATCAAGGATAACAAAAGATCACTGGCAATATCATTTCCACGTCTACCAGCAAGACATTCTGACCAAAAAAAACAATAAACTTACTTGATTAGCTCTCCTGTCTGTCTGTGAAAGTTAAGAATAGCAGTTAAGTTAAAGCAAGTGATCTTCCTTTTGTAAAAAAAAGGACGAAACATACCCTTTTGGCAAAGAAACGTTTTCTATATCAAAATAAAACATGCAGTTATCCGAAGCCCTATCCTTATCTCTTTCTTCTTTGCTTTCTAGTTTTCCTTTCACATGTTTTGTATGACAGGTTTTGACCTCCTCAAATAATTCAACGCCATTTTTGACCTCCTCAAATAATTCAGTACCATTTTTTTCAGCCACCTCTTTTTCTTCAAAACATCACATCTGTCAGTTTTAGGAACATTAAATGCAAGATTAAATTCACAATTGAAAACTTTTCTGTACATGTTTTGCTTGAGAGGTAACTTACCATCTTTCACACACTTACTTTCATACAATGAATGCATTTTGCCTATATTGAGTGAAGGGTCGAGGAATTTTTTGTTGGTTTTGGGACGACAGTAAATAGATTCAATAATTGGGAAGCTTTCAATGTGCTTTTACCCATGAGCCTTCATTTTCACCTCCTTTAGAACTGTGGAAGCAAACTCCTTCTCTCTGCTGTCTGTCTCTCTGCGTGTGTGCATCTATCCGTCTGTCTTATTTTTGTTTTTGTATGTGTATCTCTCTGTCTTTGTATCTTTCCGTGCGTATGTGTGTTTCTTTATATGTTTGTATCCGTCTGTATGTCTGTCTTTATATGTGTATATATGTCCATATCTCTGTCTCTGTGTCTCTCTGTACTTGTGTGTCTGTGTTTTTCTGTGTGTGTCTGTCTGTCAGTTTCTTTCTGTGTGTTTTTCTGTTCGGTTATCTCTCTGTCGGTCCTTGTGTCTCTCTGTGCCTTTGTGTCTTTGTCTCTGTGTGTGTAAATTTGCTCATCTGCCTTTCTTTATGTGTTTGTGAGTGTGTGTATATATGCTCGTCCGTCTTTCTGTCTATCTTTGTTTCCCTCCGTGTGTGTGTTTCTGTGTGTGTGTGTCTCTGTGTGTTTTTATCTGACCGTCTGTTTGTCTTTGTGTCTCTCTATGCGTGTGAGTCTCTCTCTCTCTCTCTCTGTGTTTGAGTGTTCGTGTGTGTCTGTGTGTGCGTGCGTGTGTGTCTGTGTCCTCCTGTCTGTGTGTATCTGTCTGTTTATAAATTGTTGTGTCTTTCGGTGCATGTCTCTCTCTCTGTGTATATGTGCGTGTTTGTGTATGTATGTGTGTCTGTGTTTGTTTATCTGCCCATCTGTCTGTCTGCCTTTTTGTCTCTCTCTATGTTTGCGTCTGTTTGTGTGTGTGTGTGTGTTTGTGTCTGACTCTTTGTGTGTGTGTGTGTGTGTGTCCGTCGACGGCCGGGGTGGGAGGATGGCATAAGGAAAGATTAAAGGTAAATGGGAACTTCCTGTGAGCGTGTAGAGGGAGGCTTTGAATAGATTAGGATGGAAGGGCAGCGTGCCCTGTGTTGGCCTCGGGTGGTTTGGTGCTGCGGTGTGTTTTTACTAGTAGTAGTAGTAGATTATGACGAGGAAAAAGAGCAAAAAAATAGGAAATAATATGCATAGCACCGTTGAAGTAAAAAACTGTCTAATACTAGTTTTGTTTTTGCTTTTGTCTATGACTGATGAACATCCATCTTTCCATTAAGTTTGACGTGTAGAAAATGCCTAACAAAAATGATCTTGCAGATTTAATCTTCCAAGTGCAGATGGAGAGGCTGATCGAAAGGTGCCCTTACAGCCACTAGTTTTTCAGTCAAAGGATGGAATTGTATCGCGCTACAACTTGCGCAAGGTAAAGTATCATTTATTTGGCGTGAGTTACTCGCGGGCAGCAAGCTGCATGTGGCCGTTGAGGATGTTGGATAACAGTGATATTACTTCTATCAAATCACACTCGGCCTGCTGTGACATATAAAATTAGAATATTCATTATTACATAAATATAGTCTACTCTTTTTTTGTTCACCAAGTTCTTATAAAATATGTTATGTGTACCTTATTTTCTATCATAATTTCTGAACAATATTTTGAAAGGTATAGGGTTAATTTTGTCAGACTTACAGTGCTGATTACCTAATTTTCATAGATGTCTGACTTGAATAATAAAAAAGTGGCCCTTAAATAAGATCTATTCAAGACAAACTCCGTCAATTGTAAAACGAAACTTAGTATGAAGACAATAAGATGACGGTTAACAGTGATTAAAGTAATGAATAAATAGATATGCGTATTCAATGTAGTAAAACTCTACAAGAGTACTAGAAAATCTAAGGATAGAATACATATAACAGAAAAGGCAAGAGATAATCGCTTCTGATTTACAAAAGATGAATTTTTTCTTAAAAAAAAGAGCCTAAAACAAAACAAAATAATCTGAGGGGCTGGAGCCTCCCAAAAATGGGCTTCACAAGGAAATTTTTTGTTTGTTTTAAGGTTAAACACACTAATACTTTCAACAAAACAAATCTTGAAAAGATTACTTGAATAAGCAGTGGATTAAGACGCATATATATCCAAACTTTCCACTGGGTGAGACAGGATGGCCTCAGAACTATTTAAGACAGAATTGGATGAACATTCTCGATCTGTATGATTAATTAATTTTTAAAAAAATGAGTTTAAAAAAAAGATGAAATTAAACTCTATAGCTTATGTAATTAAAGACTGGAATTATCATTACAGCAGGCCCAAGAGGGAAAGGATACCAGCGTCATTACCAGATAATCCTCATTATAAAAGATCTATAATGCTCAAAACCACATTTTTTAACATCTCGTGACGAGTAATAATCATGGGATACCATATAAATCTCGAAAGGTATTTGATTAATATCCTAGTTCGGAAACAGATTTTGTAGCATGTCATTTCTACGCCTTAATATTACAAGAAAAATTTGTGATTTGACACTATTGAACATTAAGAAAGTAGAGTGTAATATGAAAATATGAGCAGCAAACATCATAGTAAAACTAGCAATAGCAATCAGAGTAGCATTGGAGTGAAACGAGAACTATATTACATATATAATAACAATTACCGCATTCAGAATGGAAAAGAAAACAATTAAAATTTTGTTCAAAAGTGAATATAATGAACATAACTTCGATGCGGAATGGACCAAAGTAATTATGAACCACCTAGAGGAAACTAGATTGAGTCATCCATTGAAAACCAATAACAAATAGTAACTTTTTTTTGTGGATACATTTTTGAATATAAGCTAAAAGCTATTGGATATATCTCACATTTTTAGGTAGATCACATTAATTATTGAAGCCAATTAGCATAATTGTAGAACAGCTATGAACCTACATTTGGATGTTACAACAATAATCACCCAGAACTTACAATACTTGAAATATAATTGTATCGTAAAAACAATTACAAGTATTAGTTACGAAAAGCTAAAAAATGAGTTTACCCTAGAAGTTCAAATAAACAATGAGATATCACATCCAAGAATTATTAATTTTAATCTTCAAAATTTATGAAATAATTAAAAAATTTACATTTCCCGCACGATTAATTTGGTTAGCTGCAACGTAACACGTTGATCATGCAAAATTACATGAACCAATAGCCATTGAAAATGGACCTCTGATTTAGGTTAGATTAAATTAACCCAAGTTAGTATAACTTGGTTTATTACAGCTGAACAATTATGGTCAAGATCAATTGCATAATGAATGGACTATTAAAAATATATACTTTTTTAGGCTAAGTTAAATTAACTTGAGTGGTTATAATTTGGTTAATCACACCCGAACACGATCGAACGTGTATAATTGCACAGCTCGATTATCATTAAAATTGAGCCTTGATTGAAGCTACAATAACCTTAGTTATCTTGATTTAAGGCAGATTAGCGTAAGTCATCTTTGCTTTAGGTTAAGCTATGTTAATTTAGCTTGAATGAAGAAAGTGATGAAAAAAGCATCTAAAACTTAGTTAGAAGATATAACACTTGGTGAAGAAAGTGATTTTTAATGTTTAGTTAAACGCTGTTAGTTAATAACAATGCATAGGGAACAAATAGTAGATTTTAATACTATAAGAGCAACAGTATATTTAAGAACAACATTTCACTCTTCGCTGATAAATTTGAAGCATTTGTAAGGTTTTGAACTATCTTTTATTTTTTTCGGTAATTCGGTGTATCTGGCACCATCTATGAATCATCATATGATTTGATAATGTAGATTTCTGAACAAAATTTATTTAGTTCAGATCCTATATGTATATGGTTTTTTTCTCCAGTATTAATTTGGAGTATGAAAAACGATCTTTTGTTACATATCTTACGTTTGAATGGATTTTCTCCTCAATGAACTTTCGCTCAGGATTCTTTTTCCTAAGTTTTTAATTTGTATTGTTTTAAATATGCCGTTCTGATTACTACACATATGTTGGTGGTCATTTCAGTGCATTCACGTTTAAATATCTCTTCTAAATCTAGTTGAGAAAAAATATCTTCATTTGAAATGTTTTGAAATTTGGTATTAAATAGTTCTATTCTTTTATTTGACCTGTAGTTGTTACTTGCGTTGGAGATGCTACAATATTCCTGCACTTGCATTATATAATCTTCAAAGGCCAAAATTAAGTTGAATACTGTTTGTTTATTTCAACTGTGGTACATTCGATAGCAGCAGAATAGGCATGTGCTCACCAAAAAAAGTAACTAGTTTCATTTAACCACTTTCTTGCTGAATTTTTATCATTGGATAGTCTCAAACTTGGGCAAGTGAGCAAAACAAATTGACGATTAAGTCAGTTAAATGAAGTAAATTGCATATATTAGCATGATGTGTCTTATGTTTGCACCCAAGTCACTTTAGTCTCACAGATAGGTCCTCTCATTTATCTAAGAAAGTTGTTTGACGTGTCTTATTTACTAATTGTTGTTTATGGATATGTTCGAGCAAAGGAATGTATCTAAGGACTGTCTATTGAGATATGGAGTTACCCTATTATTTAGGACTGAGATCTAAGTTTCTCAGACGCTTTAGTAAATTGCCAAAAGCAGGATATATTTCATGGGAACATTTAATGGTTTTATTGTAGCTCTGCCTTACTAAATTCTGATTATTAGAAACTAAACATGAAAATGTTTGCCATGAAAGTGTCAAGTCAGTTAGATGTTTCATATAAGTATCCTTAAACATTCGAAAAGGAGGTTGAAATTGCATGCATTAGCATAAGACGTCTTATTATTATAAGTAAATCACTCTAATTTGCTAAAATAATGGCTATTAACATGGTTAAATATGGAAATTTAACTAAACATTGTATATTGTGATACGGAAGTACCTTATTTCTCAAGACTGAGATCAAAGTTTCTCAAACAATTTTATAAATTATCCCTGAGAGCAGAATATATTTTATGAATACGGTTAATGGTTCCACTATAGCTTTACCCTGTTTAACTTGGTTATTGGGTAGTCTCAAACACTTTTGTGTAAGCTAAAAAGTGTCGAACAAGTCAATCTTATGACATAAATTGTATGTAGTAGCATAAGATGTCTTATGTTTGTACCTAAAGCATTCTAAGTTCACAGATGTGTCATCTCAAATATTTAAAACTATTAGAAGCTTGACTGTTACAATATTACAATATTTAAAACAAGTCTGGTTTGCTAAAATGATGACTATAAATACGGTCAAGCGTAAAGTTGTACCTAAAAAATTTGTAATGTGATATGTAGTTATGCTATTTCTCAAGGTTAATACATAAGTTTCTTAAACAATTTAATAAACTATCAATGAGAGCAGAATATCTTTAATGAATACATGGTAAATAGTTTTATTGTAGCTCTGCATTGCTACATTTTGATTATTGGAAATATAAACATAGAAATTTACGCAGCAAAAGTGCCAAGTCAGATAAATATTTCATATAAATCTCGTTAAATATACTAAAAAGGGATTTATAATAGTTCTGATTTGTTAAATGTATTTTGTGAGATCCTCTTATGCCTATTTGGTGCACCCAACACGGCTAAATGTTCTTAATTATGATTCGTCATGTTTGGTCGTGTTCGACTACCCTTAATTACTTAACTTGATGATTATAAAACTGGTTAATTGACTATAGTTATTTCTAACCATGCAATAAAACATGTTGGTCAGTGACATAGAAGTGCAAATACATTCTTTTTCAATAAGAAATCCGCAAGTCCCAAAGTAAAAAAAAAACAACAACAACAACAAAACGCCATAATATCTGTAGGTTTATACACGAGTCAGTAAATTTAAATTTCCAAAATCATTTTTGAAAATATAATTTTTTTAGGGAGGGGGTTAACTTTTTCGAGGAAGAAAGGACTAAAACCACTGTCCAGAATTAGAAATTAGATGTACCTCAACTTTAGCTTTGCTGAAATTTTTTTTTGTCCAATACTAAAATGAAAAATGTTGGGCGGGGAATCCCTGTTTGTAGAAAAAACATTAATGCCGGGGATAATCAATACCAGGGAGATCATTCATATAAGAAATCATTGCTGTTGGATATGCCACTTAATAATGTACAGCGGGGCTTATGCTTGAGTCGATCAATTTACAGCGATTGAAGGAAAGTTTGATTGACCCAAGCGGGACCCAGAAATACCTCAATATCTTAGTTGTTTGGCACTCCTACAAATGTTTTTGTTGCCGTAACCCAAGGAAGTTATTGAACCCTATTTAAATGGGGGAAGGGCTATTTTAAGTGGCACTTACCTTCCCAATGGAGGGGAATACTACTCTGCTACTAACACCACTACAACCACGACTAAGGCTAAGGGTATCAAAGTGAAAATTTTGAGAATATTGCGAGAGAATTTGTCCTACATCAAAACACACTACAATTTTATCAGTTTTTAAAAGGGCGTATCAGAAATATCTTAGCGTATCAGAACGGCTTAGAGCATCAAGTTGAAAGTTCTCGGACATGTTGTGGGTAATGTTGAACAATCAAAAAGATAATATGAGCGTGCTACTGTTACCAATATTCCTCCTGCTACCACAATTACTACTACTACGGAGGCTAATTATATTAAGGTGGTTAGGGAGATTTAGAACTAAATCAAAACTTATGTATGCATCCTCATTGCAAAAAAGTTTATCATCACTACCTCAGGAGCAGCATGGAGTAAAGTTGAAATTTTCAGGAAAGATTTAGGGGAATGTGAAGAATCTAAAATTCTGCATGTGCATGCTACTGCTGCTATCTCTACTACTAGTCCATTAATTTCACTAAGGTAAGGGTATTAAGGTGAAATTTTCTGGGAATGTTGAAGGGGGGTGTTGAACTAAATCAACATACATTATGTTTATGGAGGTTGTCAAAAGTATATATCAGCAATATCTCAGGAAAAGCTTAGAGTATTAAGTGGACTTATTATATATTATATATTAAGTTGAAACTTTCAGGGCCTATTAGGGGGGACTGTTGACATAAAGAAAATACACTGTGTGAATTCTACCACCACTACTATTACTATTATTATTACTGCTACTACTACGAGTGCAACAGCTGGCCAAGGGTATTAAGCTGAAAATTTGAGGGAATGTTAAAGTGGGATGTTTAAGTGAATCAAAACAAACTAGGTGCATACAAAGTTTCAAAAGGCATATCAGCAGTATCTTAGGAACGGCTTTGAGTATTCATTTGAAACTTTCAGGTTATGTCGATGTGGATGTTGAACTAACCCAAACGCAATATGTGCATACCACATCTCTTGCTACTCATACAACTTCTACTATAACTACTACTGCTACAACTATTACTACTACTGAGGCAAAGGGTATCAAGTTGAAACTTCTAGGGAATGTTTAAGGGATGTTGAACTAAATCAAAACACTATGTTCATGCAGGTTGTCAAAAGGGTGTCTCAGCAATTTTTCAGGAACGACTTAGAGTATTAAGTTGAAACTTTCAGGGCATTTTCAGTGGGCTATTGAACTACCAAAAAGATCTATGTGCATACTGCTACTACTACTACTACTACGACTACTATTAGCGCTGAGGCTAAGAGTATTAAGATGTAACTTTCAAGAAATTTTAAGGGGATGTTAAACTAAACCAAAACACAGGACGTTCATGTAGGTTGTCAAAAGAGTGTATCAGCAATATCCCAGGAACGACTTAAGGTATTAAGTCTAAGATTCAGGGGCATGTTAAGGGGCTGTTGCTGAAGTAACCAAAAGGCACTATGTGTATAGTACACCAAAGGGTGTTTAATTCAACATGGATGTTGCAAGGGCATATCCACAATATATCTGGAATGGTTATGGGCATTAAGACGAACATTTCAGTGGATGTTGGACTGTATGCTTAACAAAATCAAAACGTACTATACACATGCACGTTGTCAAAAGGGCGTATCAGCGGTATCTCGGGGGTGACTGAGGGTATTAAATTGAAATTTTCAGGGCTACTACAACTACTAGCAGTTCTATGAACACTACTACTGCAACTACGACTTATGCTACTAATACTATTTACAACTGCTGCTGCAACTATTTACGACAATGACTGCTTGTGAATGCTTTCGTTTGTGACTACTTGTGCCTGCAAATACTTGCAGCAGTGACTGATCCGACTACTTATGACTGCGACTCCAACTACTTTTGATTGCGATGGTGATTACTTGGAACTGGGCAACTACTTGCGACTTTAACTGCAACAACTACTTGCGTCTATAGCTACTTACGATTGTGGATGCAATTACCTGCCACTGTGACTGCAAGTAACTGACATAGTAACTCCTGCGATTACGACTACTTGTGGCTACTTTTGCGACTACATGGAACTTTGACAGCGGTTACATGCGACTGTGACTACTTGGAACTGCAACTAGTAACGACTGCTACTACTATACTGCTGCTGTTAATACTACTACTACTACTACTACTACTACTACTACTACTACTACTACTACTACTACTACTCCTACTACTACTACTACTTCTATTTCTGTTACCACTACCGCAATTGCTATTGCCACTGCCACTACTACTGCTACTACTTCTACTACCGCTGCGTTTATTATTACTACTACTACCACTACTACTACTACTGCTACTACTACCACTGCTACTACTACTACTACTACTACTACTACTACTACTACTAGTGAACTAAATCAAAAGAGTTTAAGCGCATCCAGGCTGTCCAGATGACACAGATACAGTATCTTAGGACTGGAAGAGTGTAATAAGTTAAAAATTTCAGGGAAAGTGAAGGGGTATGTAAAATTAATCAAAATAAACTATGTGTATCCTGATTGTCAAAAAAGTGCTTGTTTGACATCCCAGGAAAAACTATGAGTATTACGTTAGACCTACAGGGTATCTCTCGGGATTTTCAACTAGATCAGAAGAAAATTTGTGCATCCAGTTTAATCCCAGGGACATATCTGCGATATCCCAGGAATGGCTAAGGGTGTTAAGTTAAAATTTTCAGGGGTTGTTGAGGGGAAAATTGAACTAAATCTCACCATTTTCATCCGAACAAAATCAACTATTTGCATACAAGGTTATCAAAGGGATTGCGCTTGCTGAGACCTGCAGTATCTCAGGAAAGGCCAAGGGAATTAAGTTGAAATCTAAAGGCCATGTGGAAGGGGATAGTTGATTAATATTTGTCTATGCTCAAGGTTATATAACATAATGGGGGCTAGAACTTCATCAGCCCTAAAGAACCCCAAAGATTATGCAGATTTTCAACCCATATATTTGAATATTTTACTCTGTACACGTCATTCCAAAGCATTACAATACAACTTTCATTAAAAAGTGTTGCAAAACATTGTCCAAACACGTAAATAGTAACCCAAAATCTGGATTCTTATAGCTATTAAATAAAAAAAACAAGTTTTTAAACTGAAAGTAAGGAGCGACATTAAAGCTTAAAACGAACAGAAATTATTCTGTATATGAAAGAGACTGTCCCCTCCTCAACGCCTCGCTCCTTACGCTAAAGTTTTTTATTATTTTAACAAATAAAGTTGTGAGACAGAGTCAAACTTTAGCGTAAAGAGCGAGGCGTTGAGGAGGGGACAGTCTCTTTCATATACAGAATAATTTCTGTTCGTTTTAAGTTTTAATGTCGCTCCTTACTTTCAGTTTAAAAAACTTGTTTTTTTTATTTAATTTTTGAATGTTTTTGAATAAATGCAGGTTTTGATCTTGGCTCACCGTACATGAATAATTAAAACAAAATTTTCATATTAATTTACTTTTATTTAGTTAAATGGCTTTCTCGAAACTTGTTAAATTTTATTTACGAACGTTTTTATTAGTAATAAATATACGTAACTTACGAATTAACTTACGTAACGAACCTCTATATTCATATATTTTTAATACGTTTATTAGGGGGTTCGCCCCCTAGTCAATACCTTGCTCTTTAAGTGAAAGTTCAAATTTTGTTCCAATTCTTTAGAAATGAATTGGCACAAAGGCCGTTAATTAGAACAAATAGCTCTTATGAAAGTACTAACAAATCTTTGGCTTAAAGAGCGAGGCATTGACTACGGGGTGAACCCAATTATATATGTAATATTTTCTGTTCGTTTAAAGTTTCGATGTTGCTGCTGTTGCAGTTGAAATACTTGTTTTTTTATATTAAACTTATGATCTTTTTTTAAATAATGCTGGGAAGTCCGGCGACCCCTTCATAGCAATGTCCCTTCCCCCATGAAAACTTCCTTCATGGAAAGATCCTCCCACATAACCCCCTGACACCCCCCCCCCCACTACCAGGAAAAATCTCCCCTGAAAACGTCTGTATACTTCCAAATAACCAATACTATATGTTAACATTGGGTAAAGTTCATAACTTTCAGCCCTCCCCCCGGGAACTTAGGGGGATTAAGTCATCCTAAAAGACATACTTATAATATTTTCGAACATGCTGAATAAAATGGCTATCTCAAAATTTTGATCAGGTGACTTTGGGAAAAAAATGAGCGTGGGAGGGGGCCTAGTTGCCCTGAATTTTTTTTGGTCACTTAAAAAGGGCACTAGAACTTCTAATTTCCAATCCAATGAACCCTCCCACGATATTCTAGGACAACTGGGTCTATACTAACACCCCTGGAAAAAAAAACAAAAAACAAACAAACAAATAAACACGCACTCGTGATTTTTCTTTTGTCAAAAAAATGTAAATTTTCTAATTTCTGTAGATAAAAGCTTAAAACCTCCACAGTACGGTTCTCTGATACGCGGGCTTTGACGGTGTGATTTTGATTATGGTTATATTACTTTTAGGGGGTCTTTCCCCCCTTTTTCGAAAATCAGCCAAATTTTCTCAGGCGCCTAACTTTTGATAGGTAGGATTAAACTTGATGAAACTTATATATTTGAAATCAGCATAAATTAAACAATGAAAAAAACTATGTCAATTAAAAAACCAACAGAAATTATTTCAAAAACTTTTCTACAAAAGAAGTTTTTCAGAGAAAAGTAAAGGGCCACGTTTGACAAAAGATGAGCACAAATATCTTAGTAGCAATTTCTGTTCGTTTTGAGTTTGAATTTTTTATTTATTACAATTTATAGTCATTTTGGGTCTCATTTATTTATTGATAATGATTTATGGCAGTTTCACACTTGAAAAAAAAAACATTATTTAGCTTTATTTCTGCTAATATTTGATGTAATGTAGGTCTGTTTTTGTTTAACTTTTTGTTGAATTTTTTTTTTTTTTAAATTAATAGCTAATGTTCATTGTAATTCCTTCTTACTGCTTGGCAATCAGTAGTCAAAAGCAATTTTACTTAGATTAAGCCACGATCTACTTAATAATTGTTAATTATTACATTTATCTTTTCAGTTTGGTGAGCTTCCGTTCCACTTCATTAGATCAAAAAGGTTTGACGATTTGTTCAACCACGTCCTATTCAACTATAAATGGTTACATGCAAAATTGGCGGCATGTCCACTACAGGCTGTCCTGAGTGACTTTGATGATGCTTATATCCATATTCAGGATCCACAAATAAGAAGGTAAGTTTTTTATTTGACCAATAAATGTAAAGTACCAAAGGTTTAAAAATAAAATTTTTTTGCCCTCTTGACCAATCTTAGTTTCATTTATAATTCAAAACCACAATTATTGTCTTCATAGTTACGTTTAACCTTAAAAATAAAAACGACTGTTTATTCCCGTCACTGTATATAAATAATATAACAGTAAGATCAAACCTTAGTGATTTTTGGCACTACATCCTCGGCGCGTACAAACAGCTCCTCCCATTTACTCTGTCATTAGTGTATATTTGTCAGTCACTGAATAATGTTGCGAATGTGTATTATTCATAATAGCGAAATAAGAAAGAAACGTGGTGAGCCGGCAAAGTGGTTTGCTACTGTCCCATTTCACAGGTATGACTTAACTAATTGACTTATGTAGGATTTCTAAGAAGGGGGGGGGTTGATAAAATTTGTAAAAATAAAGACATTTCTAGTGCTAATTTCTAATCAATACTGCAAAAGAGAAATGGCCGGAATTTCATGGTGGAGAGGGATCCAGGAAGTGGCGGGACTATTTGAAATTTGCCGCAACTTTTTTTTACAATTTCACCTTTTTGAACAAAGGGGCAAAAGTTTTAAAAACTTGTGCTTGATTATCTCCTTAATGAGCTTTTCAGTACTACAGACAGTAAAACTCAATCCAATATCAATAAAAATATGTGAAAAGGGAAGTGACTATATTTAATTTAGCTGCAAGTCTAAATTCATGCCAACCACGTAATTTTTCTTTGAGAAAAAATTGATAAAACTTTGGAACTGAAATAACAATGCGAAGCGCCAAATCAAACAGTTCGTGATATCAAACTTTAAGTAAGGAGCGACCCGGATCAATGGTAACCGAAACTCTAGAAAACGGGTTTTTGATACTAATAGATACATCAAAAGAATCAAATTTCAATGCTGATTTCAAATATATAACTTTCATCAAATTTAGTGTTACCCATCAAAAGTTAAGCGCCTGAGAAAATTTTGCTGATTTTCAAAATAGGGGGAAAGACCCCCTAAAAATTATAGAACCTTAATGAAAATCGCACCATCATATTCAGCGTATCAGAGAACCCTACTATAGAGGTTTCAAGCTCCTATCTACAAAAATGTGGAATTTTTTATTTTTTGGCAGAAGAAAGATCACGGATGCGTGTTTATTTGTTTTTTTTTGTTTTGTTTTTTTGTTGTTTTTTTTTCCCAGGGGTGATCGTATTGAGCCAGTGGTCCTAGATTGTCGTGGGAGGCCTCATTGGAACGGAAGTTAAAAGTTCTAGTTCTCTTTTTAAGTGACAAAAAAAATAGAGGGCAGCTAGGCCCCCTCCCACGCTCATTTTTTTTCCAAAGTCATCCGATCAATATTTTGAGATAGCCATTTTGTTCAGCATGGTCGAAAACATGATAAATATTTTTTTTAGGAAGATTTAATCCCCCGAAGTCCCCGGGGGGAGGGTTAAAAGCTATGAACTTTACCCAATGTTAACATATAGTATTGGTTATTGGGAAGTATACAGACGTTTTCAGGAGGGTTTTTTTCTGGTAGTGAGGGGGGGGGGCTCGGGGGTTATTTTGGAGGATTTGTCCATGCAAGAAGTTTTCTTTGGGGAAGGGAAATTGCCATGAAGGGGGTGCCGGACTTGCCAGCATTATTTATTGGTTATTGGGAAGTATACAGACATTTTCAGGAACGATTTTTTTCTGGAGGATGGGGTTGGAGGAGGGGGCTACTCGGGAGAATATTTCCGTGGAGGTAGTTTCTTTGGCTTAGGGGACATTTCTATGAAGGGGGTGCCGGATTTCCAAGCATTATTTAAAAAACGATCAGAAATTAAATTTAAAAAAAACAAGTTTTTTTCAACTGAAAATAAGAAGCAACATTAGAACTTAAAACGAACAGAAATTATAACGTATATAAGGGGGTTCTCCCCCAAGTCAATACCTCGCTCTTTACGCTACAGTTATTCTAACTAAACAGCCTTTGTGATTCAGGGGTTTGTGAATTAAATTTTTTTTTAACTTTTAACTTAAATAGCGAGGTATTGACTAAGGGGAGAACCCCCTCATATACGTAATAACATATACGTAATAAAAAAAAAACAATAAAAAAACAAGTGATATGGCTCAATAGTGATCGAAACTTTTAAAAACGGAATTTTGATGTCAATAATTGTATCAAAAGAATGGGTTTGTAAAGCTGATTCTAAATATATAATTTTTTTTAAGTTTAGCATTACTCATCAAAGGCTACGAGCCTGAGAAAATTTACCCGATTTTTTAAATAGGGGGTAAACATCCCCTACAAGTGAAAGAATTTTAATGAAAATCACACCGTCAGATTCAGCGTATCAGAAAACCCTATTACATAGGTTTCAAGCTCATATCTGCAAAAATCTGCAACTTTGTATTTTTTGCTAGAAGAAAAATATACGAATATAGAAGTTAGTTACGTAAGTTAATTTGTAAATTACGTCATAACCAAATTTAGAGACATCCATTTAGCAAAAGAAAAGTACATTTTTTATGCAAATTTTCTTTACTTATTCAATGACGGTGAGCCAAAATAAAAGTTGCATTAACTAAGAAATGATCAGAAATTAAATAAAAAAAAAAGTTTTTTAAACTGAAAGTAAGGAGCGACATTAAAACATAAAACGACCAGAAATTATTCCGTATATGAAAGAGGCTGTCCCCTCCTCAACGCCTCACTCTTTACGCTAAAATTTGACTTTGTCTCATAACTTTATTTTTTAAAACAATAAAAAACTTTAGCGTAAAGAGCGAGGCGTTGAGGAGGGGACAGCCCCTTTCATATACGGAATAATTTCTGTTCGTTTTAAGTTTTAATGTCGCTCCTTACTTTCAGTTTAAAAAACTTGTTTTTTTTATTTAATTTTTCATAATAAAATGTCATCACGTTAAGGCATTGTTCAAATAAAACTCATTTCTAACTTGATTATCGTTGTAAATTCATTCTTTATTTTTTCTTTTCATTCTTAAACCAATGTTATATTTACCTTTTGCATTATTACAGCCCACAGTATATACATTTATATAAATTTATATGCAGTGTTACAGCCATATTAATTATTCTCCTTTCCTTTTTTATTCTTTAATAATAATTTCTGGTCGTTTTGAGTTTGAATTATTGTAGGCTTCTATTTCTACTGATCTTAAGTTTAATATGGCCTTTAATTTTCTTTAAAAAAAACTTTATTTTTCGTAAAGTTTTCGTAATATATATATATATATATATATATATATATATATATATATATATATATATATATATATATATATATATATATATATATATATATATATATATATCGTCGCAAGCGAAATCGTATTTTTCAGACACTTTTGCAAAATGCCTTTGAAACCAACTCGAGACTTCGAAACCTACTTTTAATTCCTAAAAACATCTAAAAATAACATTGCACTACTAATTACCGATTTTTGTATATGTCTTGGAATAAATTAATTTAAAATTAGATTTTAAAAAATTTAGTGTTACAACGTTGAAGCCAAGTTTCGCGTTCAAGAGAAATCTAACGTATCTACCCGTGAAAAAATTGCATGTCGCTTTTGATTATAATTGTTTAAATGTTCCCCGGAGCACTTGTATCTCGGTCCGGGTTTGTATAATGGTAGAGATAGGGAATGATCATACTGTCTGTTATTTAGCCTATCCTATAGGCTACTGCGCATTTAGAGGAATATTGCACTTTCTTATGTTGTTTAGTATTTTTGGCTAATTTTTTCTGATGTTTCAGTCACGATTCATTTTTTTTTAATTTGTCCCCGCTACTATCAAGAACTGCATAACTACATATGGCGGTCTTTTTCGTTAAAAATTGTAGTCCCAATGTTTCGCAATTTTTCCAAAATATGTATGATGGTGTATATTTCCACTTAACAAATTCAAATGGTTATATTCATCTTCACTGTCATTGGTATGTTAAAGAAATTGGGTGGCCGTTGTTTACCCCTCCCCCGGGCGATTATCCCCCCGGAAAGTACCCCTCCCCCCCCCGCGCAAAATACCACCCCGGAAAATACCCCTCGGAAAGTACCCCGTGGAAAATACTCCCCCGCGGTAAACACCCCCCCTGTAATATACCCCCCCGTGGAAAATACCCCCCCCCCTAAAATACCACTCCGAAATTACCCCCCCCACCCCGTCGAAAATACCCCCCGTTGAAAATAAGGCTTTCCAAATTTGAGAATATTATTTGATTTTTATTTTTTTAATTTCCGTATGGGGAAAGAATTTTGGTATTTGTGATTTATGTGCCGCTCACCAAAGTCTACGCTGTGTAAAATTCGAGAACACACCGGTTTTTTCGTCAGTTTTTTCGTTACTTTCGAAATAAATTTGGGCTATAGATTTGCACATTAGGGGGGGGGAGGGGTAAAGTATAGCGGGTCTGCATGCAAAATGTGTTTGGTACAATTGTTATGCATATTAGATAGATAAATACATAAGTGTATATTAAAGCCAAATATACGACCATAAACACAGTAAAAAACATAAATGAAAGGCAAAAATAGCATAAACTTTGATCAGCGATCATCATAAAACATTAAATGAAACAATACGTTAACCTAATAATAGTACTTAATATTTGTAAAAACAGTCATTAAAAAAAAGAAACCGACAGAAAAAGAACTTAACACTTGGAAAAACCACTTAAATGAAACATTACATTTACTTTATGCAGAGATTTTTTTTTTTTTTTTTTTTTTTTTTTTTTTTTTTAGTTAAAAAAAATTTCCAGATGCCTCGCTATTCTTCTGTAATTTTTGAGTGGTCATATACCTTGAAAATATTGTTTTCTGACTTCAAACTCTCCAAATAATTTACCCTCCCCCCTCCTTAGGTGCAAATATATAGCCCAAATTATATATTTCCCATATACTCTGTCACTTGTCTTTGTCTTGTCTCGCGCTAAGCTGAAAAAAAAAACTAACAAAGAAACTGGTTAGTTCTCGAGTGTTACACAGTGTAAATTTGAGTGAGTGGCGCATAATACACAAGTACTAAAATTCCTTCCCCCTACGGAAATAAAAAAGATAAAACTCAAATAAAATTCTCAAATTTGGAAAGCCTTATTTTCCTCGGGGGGGGGGGGGGGTGTATTTACCGGAGTGGGTGTATTTTCCACAGGAGGGGTATTTTCCACGGGGGGTATTTTCCATGTGGGGTATTTTCCGGGGGGGGGGTTATTTTCGGGGGGGGGGGTATTTTCCGGGGGATTTTCCCCGGGGGTATTTTCCGGAGGATATTTTCCGAGGGGGGGGGGGTAAACGCCTAGAACCAAGAAATTGTCATTTTCTCACACTGAAACCATTATAATTCTATTTTAGAGGGAGGAGGAGAGAAGTTTGGGCTATCACGAAGGCTTTGTATTTTAAGTACGATTTTTGGTACAAGGAAAAGACTTTGTGCAATAAAATCGACACCTTTTGGGAAGAAATTCTAGTTTTTCAAGTTAAGAACAGAACACTAAGATTACCATTTCAGAAAGGTAGAGATGTAAATTCGTTCTTCTTAAAGAGATCGTCTAAAACCGTGTGCAAAAATTATCCAGTTAGGGATAGATGGCACTTTGACACTTTTTTAATTTCATTATATCACTAATCAAGACAAAATTTGCCCCAAATGAGATCAATGCCATTTTTGAATTAGTTAGGACAGTTTCGATTCTTCATTACATCATCGTCATCTATAACTGCAATATTTTTAGAGTGAAATTCCATACCTTATGACAAGAAATTACTAGAAAGCTCATTTAAAGTCTTATACATACAGTTTATACCTGGTCGCATGAATTGATAATGTAAGTTAAATAACGAGGGATGTTGGAGGGAAGGTACTGTAGGAGATTAACCAAAATTAATCTTTCTAGTGAATCTGAATGGGAGCAAGATCAATGACAAAGATAATGACTCCCCTACGAAAATATGAAATCAAATTCATACTGTGAGTAAAAGAAAAACTTAAGGTGAAGCAGATTGTGATTTTTACCGTCTTCTGATTTAGAAATATTATGTTACAGAAGAGACAACCTGTATTATATAAAAATCTCAAATATACGCATATACGCAAAATATACGCATCCAGGTTACGCACTAAAATTGGACCTTTTGTACCTGGGTTGGTGCTGCTTTGGATCTCAAAGCGAGACAGCAGGCTGCTAGTTTTGGGACCGAAACTACCTAAAACTGGGGTAGCAGTTTACTAATGCCATTTTTCTGTGAGAACCAATAATAAAAATAAATGACGTGATAATATCTCCCTGTAGGAAAGGTAAACCATCTACGTTTCATAACAAAAAATAATGTTTAATTCTTATGACTTTACATATTTCGTCCTTTGGGTGGAGGTAGTGTTTATAGACCAACGGAGATTTGGCCCTTATTCCCTTTAATATATACTTTTACCTCTCTTTCCTAGCATAAGTTTTAGCAAGCAAAGATCCCACTGGTACCCTGTGTGCATTATTTTACCGAATTTCCTGTGGATCAAAGTTAGCGATCGACATTTCCGTTTTTAAATGCCACTAAATTTCTCAGGTACCGACATTAACAAGCTAACGTTACAACTTTGGACCACAGAAGTTTGACCCAGGTACCGAAGAACCGAATTTAGCTTTATGTAGCCTTCAGAACCAATACTTTCATTGCATATTGTTCCCAGTGTTGTTAATTGGGGGGGGGGAGGCAGTTGCTCCACCTTGAATTATTTTCCTTCGCCACCTAAATTTTGAAAAGGTACCCCCCCCCCTAAATTTTAGTGTCTTGACACGCTAATTGCTTCATTTTCTCTTTGTTACCTAAGAAGGTGCAAAGGCAGGTCTCTGTCAATTTCATGAGGAGTGGAGAGGTGTGGAGATTGGTATTACTTTTCCAGTTTAGTGAATTGAAAAAAGGCAACCAAAGAAGCTACTGTTTTATTATTATTGCTGAAAATAGAACAGTTAAGGCTAATGGGTCTCAGAAAATATAGTTTTTCATATTTGCCAAAAATGCGAAATGAAGGTTGGCTTTAAGTGTAAGCCAGTGAAGATGCCAACCAAGTGATTTTGTAAGCCAGCAAGTTCGAAAGTATGTAGACCGATACTTGCATTCTGTTTTTGATGGAAAAGTGGAAAAGGTTAAGAACGATGTTAAAATAATACTAGCAGGATTTAACTCATATAAGAGGTCAAACTTAAAATAAAAATGAACAACTATAAATAAGAATGGTGTTGTAACCACCCCTAAAACTCCCTTAACAAGAATAATTTCATTGGAAATGAGTTGTAAAGGGATCAGTGTGTTTTTTCCCCTTTTTATTCAAACAGTTAAAATATTAACTGTTTGTTGAGAATTATGGTCACCTTTGCTTATATAATGTAGAAAGCTGAGATACGGGAAAATGGCGGTGATCCCCCCGCGTGACAATTTTTTTCCTTGACCGCTTGTAAAGTTCTTAAAGTTTATAGTGAAAATACAATTTGCCTGGATAATTCTGCCCTTTAATCTTTATGCCCTTTAAATTTTGTCCAAAATATCTTAATCATATAAGTATTCCTTTTTTAGGCAAATAACATTGGTTGCAGACGCTCTGCGATTAGGAGGGGCCATTCTGAGCCATTATCCAGATATGCTTGCCCCTCAGCTTCTAAGCAGACTCCTTCCAGAGTCAATTGGCCATAATTTAGTCAAAGCACTGCTGAAGCAATGTGACCTGGAAGGACCACAAGATTGTGCTCTTATCCCTGTTGCTCACTGTTTGCATACTCCAGGGGGACCACTAAAGGTAATAAGATAGATCTAAATATTCACTAGAGCTTTTAGCTTCAGGTTTTTAAATTGGTAGAAAAAGTTGGAGATGGAGGCTTCTTCAGCTTTAATAAATATACATTCTCTTTGATATTAAAATCGGTTTTTACATTTATAAAAAGGTCCTTAATATTTTTCTTTGTCGATTCTTCTTCCTCTGCTTTCAGTGACTTTCAAATGCAGTGCAGAAGTTGAACTCGGTCTTACACCTGGCATCATGATTTTGAATTTCTCGTTATTCCTTCAAGATTTCCTATTGGTGAATTTGACTTTAATAAAACTAGAACTATAGGTGTTTTTTTTTTAAAGAAGGGGAAGATCGGTAGGCTATGCATTTTCTATGGTATTATAAAAAAATTTTTGTTGTGCAGTCAATAATTATCAAGATACTGAATATAATCACTGACCTAAGCTCTTTTTTGTACAGTGCTCCTTTGGACATTCTGCTAGACAAACAGCAAATAACCCCGATGGAGATATATGAACCACTTATATTACTGTAAAGAGGACAGACGTTTCTCAGTGTAAAGACCGCTTGCATCTGACTGTATTTAGAAATCCTTTTACATTCAATGATGATTATGTAAAAAGATTATTCTCCGATAAAATTATGCAACAGATATGCAAAAAAAGATTATTCCCGGTTAAAATAGTGAAGGACCCAGTTGGACTAATTTTCTGCCAGTGCCTTACGGAAAATTGACCGTTTGCCAGAAAAATATATCTATAGTTTTGTATTAGCTGTCTTAGTCTATTATTGCCTATAATTTATGTTTCGGTTTTTCTTTGGGCATGAGAGCAGGGGCCAAAGATTTTTCCTGCGGGACTGGAGAAACTAATACTTTTTCTGCTTTTCTAATCAACTTTCCTCTGTATTGAGAATGTTTCTAGTATTCTTGAAATTAGGGAGGGCACACAGCCACACTGGCTCTTCCTCAGAGGACCTGACTTCTACACCATATAAATTTCATGAAGGCACTAAAATTTTGCAGTGAGAAATCTGAGCACTGTTTTATGCAGATGAGCTGAAAATCTTTTCAGTGAGTTTTATAAATTAGCTTTGAGACCATTCTGGTTAAGCATAACATTAAGAAAAAATGTAGGACAACGAAAATAACGAGAAAACTCACAGCAAGTGAAAACAGGAAAGAATGCAAATATTTCGGCCGAGACTTCCAATCAGCTGTCAATCTCTTATTGTCCTACATTCCCTCCTATTGTCAATGAGTTTCATCCTTTTATTTTTGCCTCAAACTTGTGTAACGTAATAGAGGATTTGGGGAGGGGATTGGACTAAAAACGTTTGAAAATTCGTATCAGCTATGTTTCATTTAAATATATTTTCTCCTTAAAAGATAATAAAAATAAAATAATATTAAAAGTTCTTTTAAGCGTATACGTAGACGTGCTTTTTAGACGGTCCTTTAGACGTGCTTTTTATGTATAGAACTGTTATTATCCATTGAAAACAACCCCAACATAAATCCAGTCAGTGCTAAATTTGTACCAAAACAAAAAAAAAGGTGCTAAGAGAACATGGTAATTCTTCACTAAAGTTCTTCACTTAAAGAATACCTAGAGCATTTTAAAATATTAAAAAAAATAAAAAAATATTGAAATATTATTGTAGAGAGATATAAATTATTAATGTGTAATGTTGATTGATAGTTTCGTAGTTTAATGATAAGACACACTCTTTTTTAAGTACTCCCTTGAAGGTCATCAGTTTGCAGTGTTTGGATTCAAGCTCACTTCTGACTGCCGTTACATTGTATCTGTTTCTAACAAATTTTTAACATTTGACATGTCTACAAGTGACCTGGCAAGAGCAGTAGCACCTAAGATCAGGGGCATATTCCAAGGCTTGTCCTTAAGCCCAGATGACAAATATGCTTCTGCTTGGACAAGCACTAATCAGGTAAATTATGCTTAATTGACTTACAGCTGCACATGTTATATGTACATATACATATTTATATATATATATATATATATATATATATATATATATATATATATATATATATATATATATATATATATATATATATATATATATATATATATATATATATATATATATATATATATATATATATATATATATATATATATATATATATATATATATATATATATATATATATATATATATATATATATATATATATATATATATATATATATATATATATATATATATATATATATATATATACAACTACATACGATTTACAACTACATATATTTATTATTACATGTAGAAGTAAGATGGTTGTCAAGAGGGCCAAGTTTAAGAAGATTATTGCTATTAAAGGGCAAAATCGTAGTATTTTTAAACGAACGAAAATGTGAACTTTCTGCTTTTCTTCAAAATGACTTACGGCTATCCAAGCTCTGTTATTTGTCAAATATCTTTGCGAATTTAAGCAATCTCTACTTGTCTCTTCAAGAAAAAATTGCGATATATTTACTTCGAATGATTAAATTGAGAGTTTTATCAATGGATCGACATTTGGAAATGTAGTGTAGAAAGAATTCGTTCAAAATGTTTTCAACTGTCGATAATTTTATAATCGAGGGAAATCATTGTATAACTTTTATCGCAAAAACTATTGTAGATCACTTAAAAGCGCTAAAATATTGATTTCAAACGGGTAGCTTGGTTTCAATAACCGTTCTGTCTTGACGTAAGTGAGACTGATCACCTGGCACTTAAAGCTCAAGAGGAATTTGCTGAGTTTTCGAATGGCTCAAACCTAAAACTACAATTTCCAAAAATCCCTTGACTGAATTCTGGATTGGAACTAGAGCTGAATTTCTCACAATCGCTGATATGGTGCTAAATGTTCTTCTGCCATTCAGCACTGTAAGATTCTCCTTTTTCTAGGGCTAGAAACTAAGTTTGGTTGTTGCCTTAAGCAGATTCTGGGTAAACTTCTCCCTCTAAACGCCCCTTCTGAACATATTAAATAAGTTTTTAATAGAAACATATTATAAGTTCTTAAAGAGTTCTTAAAGAAACAATCAATCCATTGGTAGCACTCTTAACAGAAGCAGATTAGTTCGAATAGGTACTTTCCAACGATGTAACCACAAAGTAAAATCTAACACAAATCTTGAGTTATTTACTAGGGTGATCACAGCCTTATGTTGCGATCAGAATATCTATTAATCAATCAGAATAAATCCAAAAATTATGTTAAATTATCCGAGAGAACTCAACGCTTTAATAAACCAAATGGGTAAGTTCCCAAAAGGAAAGATAAAGCTCTGACTAAAGTTAGGGCCAAAACAGGAAAACTCGAAGGATTTAAAAAACAACTTAATACAGCATAAAAACAGGATATTTCGGTTTAGATAAAGTGACGAAAAGGTTTTATATTATTATTTTGCCTTTATATTCAAAAAAATTGAGACAAGGTAGGTGCTTGCCATAATTGGTAAAAAGGTTACTTACCAAGGTTCTGTTAAACTTTCTGTTAAAAGGTAGTTTTCCCCAGAATTTTCGGTCTTGATTCTAAAAGCTTGAAATGTCGTGACACTTTACGATATTCAACTTTGTTTTATATAACTATTTATTATGGGTTCAAAATTTTGTTCAATACTTTAAATAAGGAATTTACGACTAGGTAATTTGTGATGGCCAATATACAAAGCGAAGGTATTTTCAAGTTTAGGCTAATTTGAAATAGTCGGTGTATTTCTGATCTATTGGAGCAAAGGGGATTCCAACTTTTATTGTAATTGAGTTACTAAAGTTACACAAAAATAAAGCTTCTTTACAATCTTCCCCACTTTAATTCTTTGCACAATTTTGTTTTAAAAGGGATAAAAGAAAAGAAACATGCATTTACTACGAATCATTTTAACTCAATTTCTCTGTGTGCTACTTCTATATGGAACCCCTGAGGCCTTTGGTCTCGAAAGTCTCTCTTTAGTTTTTCAATTTTTTTTTTTAATATTGGTTCTACTAATGAAAGTTCTACCATGGACAAAAAGTGCAAAATTATTGAGTAAGCATGTCCAATATGTTGTTGCATGTTTCCTTTTTTCCTTCTTGCAAGGAAACTTGTATTTGCCTCACTTCCTCCAGGCCAGTGGCTGAACTATAACTATTCTATAAGTAAATAGAAAGTAAATATTCAATTTTGTCTTCCTAATGTAGTAGAACTTATGCGAAGTTCTCAGCCAGAATCGTTATGAGTTTATGTGGATATTTTTAACCTACGGCTTTTCCCCTGTCGGCCTTGCGGAATCTGAAATCAAACCCCTGCTCCTGTGTTGTCAAGCAGAGATTAATCAACTCTGCGTTTACTTTAAGGTCAAGTTTGAGCATTAACTTTAAATAAGGAAGATATATTAATTTGCCTGTACGAACAACTGAATTTTATTTCTATTATTTGGGCTATTTTCAACCTTTATTCGCAATTTTGGTGTTTGACTATTCAAAGTGAAGGTTTAAGGCATATATTTTTTATAATTAGAAGAGATGGTAGCTTAATGGTTTTAGTCCTTTATACTGAACTAGGCAAAGGTTAAAAAGGACTAGTAAAGGTAGAAAAAATACTTGAGAACAAATTAGTATTAATATAAGGTTTTCAAACTATGCTTCAGGAGTTTCAGTTTTTCGCTTCTGTAATTCAAGCGTGGCGTTAAATCAAGTATAATGACGGCTCAGTCATAACTCTCGCCTTTATTGATAGTTATAACTGTACTTTGGTGAGGAATATCAGAGACATTTTCCAAATTATAAGTGAATGCTTGAAAGACTATTTAAAGGTTTCAGAAGGTCCAGTAACAATGGAAGACGACTAAAGGCAAATAAAAAATATATTCCAAGAGGAAAAATTTGTGCTCGCTATTTCTTTGAAAAAAAATTACGAGGTATTGAGTACCGAGAACGGTATCCTGAACATTTCGAACATACTGAACTCACAAATTATTACCAGTTTAAGTTGGTGTGGAGCTACATTACAAGGAGTCACTTTTATATAATTCCCATAATCCGTATCCTATATTTGACGGATATTCTATGTCCTATGGACTGTGCCTTTTTATTTCAACAGTATTCTAAATCCTACGGGCAATGCGTTTTACTCTCATCAATGTTCCTTAGATGGTGCTAATACAAAAATTTTACTAATGTGCAATGGTCACTATTTGCGCTAAGTTGCAATTTTCCTGTGGTATCAATTGACCGAATATGAAAGGGATCACTAGGGAAAATATTCTCTCTAAGAATAAGGTAGATAGCACTAACTTTATATCTTCTCAAATAGAGGTCACAATTCTTTACTGCTCTTCAACCTGACAGTACATATTTTCAAAGATACCCCATTGTATTAATTTATTTAAGGTTTTGACAGATCTCATTTGGGCACCTAGAAAAAGACCTGAGTATATGAAACAGATGACCCCACTAACTAGTTTTCTTTGATAAAATGATCTTAAACTGACATGTCTGTTTTCTTTTGTCGGAATACTCCATTGCATTCAATAATCCATCCCCGAACCAAATGGAGATCTCCTAACCTTTAACAAAAAGGATTATTTCCTTTCCTAGATTCGAGATTTCTGGTTCTGAGCTCTACCCAAAATGTCAAATCTTGAAAATTTTTCGATATCCTGCGGATCCCCCTTTTGGTGTCCAGGTCTCTGAGTGTTTCAAACCTATCCCAATTCTCTGTGCCAGCAGTTCCTTCCCGAATGCTGGTTTTCGCAAGTTCTACCGCCAGAACTTGTCTTTCTTGCGGTTTACCCCTCTTCGCGTCTAGATCCGTGGGTGTTTCGGACCCAGCCTAATTCTTCGTGCCAGCAATTCCTTCCCGAATGCTGGTCTTTGTAAGTTCCACCACCAGAACTTGTCTTCCGCCTCCGCCAGACTTAGTTTCATTCCCCCCGGAACTGTCCCACCTTCGGTTCCACACGTGTTGAACCGACTCGTCTCATCCTGATCTCACCCAGTTTGCCATGAATAGATCCGGTGGTCAAGCATCTATCCCTGCCGGGCCTGTTCCATCTCATAGAAGGACAACCCCCTTTAGTAGCCTTAAAACTGAGTTCACCCCTTTCCGATGTTTCGTTAGTCCCGGGAATGCTTTAACTAACTAAAATTGACTCAGATCCCTTAAAGCAGGGGTCTGCAAACTTTTCAGCCTCAGGGCCATACTGATTACCCCAGTAAGTTCCGAGGGCCAAAACAATATTGTCATTGTTTCCGATGGTAAAAAGTGAAATAGTTCACTGATGAAAAAAAATACGCAAGTTTAAAAAAGGCTGCAGATCAGACTAAAGTCCGCAAAACCGCAACACTGCATATTATTAATTGTTCTTTCATTATCTGTAATTTCTAGATTAGTCGTAGAGTATGAGCCATGAGGAGTAACGTGACACGACATCTGGTGGACACAAGCGGAAACTCACTTCTAGATGGTAGTAATTGGAATATATAAGAAGGCTAGTGGCGCAACCACAAGTCAGTTCCTATGACACTGTTGTGAAATAAAATAGTGTGTACCTCCTTACAACGTGTTTGTGCGTGTTTAAGTTTAAGACATCTTTGTAACAGTATTTTGATTTGAATTGTTACTTTTGTGCATGATTTAGTAGAATGGAAAAGAAGCGAAAAATTGATAGTGAATGCAGAAAATTCAAAGATCAGTGGAACATTCAGTATTCGTAATTGATTCCAGTAACAAGGCGCTATGTTTGATTTGCAATGAAAGCATAGCCGTTCTCAAGGAATATAACATTAAACGTCATTATGAAACAAAACATTTTCAAAATTACTCAAAGTATACTGGAAGTTTGCGGACAGAAAAATTCGAAGCTATGAAGCACGGATTGAAAACGCAGCAATCTTCATTTACAAAGCCCAAAACTGAACAAGAGGCTGCAACTTGTGCAAGCTTTCGTGTGGCTCTTGAAATTTCGAAACGTGGAAAACCATTCACCGATGGAGAAATGATCAAAGAATGCATAATTGCAGTAGCCGAAGAAATGTGCCCTGATTGGGTAAATTTATTAAAAAATGTCAGTATGTCAGCAAACATTGTGGCTCGAAGGGTAGAAAACATCGCTGAAAATATATCCTCTCAACTGTTCGACAAAAATGGACATGTCGAGTGGTTTTCTTTGGCCTTGGATGAGTCAACGGATGTGTCAGATACTGCTCATGTATTCATTTATATTCGAGGAGTAGATAAAAGCTATGAAGTGCATGAAGAATTTCTTGATATGTATAGTATTCATGGCACAACTACCGGTACAGATATTTTTAAAGGAGTTGAAATGGCCATTAATAAAAAGAACCTTCGATGGAAAAACTTGAAATGTATTACAACTGATGGAGGCAAAACATGAGTGGGAAAGATAAAGGAGTGGTCGCTCTTGTGTCAAAGGCTGTAGAAAATGACGGTGGTTCAAAACCATTTGTCTTACATTGTATCATTCATCAACAGTCTTTGTGCGGAAAATGTTTGGATATGTCTGAAGCTCTGAAACCAGTCATATCAACTGTTAATTTTATCAGATCTTTTGGGCTGAATCACCGACAATTTATTGAAGAGATTGGAGAAAATAACTTACCTTATCATATTGCCGTACGTTGGCTTAGTTGTGGGAAAGTCCTTCGGCGCTTTTTGAACTTCGAGCAGTGATCGAAATTTTTTTTAATGAAAAGCATCGCCCTCTTACTGAATTACAAAACAACACATGGCTGTGGAAATTAGCATTCTATGTTGATTTGACGAAACATGTGAACAAACTGAATTTGAGATTGCAAGGAGAAAACCAGCATCTTCCTGATTTATACACTAATATCAAATCATTCCGGAAGAAATTGATACTGTTTTAATCGCAACTACAAAGTAAATGTTTTTCACATTTTAAAACATGTGAAATATTCAGCCACATCACTGAGACTGGGTTTCCTATCGATTTTGCAATCGAAACTTTGAGTGCTTTGAAAATAAATTTTGATACTCGTTTCTCGGACTTTGATGCCATTGCGAATCAAATTAAGATTTTTCAGAATCCTTTTGATACTGACATTGAAACCCTAGCCCCAGAACTTCAAATGAAAATGATTGATCTACAGTGCAGTGATATAATTAAGAACAAATATCAAAACTCATCTTTGTTGAAATTTTATAGGAGTCTTCCACTGACACAATTCGATAATTTGCATAAATTTGCTCGTGGGCTGTTTTCTGTTTTGGTACTACTTATTTGTGTGAGAAGACCTTCTCCAAAATGAAGTACACAAAAAATGTTTACAGATCTAAATTAACTGATGAGCATCTTAAATCTCTTTTAATAATTGGTACAAGTAGAATTAGTCCTCAACTACAAACTATTGTCAGTGTAAAATCTCAATTACATACATCTCATTAGTATTTCACATGTCATTATGCTTGTGTTTTTATTTAAAATGTATAAAATGTTAGTTGGATTCATTTCAATAATTTGTTAGTTATTATATACTGAACTTAAATTTTCTTTATCCAACTTGTTAGTTATTATATACTGAACTTAAATTTTCTTTATCCAACTTATCAAATAAACAATAACAATAAGCCTACAACAATGTTATGAGCTCATGACCATATCAATGTAGATGTCATATTAATAATTATTCAACATAAAATTAGAATACTTCAGTAAACTAAATTTAATTTGCTATAAGAAATATGTTCTCTAAAAGGAGTTTCCAAGCATGCTAGCTCTCCGCGGGCCGGACAAAATCTGTCCGCGGGCCAGATTTGGCCCTCGGGCCGTAGTTTGGAGACCCCTGCCTTGAAGGATCAACCCAACCCAGTCTGGCATGAATATTTTTCAATACCTCCCTTAAGCCTTTTACGTTTTCCATAAACACTTTGGAGAGCATTCAAGATTAAGGGGATATTTTCCAATTTTATTGTTTCCTTTACTGCTACTCCAATCTCTCGACCCTCTGTTTGAAATTTTTCTATTTCCTCTTTACTTATACAAAAAATCAATAGGGTTCTCGTTCCTTACTGGTGCTAATTTTTCCACTTTCAACTCGTCAAGATTAAATAGACCGATTTTGCTAAACAATAGGGTTAGGGGCTGTAAATTTCTCTGCTGTGTGAATTTTACTCTGGAGTTAGCTCTTTAAACTCCAGGGGAAGTCATGTGTCTTGACTCAACTACCTCCTGCTCCCAAAATACCTGGCGTACTAGTACTAAAAAAACTTAAGCTACAGACGAAGACTCGTAAGGTAAAAAAAGAAAAAAATTCTTGACTAGTAAACACTGTCAAAATTACTAATCAAATGAACACTTTTCAAACTTTTCCGTCACTGATAGGCCAGAAACAACCACCGAAAAAACTGAACACACACCTTCATGGAAGAGAAAGAGAACTAAATTTGACCAAATTTTATGAATTTGTTTATCTGCCCTCACTTAAACGGAAGTTGTAACGAACTTGATCACCGCTGACACCTGTTGTAAGATTACCCTTTTCCTTGGGCTAGAAACTAAGTCTGGTTGTCGCCTTAAGCAGACTCTAAGTAAACTTCTCTCTCTAAACGCCCCTTCTGAACATATTAAATTCTATAGATAAACTTCTTCACCCAGAGTTCTTAAAGAAACAATCAATCAGTTGGTATTCTTAACGGAAGCAGATTAGTTCGAATAGGTACTAAGAATTCGGTGACAACTTGATTCTATAATTAAACTCAATAAGAAGAGGGGAAAACGTTGAAATTCGTGTTGTTCTATAAGCCCTTCCCAACGGTTCTCCCCAGATTTGATTAATCTAATATGGTGTGTGTGTCTGTCTTTCCAAAGAGGTCGTTTCTATTGTCCAAGTGTTGTCACCGAGAAAAAAGGTTTATTTTAAGTCTAGGGCTACTGAATATTTCTGATTGAATAAACTACACTTGAATAGCTAGTTAAGGCTTGAATCTTCTGGGATTAGAATCTTTTAGTCCAAATTATCAAATCAGGTAAATTCTACTAATTAGATTTGTAAATGGGAGCACTACTGTTACAAGTTTTACTTGATAAGTCAAAGTATTTCAAATGCTATGCGAGAAAATAAATTAAAGATGAGCCAAAACTCGGAATAACCACAGTTAATTAGACACAAATTTATCAGTTTAACCCAAAACAAGGTATTTTCGAATTGTTCTTGTAACAACAATTAGTGTTCTTTGGACCTCAGATAAATTTTAACTTCAACAGGGAAAATCCTTGATTGAATTTCCCTAGACTGAAAGGAACTTAAAACACTTACTTTGACAATAACACTTCTCTACCTCTAGCCTCTTAGTATATACTTGTCAGCTAGCTTGGCTGTATACACGGCCGAGAAAGGGGTAGAAGGGGGATAACTTCTCTTCTGGATTCACAGTCTGTTGTACATACCTTATTGTACGAATATAGGGGTTAGAAGGAACTGACTTTGGTGGAATTCCAATTTTTGTGCGTTGAAATACTGTGCCTAAGTTCCAAGAAACTCTAACCTGGCAAAAGGTACACATCAGCTTTTAAGGGTTTCACTCCTTTTTTGTGAGTTTTTCCACCTTAAACCTCTAGCTATTCAAAGCTTATTTCACCAATTTTAGGTTTCTGAAAGAGCTCCTTAGAGTTCCTATAAAAAGGGCAAATTAATTAATCTGCGACTGGATTATCGTTCAGTGGTTTTTATTTGGACAGATCTAGGCTTAACTGGGAAGAAGTATGAGGAAGAAATCATAAAATCCGTGACCGAATAAAGAGATATCTAAGAAGGATATTAGGCTATTTAAAAGGTAACCACAGCCTTCTGTTGTGGTCTGAATATACTTTAATGTGATGTCTTAATGAGAGGAATTAAGTCGTGGGAACTATACCACTCCAACGATGTAACCACGAAGTAAAATCTAACACGAAATTCGAGTTATTTACTAGGGTGATCACAGCCTTATGTTTTGATCAGAATATCTTTTAATCAATCAGAATAAATCCAAAAACTATGTTAAATTATCCTAGAAAACTCAACGCTTTAATAAACCAAATTCGTAAGTTCACATAAGGGAAAACACAGCTCTGGCTAAAGTTAGGGCAAAAAAAGGGGAACTTGAAGGATTTAATTGACAACTTAATTCAACACTGAAATAGGATGTTTCGGTTTAGACAAAGGGACGAATAGGTTTTATATTATTATTTTAACTTTACATTTAAAGAAATTGAGACAAGGCAGGTGCGTGCCATAATTGGTAAAGAGTTTACTTACCAAGTTCCTTTCTCGTCTCCTCTCCTCACAAAATCACCCAATTTCTCTCTGATCCGTGTATTTTTATTCAATTTTGTACTTAGTTTTGATTCGCTTAGCGAATTTTCTGTTCTATCCTTTTAGCCAATCCCCACTTTCTGTTAAAAGGAAGTTTTTTCCAGTATTTGGGCCTTGATTCTAAAAGCTTGAAATGCCGTAACATCTTACGATATTCAACTTTGTTTTATACAAAACTGCTCCGGATTGGGTCTTCAACTATTTATTATGGGTTCAAAATGTTGTTCAATATTTAAAACAAGGAAATGTCGCTTGAAAATTTACGACTAGGTAATTTGTGTTGGCCAGTAAACAAAGCGAAGGTATTTTCAAGTTTAGGCTAATTTGAAATAGTCGGCTTATTTCTGATCTATTGGAGCAAAGGGGATTCCAACTTTTTCTGTAATTGAGTTACTAAAGTTACATGAAAATAAATTTTTCTTGCGACACCATATATTTGTTGAAGTTACTTTCTCAGTTTTAACACGTATTAAATCCCATTATCATCCAGCGCTAAAAAATATTGAAGAGGCCTTACGTCCAGCAGTGTCAAACATTCCACCAAGATTCAATATGTTTTGCAATAAAAATAAGGACATCCATTTCATTAAATTTTTTTTTAGTTTTAATTTAATATGCACCACTCAGTGACTGCATTTGAATATATTCGAGTAAATTAGGACGGTTAGAATTCCCTTTAATTTAAGAGAATGAATCAGAATGATCTACCCAACCCAGTCTGACATGACTGCCTCTCACTTTTTTCATAAACATCTTGGGGATCATTTAAGATTAAGGGGATATTTTCCCCTTATGAAATAATTTGCTAGAAAAATTTGCTCAAATCCTGTTATCAATTTATTATTCTGAGTTACCACTATCAGTACATCCAATACTACCAGCAATTAAATTGTGAACCATATTTACTTACAGTTTTTGATATTGAACATGTTAACAAGCGAGATTGTGCTGTTAGATAACCCTCTTCCTGAATCAGAAGCTATCCAGGGTCTTCACTTGCTTGACACAAATCTCATCTTGTGGGGATTGACACGGTAAGTTTTTTATGGTTATTAGTTTAAATATGATTTTAAAGAAAAACGAATCACTAATAAAAATAAAACTTAAAAAAGTTAAAGATGCTTTGTCTCCAAATGTAGAGGAGGTCAGTGTTGACCCAAACACAATTTTTTTGATATGGTGTATCCTCTAAGCACTTGTTTTTGGATTAGATTGGTTGGATTGGAGGGCTTTAATGTTGGTTTGTACACCATGCTAAACGCTTAGACTTGGAGTTTTTTTTCTCAAATATATATAAATTTATAAATAGCAACAAAACAAGACTTCAGGTATATAAAATGACAATCAAAGTAATATAATAACAACCAATTCATTGTAGTCTGTACGAACTCGGATTGTATTCAAAGACTTATCCCAGGTTGGCGATTTCTTGTGCCTCACATGCTTCGTGGGCGAGGAAGTTTCTAAACCATTTTATCAGCACTGATGTCTGCCTTATCTAGAATATCTAGAAACACGGATTTCTGTCCACTTTTTCTCATGAAGGAAACCCTTAAATTACCTTGTTTGATCATTGATGTTTGAGTAACACGAAAAATATCTGCTCAACACTTGCCAAACACGAGCATCACAAAAATAAAATCGTGTGCCACAACTGAATCGGGAACGAAGGGCTTAATCTCTTCCACATCACCGAAATGAAGTAAGCCATAACTCGACACGTGGTTGATATCAAGATATTCAGTATCACTGCTTTCAGCTATTTTTGATGTCTACCACGCTTCTTTTTGTGGTCTTCTTTGCTTTTGTTTACTCGCTGGCACATTTTCATCTTTTTTAGATGAGTTGGTAATTATTTTGGTGCGTCACGAATAGCGGGCTTGTCACTCCAAAACAGTAGTCTGAGACACAGAGGGAAAATGTCGATTATGTCAAACAGTTCGTGCTAAGGAACTGTAATTAAGGAGCGACGTGGCTGAATAGTAACCGAAACTGTAAGAAACAAAATTTTAATATCAATAGATATTTCAAAAGAATGGGCTTATTATGCTGGTTCCAAATAAATAAAATTCATTAACTTTAGTATTACCCATCAAAGGCTACGAACTCGAGAAAATTTGCATGATTTTTGATAAAGGGAGGAGACACCCCTAAACGTCAAAGAATCTTAATTGAAAATCACATCATATGATTCAGCGCATCAACGAACCATAATGTAGAGGTTTCAAACTTCTATATACAAAATTTTGAGTTTTGTATTCTTTGCCAGAAGAAAAATCACGGATGTTTTTTTTTTATTTTGTTTCTTCTTCTTCTTTTTTCCCCAGGGGTGATTGTATCGAACCAAAGGTTCTAGAACATCGGGAGAGGGGTCATTCGAACACAAATTAAAAGTTCTAGTGCTCTTTTTAAGTGACCTAAAAGATAGAAGGGCAACTAGCGAACTAGCCATCTCTCACGCCCCTTGTTTCTTCAAAATTGTCCGATTGACCCCCCCCCCCCACAGCCCCTGGGGAAAGTTCTTTAAGCTATAAAATTTCCCCATTGTGTGCGTATAATATATGGCATTGGGAAGAGTGCAAACATTTATTGTATATATATATGTGTGTGTGGGGGGGGGGGGTTGAATTCTATGTTGGAAATTTTTTCCACGGGGAGGATACTCCATGGGGAGTGAAGCTTCCGGGGGTGAACTAATCAGGGGAAATTTTACACTCAGGGAGATTGCCCAAATTTTTATAGCCTACAAAATTCTTTTTATTTGTCTTACTTTTTCTTTTCCGACTCCATTTTACGTGTGGAGACGTTAAGGGTAATTATCATGGGTAAATTTTTCCCGAGATTTTCCATGGAGGTGGAGCAGGATATCCCGGCATTATCTAAAAAACGATCAGAAATTAAATAGAATATAGAATAGTTTTATTTATACAAGGAATCGTAGTTTAGAATAAAAATAGCAACTCCATGGCGCTAGTACTTGACTTGACTTGACTTGACTTTGACTTTTATTTTCAACTAATAATACATCATACTTAACTGGCACTTACAACACATTTTTTGAATAACATTATCAACAAACGTAGAGATGGTAAGAACGTATGACGTTTTATTAAGCCACTATTGTGACTTGAGCAGCGTCACACAATCTTTTATCATAAACCAAAACTCAGTCCCTCTTTCTACTCTTTTCATACCATTCAATACAAATTAACTCAATTTAACATTTTTTTTAACATTTTCTTTTACAAATTAATTACAAATTAACATTAAAAAAAAAAAAAAAAAAAAAAAAAAAAAAAAAAAAAAAAAAAAAAATTATTCCCACCCAACAAAAACTTTTTAAACTGAAACTGGTTTTCTGACTCCCTAATGCTCTCCGGTAAACCATTCCACAAATTAACTGCATAATTTCTAATTGAAAAACTAGATCGACTCGTACTCCTTACTTCTGAGACTAAGCTTCCACGACCTCTAGTCCTATGATGATGATAATCAGAATTAAACTTAAAAAAATCTCTAAAATATTCTGGAGATAATCTATTAAGCACCTGGTAAGTAAACACTCCCGCCTGATGGTCCCTGATCTGATGAATATTTAAAATTCTAAAACTAATAAAAGATTCCCGCGTATGCTCATACTGAACAAACTCACCCAGTGCTCGTAGTGCCTTATTCTGAAGAATCTGCAGTCTTTTAATATTTGAAGTAAAATTAGATGCATAAATACAGCAACCATAAACAATAAAAGGATGAAAAACAGTATGATATATATTTCTTAAAACACTTAAGGGTAATACATGTTTCAAACGCCGCATCACTCCAAGACCTCGTGCAAGTTTAGAAGAAATCATATTTATGTGTTTCTTCCAACTCAAATTATTATCAACATAAAATCCTAAATATTTATTTTCAAAAACCTGTGAAAGCGACAAATTATCAAATACTACGGAAGCACTATTTACAATTTTTCCTACCCTACTAAAAATCATATAATTTGTCTTAGAAGTATTAACAGCAAGGTAACTCAAGGAGGTAAACACAAAAAGGTTTTCCAGCGTTCGGTTTGCTTTATCTACTAGTTCTTCCAGTGACTGTGCAGAAATCGTCAAAGCAGTATCATCTGCAAATGCTGTAACAGTTGCTTCAGGCATGTAGAACCTCAGAGTATCTATGTATACGAGAAAGAGTAATGGACCAAGGACTGACCCCTGAGGAACTCCAAATTTTACAGGATAGACTCCGCTAACGATGTCATCTATCATTACTTTAGTTGACCTTCCATACAAGTATGATTTAAACCAATCCAAGCAAACGTCTTTTATCCCCAGACTAGATAGGCGACACAGCAGCAACTCAAAATCCACAGTGTCAAAGGCTTTTTTGAAGTCAACAAAGATCGTTAAAGGAATAAGACCTTTTTCTAGAGTTCCATTGACTACATTCAGAAGATGGTGAAAAGCATGGCTAGTAGAATGTTTACTGTGGAATCCGAATTGGATGTCACACAATATTCCTAGTTTATCCAAATATTCATAATGTCTCCTGTGCATTATCTTTTCATAGATTTTAGAAAAAATAGGCAATAACGAAATCGGTCGCCAATTCGATAGTTCTTGTTTGTTCCCACCTTTATACAATGGTATTACCTTTGCTAGTTTATGACCACTAGTGAATTCACCGGACTGGAGTGATAGATTTATTAAGTCAGTTAGACAAGGTAATATATAAACTAGGATAGCATTTACAGCCCTAAGATTAAGTCCATCTATTCCGGCAGAATTGGACTTCAGTCCTTTCACTGTGCTCTCAATCTCCTTTGCTGTGCACTTCTCGAACGAAAAACTGTGCCCTTCGCCTCGATTATCAATAAAGGACTTTAACAGATGTCTTCTAGACTTTTTAGCTACGTCTTCCTTAATACTCGCGCCTATGTTCGTGAAATATTTTCCGAATTCATCAGCCATTTCCTGTTTATCAGTGATTTCACTTCCATTCACCATCAGACTCTTTACTCCATCATTATCATTAGTCTTCCCTTTTAAAACCTCATTTATCAGTCGCCATGTTCCTTTTGCATCACCACTTTTACCATCAAAAGCAGAATCATAATATGTTTTTTTCTCACTGCGACGCTTATGGTCAACTTTGTTTCTGACTCGCTTAAATTCTTCAAATAAACTCGCATTTTCCGGGCTCTGTAAATGTTTTTCAAAAAGCTGGTTTTGCATTTCCATCATTTCAAGCAATTCTGTGGTGACCCAGGGCTTTCTTAGCTCATTTTTCTTTTTCCTCATTTTCCTCAGATGACAAGACACCTCATATACCGGTAAGAGAATATTCATAAGCCTGTCAAATGCTGTAGTTGCATTCTGCTCTTCACTAACTTCATCCCATGCTATAGTACTAACTTGCTCTTTCAGCTTTCTCAAGTTATTATTTCTCATATCTCTATAAACTCTCTTACTTAGGTTTTTAGTCGAAGTTTTGATACTATTTATCATACAAACAATCGGGAGGTGGTCAGAAGCAGGTTGAAGGAGAACATCACAGAATGCTTGCCTCAATAGATTTGAAGAAACAAATATGTTATCAATTAATGTTGCCGACTGAGCAGTGATACGGGAAGGAATCAGATTCACTGGGTACGAATCATGAGATAATGCAAGATTTAAAAATTCTAAATTAACACTATTTAAATTCAATAAATCAAAATTAAAATCACCCAGAATAACACACTCTGATCGATTAGACTGGGCCCTGCTTAAAAACATGTACTTACAACAAAAACAAGAAAAATGCGAGACTGTAACTTATTAAACACTGACATGTAAAAAGAAGCGAACGAATTGGCAAAACAGTTTGTTCTTGGAGGAGACAATTGCAATCTCACTTTGTTAGCTGACCTTGTGTTTATTTTATTCCTCATAACTGGTGGTAGAATCTTTCTATATTTTTCACTGCTAAGACGAAATTGGCCAAATTTGAAGATAAAACCCAGACGAAGTTTGAGAAGGGATGGTAATTGTAGGACAGATAATGCCGATTCATTAGTTACATATGCGTCTGAAAGAATAACTTTAAAGGCTCTTTTCTGCAGTGACTCAAGTTGATCTCTTTGATAACTTGTGTTTTTGACTTGAGGGCCCCATACAGGGTAAGCATACTCGATATTTGGTCGGATGTATGTAGGATAAGCCGTCTTAGGTTGGGACATAGAAAAACCAAAACGAGCTAGCAAGATAAGGGTTAGTAGGAGGGACCTAATGACTACAAGGAATACATAATTTATTCATGGTTAATTGATCCACTAACGGGTCAATGACACCTCTGTCAAGGTCAATCAGGGATGTTTCTAAACCTAATGAGTACAGACGGGAGTGACGTCACAGTCATTTTATTGATCCACTAAGGGGACCCAGATTTTTTGGAAATTGAATTGCATAATCAAAGAGGAATTATCGGTTCTAACGGGGAAAGATAAAGTAGTATTCTTTTTTTTAAATATGGCTTCTCTGGTCTTTAGGTCTGAGAGATAAATTAATATTCTATTTTTAAATATGGCTTCTCTGGTCTTTAGGTCTGAGAGATAAATTAATATTCTATTTTTAAATATGGCTTCTCTGGTCTGTAGACCGGATAGATAAATTAATATTATATTTTTAAATATTGCTTCTCTGGTATCTAGGTATGAGAGATAAATTAATATTCTATTTTTAAATATGATTTCTCTGGTCTTTAGGTCTGAGAGATAAATTAATATTCTATTTCTAAATATGGCTTCTCTGGTCTTTAGGTCTGAGAGATAAATTTTAATATTCTGTCGAAACCCTAATAGTGTAACTAGGAACACCTCAGCACTTAGAGTTTCAGTTAGAGTTATATTTTATTTTAGTTTTAGTTAAGTGTTTTTGGAGTTGTAGTTTAGTTTTAGCTAAACGTTTTAGTTTAGAGTTTTAGCCTAGAGTCATAGCTTAGAGTTTTTGTTGCATTTTTAGCTTAGTTTAGTTTTAGATAAGGGTTTTAGTTTAGAGTTTCATATTGGTATTAGCTTACAGTTTTAGTTAGAGTTATGGTAGTTAAGAGTTTTAGTTTAGAGTTTAGAGTTTTAGTTTAGAGTCTTAGCTTAAAGTTTTAGTTAGAGTTATGGTTTAGTTTAGCTTTAGTTAAGATTTTTTGTTTAGACTTTAGCGTTTTAGTTTAGACTTTAGAGTTTTAGTTAGAGTTTAGAGTTTTAGTTTAGAGTCTTAGCTTAGAGTTTTAGTTCTATTTATAGTTTAGTTTAGTTTTAGTTGAGAATTTAGAGTTTAGATTAGAGTCTTAACTTAGAGTTTCTGTTATAGTTATTGTTTAGTTTAGTTTTAGTAAGGAGCTTTAATTTAGAACTCTAGTTTAGTTTTACTTAAGAGTTTTAGTTTAGAGTTTATAGATCTAGTTTACAGTTTTACTTTAGAGTTTCTGTTAGAGTTATAATTTTAGTTTAGTTTTAGTTAAGAGTTTTAGTTTAGATATTGGAGTTTTAGATTCTAAGCTAATACTCTAAACTAAAACTCTTAACTAAAACTAAATTAAGCTATAACTCTAACTAAAGCTCTAAACTCTAAACACAAAACTCATAACTAAAACTAAACAACACCTCTAAACTAAAATTCTTAACTAAAACTAAGCTAAACTATAACTCTAACTAAACTCTAAGCCAACAGTCTAAACTAAATCTCTAGACTCTAAACTAAAACTAAACTAGACTATAACTCTAACTAAAACTCTAAACTCTAAACACAAAACTCATAACTAAAACTAAACAGCACCTCTAAACTAAAATTCTTAACTAAAACTAAACTAAACTATAACTCTAACTAAAACTATAAGCTAAGACTCAAAAATAAAACTTCAATATCTAAACTAAAACTCTTAACGAAAACTAAACTAAAACTATAACTCTAGCTAAAACTCAAAAGTTAAACTGTAAACAAGAACTATGAATTCTAAACTAAAACTATTAAGTAAAACTAAACTAGAGATCTAAACTAAAGCTCCTAACGAAAACTAAACTAAACAATAACTCTAACAAAAACTCTAAGCTAAGACTCTAAACTAAAACTCTAAATTCTCAACTAAAACTAAAGTAAACTATAAATATAACTCAAACTCTAAGCTAAGACTCTAAACTAAAACTCTAAACTCTGACTATAACTCTAAGCTAACAACCTAAATTAAGACACTAGACTCTAAACTAAAACTAAATTAAATTATTACTCTAACAAAAACTGTAGGCTAAGACTCTAAACTAAAACTCTTAACTAAAACTCTTATCTAAAACTAAACAATGAATCAAAACTAAAACTATTAACTAAAACTAAACAAAACTATAACTCTAAATAAACTCTTAACTAAAACTAAACTAATCTATAACTAACAAAAACTAAACTAAACTATAACTCTAACTAAAACTCTAATATAGAACTCTAAGCTAAAACTATAACTTCTAAACTAAAACTATCAACTAAAACTAAACTACAACTATAAACTAAAACTAAACTATAACTCTAAAGTAAAACTCTCAACAACAACTAAACTAAACTATAACTATTGTTAAAACTGTAAGCTAATAATAAACTAAAACTCTAAGCTAAAACTCTTAACTAAAACTAAACTATATCTCTAAGCTAAAACTCTTAACTAAAACTCTTAAGTAGAACTAAACTACAACTCTAAACTAAAACTCTTAACTGAAACTAAACTAAACTATAGCTCTAACTAAAACTCTAAAGTCTAAGCCAAAACCCTAAACTAAAACTCTTAACTAGAACTGTACTAAACTATACCTCTAACTAAAACTCTAAGCTAAGACTCGAAACTATAAGTCTATACTGTAAACTAAAACTCTTAACTAAAATTAAATTAAACTATAACTCTAGCTAAAACTCTAAGCTAAGACTCTAAGCTAAGACTCTAAACTTTAAACTAAGACTGTTAACTAAAACTAAACTACAACTCTTAACTAAAACTAAACTAAACTATAGCTCTAGCTAAAACTCTAAACTAAAACTCTTAACTAAACTACAACTCTAAACTAAAACTAAACTATAACTCTAACTAAAACTCTAAGCTAAAACCCTAAAATAAAACTCTAAACTCTAAACTAAAACTAAACTAAATTATAACTCTAACTAAAACTCTAAGCCAAAACCCTAAACTAAAATTCTAAACTCTAAACTAAAACTTTTAACTAAAACTAAACTACAAGACTAAATTAAAACTCTTAACTGAAACTAAACTAAACTATAACTCTAACTAAAACTCTAAGCTAAGATTCTGTGCTAATACTCTAAACTAAAACTCTTAACTAAAACTAAACTAAAACTCTAAAGTAAAACTCTTAACTAAAACTAAACTAAAAGTCTAAACTAAAACTCTTAACTAAAACTAAACTAAAATATAACTCTAACTAAAACTCTAAGCTAACACTCTAAATTAAATCTCTAGACTCTAAACTAAAACTAACTAAACAATAACTCTAACTAAAACTCTAAACAAGAAACTCATAACTAAAACTAAACAACACCTCTAAACCAAAATTCTTAACTAAAACTAAATTAAAGTATAACTCCAACTAAAACTCTAAGATAAGTCTCTAAACTAAAACTCTGAATTAAAACAAAACTAAACTATAACTCTAACTAAAACTCCAAGCTAAGACTCAAAACTATAACTTCAATATCTAAACTAAAACTCTTAACTAAAACTAAACTAAAACTATAACTCTAGCTAAAACTCTAAAGTAAAACTGTAAACTAAAACTATGAACTCTAAACTTAACTCTTAAGTAAAACTAATCCAGAGATCTAAACTAAAGCTCCTAACGAAAACTAAACTAAACTTTAACTCTAACAAAAACTCTAAGCCAAGACTCTAAACTAAAACTCTAAATTCTCAACTAAAACTAAACTAAACTATAAATAGAACTAAAATTCTAAGCTATGACTCTAAACTAAAACTCTAATCTCTAAATAAAACTCTAAGCTAAGACTCTAACTTAAAACTCTAGACTCCAAAGTAAAACTAAACTAAACTATGACTCTAACAAAAATTGTTGGCTAAGACTCGAAACTAAACTCTAGACTCTAAACTAAAACTCTTATCTAAAACTAAACAACAACTCGAAACTAAAACTCCTAACTAAAATCAAACTAAACTACAACTCTAACTAAAATCTTAACTAAAACTAAACTAATCTATAGCTAACTAAAACTAAACTAAACTATAACTCTAACTAAAACACTAACTTCTAAAATAAAACTCTTACCTAAAACAAAACTACAACTCTATACTAAAACTAAACTATAACTCTAAACTAAAACTCTCAACTACAACTAAACTATACTATGACTCTTACTAAAACTGTAAGCTAATACTAAACTAAAACTCTAAACTAAAACTCTTAACTAAAACTAAACTATATCTCTAAGCTAAAACTCTTAACTAAAACTCTTAAGTAGAACTAAACTAAACTATAGATCTAACTAAAACTCTAAACTAAAACTCTTAACTAAACTACAGCTCTAAATTAAACTAAACTAAACTATAACTCTAACTAAAATTCTAAGCTAAAACTCTAAACTAAAACTCTTAACTAAAACTAAACTACAAGTCTAAACTAAAGCTCTTAACTGAAACAAAACTAAACGATAACTCTAAGTAAAACTCTAAGCTAAGATTCTAAGCTAATACTCTAAACTCTAAACTAAAACTCTTAACTAAAACTAAACTAAGACTCTAAACTAAAACTCTTAACTAAAACTAAACTAATCTATAACCAACAGCAACTAAACTAAACTATAACTCTAACTAAAACTCTATGCTAAGATTCTAAGCTAAAACTCTTAACTCTAAGCTAAAACTCTAAACTAAAACTCTTAACTAAAACTAAACTAAAACTCTAAACTAAAACTCTTAACTAAAACTAAACTAAACTATAACTCTAACTAAACTCTTAACTAAAACTAAACTAATATATAACCAACAGCAACTAAACTAAACTATAACTCTAACTAAAACTCTACGATAGGACTCTAAGCAAAACACTATCCTCTAAACTAATACTCTTACATAAAACTAAACTACAACTCTAAACTGAAACTAAACTATAACTCTAAACTAAAACTCTTAACTGCAACTTAACTAAACTATAACTCTAACTAAAACTCTAAGATAACACTAAACTAATATACTAAAATATAACTTTTAACTAAAACTAAACTATATCTCTAAGCTAAAACTCTTAACTAAAACTCTTAACTAGAACTAAACTACAACTATAAACTAAAACTCTTAACTAAAACTAAACTACACTATAGCTCTAACTAAAAATCTAAACTAAAACTCTTAACTAAACTACAACTCTAAATTAAACTAAACTAAATTATAACTATAACTAAAATTCTAAGCTAAAACCCTAAACTAAAACTATAAACTCTAAACTAAAACTCTTAACTAAAACTAAACTACAAATCTAAACTAAAACTCTTAACTAAAACTAAACTAAACCATAACTCTAACTAAAACTCTAAGCTACGACTCTACGCTAATGCTCTAAACTCTTAACTAAAACTCTTAACTAAAACTAAAACTCTTAACTCTTAACTCTTAACTAAAACTCTTAACTAAAACTAAACTAAACTAGAACTCTAACTGAACTCTTAATTAAAACTAAACTAATCTATCACTAACAAAAACTAAATTAAACTATAACTCTGACCAAAACTCTGCGATAGGACTCTAAGCTAAAACTCTAAACTCTAAACTAAAACTCTTAAATAAAGCTAAACTACAACTCTTAACTAAAGCTAAACTATAACTCTATACTAAAATTCTTAACTAAAAACTAAACTAAACTATAACTCTAACTGAAACTCCAAACCAAAACTCTTAACTAAAACTAAACTACATCTCTAAGCTAAAACTCTTAACTAAAACTCCTAACTAAAACTAAACTACAACTCTGAACTAAAACTCTTAACTAAAACTAAACTAAACTATAGCTCTAACTAAAACTCTAAAGTCTAAGCTAGAACCTTAAACTAAAACTCTTAACTAAAACTCTACTAGACTATAACTTTAACTAAAACTCTAAGCTAAGACTCTAAACTATAAGTCAAACTAAAACTCTTAACTAAAACTAAACTAAACTATAACTTTAGCTAAAACTCTAAGCTAAGACTCTAAGCTAAAACTCTAAACTAAAACTCTAAACAAGAAACTCATAACTAAAACTAAACAACACCTCTAAACCAAAATTCTTAACTAAACTGAACTATAACTCCAACTAAGACTCTAAGCTAAGACTCTAAACTAAAACTCTGAATTAAAACTAAACTAGACTATAACTCTAACTAAAACTCTAAGCTAAGACTAAAAACTATAACTTCATATCTAAACTAAAACTCTTAACTAAAACTAAACTAAAACTATAACTCTAGCTAAAACTCTAAAGTAAAACTATAAACTAAAACTATGAACTGTAAACTTAACTCTTAAGTAAAACTAATCCAGAGATCTAAACTAAAGTTCCTAACGAAAACTAAACTAAACTTTAACTCTAACAAAAACTCTAAGCCAAGACTCTAAACTAAAACTCTAAATTCTCAACTAAAACTAAACTAAACTATAAATAGAACTAAAATTCTAAGCTATGACACTAAACTAAAACTCTAATCTCTAACTAAAACTCTAAGCTAAGACCCTAACTTAAGACTCTCGACTCCAAACTAAAACTAAACTAAACTATAACTCTAACAAAAACTGTAGGCTAAGACTCTAAACTAAAACTCTTAACTAAAACTCTTATCTAAAACTAAACAATAACTCGAAACTAAAACTCTTAACTAAACTAAACAATAATTCTAACTAAACTCTTAACTAAAACTAAACTAATCTATAACTAACAAAAACTAAACTAAACTAGAACTCTAACTAAAACTCTAACCTCTAAACTAAAACTCTTACCTAAAACAAAACTACAGCTCTATACTAAAACTAAACTATAACTCCAAACTAAACTCTTAACTAAAACTAAACTAAACTATAACTCTAACTGAAACTGTAAGCTAATACTAAACTTAAACTTAAAACTAAAACCCTTAATTGAAACTAAACTATATCTCTAAGCTAAAACTCTTAACTAAAACTAATCTAAACTATAGATCTAACTAAAACTCTAAACTAAAACTCTTAACTAAACTACAGCTCTAAATTAAACTAAACTAAACTATAACTCTAACTAAAATTCTAAGCTAAAACTCTAAACTAAAACTCTTAACTAAAACTAAACTACAAGTCTAAACTAAAGCTCTTAACTGAAACTAAACTAAAGTATAACTCTAACTAAAACTCTAAGCTAAGACTCTAAGCTAATACTCTAACCTCTAAACTAAAACTCTTAACTAAAACTAAAATAAACTCTAAACTAAAACTCTTAACTATAAACAAACTAAACTATAACTCTAACTAAACTCTTAACTAAAACTAAACTAATATATAACTAACAGCAACTAAACTAAACTAAAACTCTAAATAAAATTCTACAATAGGACTCAAAGCAAAAGCCACAACCTCTAAACTAAAACTGTTGCCTAAAACTAAATTAAAACTCAAAAATAAGACTAAACTGTAACTCTAAACTAAAATACTTAACTAAAACTAAACTAAACTGTAACTCTAACTGAAACTGTAAGCTAAGACTAAACTAAACTAAAACTCTTAACTAAAACTAAACTACATCTCTAAGCTAAAACTCTTAACTAAAACTCTTAACTAGAACTAAACTACAACTATAAACTAAAACTCTTAACTAAAACTAAACTACACTATAGCTCTAACTAAAACTCTAAACTAAAACTCTTAACTAAACTACAACTCTAAACTAAAACTAAACTAAACTAAACTATAACTCTAACTAAAACTCTAAGCTAAAACCCTAAACTAAAACTCTAAACTCTAAACTAAAACTCTTAACTAAAACTAAACTACAAGTCTAAACTAAAGCTCTTAACTGAAACTAAACCAAACTATAACTCTAACTAAAACTCTAAGCTAAGATTCTACGCTAATGCTCTAAACTCTTAACTAAAACTCTTAACTAAAACTAAACTTAAACTCTAAACTAAAACTCTTAACTAAAAATAAACTAAACTATAACTCTAACTAAACTCTTAACTAAAACTAAACTAATCTATCACTAACGAAAACTAAATTAAACTCTAACTCTGACCAAAACTCTGCGATAGGACTCTAAGCAAAACACTATTCTCTAAACTAAAACTCTTACCTAAAACTAAACTACAACTCTAAACTGAAACTAAACTATAACTCTAAACTAAAATTCTTAACTAAAACTAAACTAAACTGTAACTCTAACTGAAACTGTAAGGTAATACGAAACTAAAACTCTTAACTAAAACTAAACTATGTATCTAAGCTAAAACTCTAAGCTTAACTAAAACTAAACTAAAAGTCTAAACTAAAACTTTTAACTAAAACTAAACTAAACTATAACTCTAACTAAAACTCTAAGCTAACACTCCAAATTAAATCTCTAGACTCTAAACTAAAACTAAACTAAACTATAACTCTAACTAAAACTCTAAACAACAAACTCATAACTAAAACTAAACAACACCTCTAAACCAAAATTCTTAACTAAAACTAAACTGAACTATAACTCCAACTAAAACTCTAAGCTAAGACTCTAAACTAAAACTCCGAATTAAAACTAAACTAGACTATAACTCTAATTGAAAACTCTAAGCTAAGACTAAAAACTATAACTTCAATATCTAAACTAAAACTCTTTACTAAAACTAAACTAAAACTATAACTCTAGTTAAAACTCTAAAGTAAAACTATAAACTAAAACTATGAACTCTAAACTTAACTCTTAAGTAAAACTAATCCAGAGATCTAAACTAAAGCTCCTAACGAAAACTAAACTAAACTTTAAATCTAACAACTAAACTAAAACTAACTAAAACTAAACTAAACTCTAAAAAAACTCTAAGCCAAGACTCTAAACTAAAACTCTAAATTCTCAACTAAAACTAAACTAAACTATAAATAGAACTAAAATTCTAAGCTATGACTCTAAACTAAAACTCTAATCTCTAACAAAAACTCTAAGCTAAGACTCTAACTTAAAACTCTAGACTCCGAACTAAAACTTAACTAAACTATAACTCTAACAAAAACTGTAGGCTAAGACTCTAAACTAAAACTCTAAACTCTAAACTAAAACCCTTATGTAAAACTAAACAATAACTTAAAACTACAACTCTTAACTAAACTAAACAATAACTCTAACTAAACTCTTAACTAAAACTAAACTAATCTATAACTAACAAAAACTAAACTAAACTATAACTCTAACTAAAACTCTTAACTAAAACAAAACTACAACTCTATGCTAAAACTAAACTATAACTCCAAACTAAAACTCTTAACTAAAACTAAACTAAACTGTAACTCTAACTGAAACTGTAAGCTAATACTAAACTTAAACTCTAACTAAAATTTTAAGCTAAAACCTTAAACTAAAACTCTAAACTAAAACTCTTAACTAAAACTAAACTACAAGTCTAAACTAAAGCTCTTAACTGAAACTAAACCAAACTATAACTCTAACTAAAACTATAAGCTAAGATTCTAAGCTAATGATATAAACTCTTAAATAAAACTCTTAACTAAAACTAAAATAAAACTCTAAAATAAAACTCTTAACTAAAAACAAACTAAACTATAACTATAACTAAAATCTTAACTAAAACTAAACTAATCTATAACTAACAACAACTAAACTAAACTATAACTCTAACTAAAACTCTACGATAGGACTCTAAGCTAAAACTCTAACCTCTAAACTAAAACTCTTACCTAAAACTAAACTACAACTCTAAACTGAAACTAAACTATAACTCTAAACTAAAATTCTTAACTAAAACTAAACTAAACTATAAATCTAACTGAAACTGTAAGGTAATACTAAACTAAAACTCTTAACTAAAACTAAACTATATCTCTAAGCTAAAACTCTTAACTAAAACTCTTAACTAGAACTAAACTACAACTCTGAACTAAAACTCTTAACTAAAACTAAACTAAACTATAGCTCTAACTAAAACTCTAAACTAAAATTCTTAACTAAACTACACCTCTAAATTAAAATAAACTAAACTATAAATCTAACTAAAATTCTAAGCTAAAACCCTTAACTAAAACTCTAAACTCTAAACTAAAACTCTTAACTAAAACTAATCTAAAAGTCTAAACTAAAGCTGTTAACTGAAACTAAACCAAACTATAACTCTAAGCTAAGATTTAAAGCTAATACTCTAAACTCTTAACTAAAACTCTTAACTGAAACTAAACTATAACTCTAAACTAAAACTATTAACTAAAACGAAAGTAAACTATAACTCTAACTAAAACTCTAAACTAACACTCTAAATTAAAACTCTAGACTCTAAACTAAAACTAAACTAAACTATAACTCTAGCTAAAACTCTAAACCCTAAACTAAAACTCTTATCTAAAACTAAAAAACACCTCTAAACTAAAATTCTTAACTACAACTAAACTAAACTTCAACTCTGACTAAAACTCTAAGCTAAGACTCAAAACTAAAACTCCAATATCTAAACTAAAACTCTTAACTAAATCTAAACTAAAACTATAACTCTAACTTAAATTCTAAAGTAAAACTGTAAACTAAAACTATAAACTCTAAACTAAAACTTTTAAGTAAAACTAAACTAGAGATCTAAACTAAAGCTCCTAACTAAAACTAAACTAAACTATAACTCTAACAAAAACTCTAAGCTAAGACTCTAAACTAAAACCCTAAATTCTCAACTAAAACTAAAGTAAACAATAACTATAACTAAAACTCAAATCTAAGACTCTAAACAAAAACTCTAAATTCTCAACTAAAACTAAACTAAACTATAAATAGAACTAAAACTCTAAGCTAAGATTCTAAACTAAAACTCTAAACTCTAACTAAAACTTTAAGCTAAGACTCTAACTTAAAACTAAAGACTCCAAACTAAAACTAGACTGAGCTATAACTCTAACAAAAACTCTAGGTTAAGACTCCAAACTAAAACTCTAAACTAAAAATCTTATCTAAAACTAAACAATAACTCAAAATAAAACTCTTAACTAAAACTAAACTAAACTATAACTCTAGCTAAACTCTTAACTAAAACTAACAAATCTATAACTAACTAAAACTCTAAGCTAAGACTCTAAACTAAAACTCTAAACTCTAACTAAAACTCTAAAGTCTAAAGTAAAACTCTAAACTATAAAAAAAACTCTTAACTAAAACACAACTAAACTATAACTCTAACTAAAACTCTAAGCTAAGACTCTAAACTAAAACTCTAAACTCTAAACTAAATCTCTTAACTACTATAACTCTAACTAAAACTGTAAGCTAATACCAAACTCAAACTCTAAACTAAAACTCTTATCTAAAACTAAACTAAGCTAAAAGTGAAACGAAAAACTTTAAGCTATGACTCTAGGCTAAAACTCTAGACTAAAACGCTTAGCTAAAACTAAGCTACAAGTCCAAAAACACTTAACTAAAACTAAAATAAAATATAACTCTAACTAAAACTCTAAGTACTGAGAGTCAACTTTGAAACTCTAGAATCTGAACTAGAACTAAACTAAACTATAACTCTAACTAAAACTGTAAGCTAACATTAAACTAAAATTCTAAACTAAAACTCATATCTAAAACTAAACAACAACTCTAAACTAAAACTCTTAACTAAAACTAACTAAACTACAACTCTAAACTAAAACTCTAGACTAAAACTAAACTACAACTCTAAACTAAAATTTTTAAGTAAAACTAAACTAGAGATCTAAATTAAAGCTCCTAACTAAAACTAAACTAAACTATAACTCTAACAAAAACTCTAAGCTAAGACTCTAAACTAAAACTGTTAATTAAAACTAAACTACAACTCTAAACTAAAACTCTGAACAAAAATTAAACTAAGCTATAACTCTAACTAAAACTCTAAACTAAAACTTTAAAGTCTAAACTAAAATGTTTAACTAAAATTAAACAAAACTATAACTCTAACGGAATCTCTAAGCTAAGACTCTAATCTAAAACTCTAAACTCTAAACTAAAACTCTTAACTAAAACTAAACTACAACTCTAAACTAAAACTCTTAACTAATACTAAACTAAACTAAAAGTGCAACGAATAACTCTAAGCTATGACTCTAGACCAAAACTTTAAACTAAAAGGCTTAGCTAAAACTGAACTATAAGTCCAAAAACACTTAACTAAAACTAAAATGTATTGCTTGGTGTTGGGGTATTCAAAAAGCCATAAAGTAAAGCTGTGGATGAAAAGGATGCGTACTTCAACTTGTAAAATTGGTTAGGAGGGACATTAAGAAAAAGAACTTGTTCTGAAATAATATAATAATGCCTTTTGAAAAGTATTGATTGGTTTTGGGGTATGCAAAAAGCCGTAAGGTATAGTTGGGTGTGAAAAGGATGAGTACTTCAACTTGTAAAATGGGTTTAAGAGGGATGTTAACAAAAGAACTTGTTCTGAAAAATATAATAAAGCCTTTGAAAAGTATTGCTTGGTGTTGGGGTATTCAAAAAAGCCATAAAGTAAAGTTGTGGGTGAAAAGGAGGAGTACTTCAACTTGTATAATTGGTTTAGGAGGGACATTAAGAAAAGAACTTGTTCTGAAATAATATAATAAAGCCTTTTGAAAAATACTGCTTGGTGTTGGGGTATGCAAAAAGCCGTAAGGTAAAGTTGTGGGTGAAAAGGATGAGTACTTCAACTTGTAAAATAGGTTTAAGAGGGATATTAAGAAAGGAACTTGTTCTTAAAAGTTCTGTGTCTCAAGCACACAAAAAAAATAATAAAAAATGGGGGGGGGGCAAAAAGTTGTGCGGAGGGGGGCCCTTCGGGTTGGGTTAGTGGACCTTACAACACTGTTCAAATGGAACTTGTGTATTATAACGACCACGGAGTTTCACCCCAAATTATCTTCTAAAATGTCTGAAACTGTTTCGCCCAAAAAATCTCTAAACTGCCTATTAATTTGTTTTGCCCAAATAATCCCCTAAAAGTAATTCTTGCGTGTTCCTTTGTTTCGGCATCTCTGCACTGTCACATTTGAAATTCCCAGGATACCATTTCCCGCGTAAAATATATTCAATCTGGCTTGATCTCGTATGTATTTCTGAAGAAATCTAAGGTGTTCCTAGTTGCACTATTATGGCTTCGATAGAATATTAATATTTATCTCTCAGACCTAAAGACCAGAGAACCCATATTTATAAATAGAATATTAATTTATCTCTCGGACACTAAAGACTAGAGAAGCCATATTGAAAAATAGAATATTAATTTATCTCTCAGACCTAAAGACCAGAGAAGGCATATTTAGAAATAGAATATTAATTTATCTCTCAGACATAAATACCAGAGAAGCCATATTTAAAAATAGAATATTAATTTATCTCTCAGACCTAAAGACCAGAGAAGCCATATTTAAAAAAAAGAATATTACTTTATCTTTCCCCGTTAGAACCGATAATTCCTCTTTGATTATGCAATTCAATTTCCAAAAAATCTGGTTCCCCTTAGTGGATCAATAATATGACTGTAATGTCACTCCCGTCTATACTCATTAGGTTTAGAAACATCCCTGATTGACGTTGACTGAAAGAGGTGTCATTGACCCGTTAGTGGATCAATTAACCATGAGTAAATTATGTATTCCTTGTAGTCATTAGGTCCCTCCTACTACTAGGGTTCGCATCGGACCATTTGCCTTTATAATAATTGTATCAACATGAGTACTAAACGAGCAGTCAACCCTAAATGTGACACCGATAATTACAGCCCAAGACACACTAGGATAAGGTGGAGGAGGACTGACAAAGTCCCTCTTAAGAGAATTAAAGCGAAGGATTTTGGTTTTTCCTTCGTTGATTTGAAGGCTGTTGATAGTACATTGGTCTTTAAAGTTACTAAATATTGCATCACTGAATTAGGGAACTGCGTCGGAGTTTTCAATGAGATATTTCAGAAGAACTGAGAGGTCGTCTTCGTACTTAAACCTTTCCTCAACTCAGAAAGTACAAAGTTTACAACTGCTAAAAACAACAGCGCTGGAAGTTTCGTGGCTTTTGTACCACCACACGTGAGTCATTCAGTTGCTAACAGGTGAACATCTAAAGCAGATTAAATATATCACAGAAACTAAGGATTATAAGTTGACGGAATTTAAATTATATTGTGAAAGCTATTGGAATTTATTTGAACTTGACATTTCACATGTGCAGAATTCCAGCTGTTAACATATTGATTGCGACTAGGCGTTTGATTGATTAAGCCTTTGCTTGGGGTGCCTAGTGTTTATGACGAGTGGATTTACGATTTTCTAAGTGGTACTTCGGATTTTTTTTTCTATTTGAAATTTGGATTATTTGGAGCAGTTTTTATGAAGAGGGTTGTTAGCCGTGCCCAAATTAACGGTGGCTTAGCAAATTGAGCGTAACGACCCATGTGAATAAAAATTGGTCCTTAGTGAGGTAAGCAGATAATTTAATTTAATTTTGTTGTCTGGATATAATCATGGGACGTAAAAGAAAGCAACCTCGTAATATTGGAGATGATACAGAAAACACTCGGAGGGGAGAAGGGGAATATGATCTCAACGTTACTGCTAGTAGCACTGATTCTACAAATAAATTCACGATTTCAACAGTTGCGGAGAGTCTATATACTGTTATCACTTTGGTAATAGAAAATGGAAAAAAGCTGGATTTTTAAGAAAATAGGATTAAGGGAATTGAAGATAAAGTGGCAAATTTGGAAATATCACATGCATGATTTGCAAGGGAGCTGACTGAAAATGATGAGCGAGTGAGGCAGCTTGGGCAAGTCAAAGAATCTCTAAAGAATCAAGTAAAAGTAATTTCTGATGACTGTATAGCTCACAGTGAAGAATCAAATAACTTGAGTATGAGATTGGCCAGGCTGGAGTTTGATAAACTGGAAAAGAATATTATTGTATGGAACGTCTCTTGTGAATCTGAACAAAATGCGAAGGATATCTTCAAAAGTATTCTTACGGAAGGATTTGAAATGGCTCCTGTCCCACAATTCAAGGTAACCCAAGTGAGTGAGCAACAGAAATTTATTCGTGTTGAAGTATCAGATAAAAAATCGAAAATTGATATTTTGGAAAATGCCAAGAAATTAAAAGGTAAAGCAGTATCGTCGTTCCATGATATTTACCTCAGTGATGATGTCCCAGCTAAAGTTCGCAAAGCAAGAAATGATTTGTTGATTAAAAGGGGGAAACTACGCAAATTAGGAATAGACGCTTGGATCTCGAAAACTTTTCCGTCTGTGTTACTTTTCAATCGCCCTACCGGAACACGTGCTAAATACTCACCGACCGATTTGATTTCGGAATTTGATTATGCACCGAATAATCATTCATTTAATAACCAACATAGCGGCAATTAGTGAAGCTTACGAGGAAAAATTGCTGTTCGAATTCATGTTCCCATTGATTAAGAAGTAGCTGGTGATTAATTAGTGATAAAAAGACATTTTGGCTGGAAATTGAAGGAGTTCATGGTTGATGGTTCATATAGTTCATAGTTGATTCTTTGTAGCGTAAAAAAAAATGTAAATATTTGAGAAGGCACCCAATATGCAAGGTGTACCCTTTTGAGTCATTGTTGTTTTTTTTTTTTTTTTTTTTAAATATTTCTTTCTTCTTTTTCTGCTGTTGTTATTTTTTTATATCATTATTATTATTGGTGTTATTATTGTTATTGGGCAGCATGTAATAAATTTATATTTAGAATGTATTGAATTGTGTCCCCTGTGGAGTCGTACTCAAATTTGTCTATTTGGCTTTGATATAGGATGAAAGATTGGAGTCTCCTCCAGGACAAATTAATGTATTTGGACTGGAAAATAAGAAGGTAAATTTTGAAAGTAGGTATAATGAAATTTTTGATGGAAGTGGTGGGCCTGGTGGTTATTATAGGTTGGAGATTGAAGGTTCTAAATATTTATTCGTAAACCAAATGCAGATGGTATGTAGTAATGTTTCGGATACATTTAATGTGTTCCATTTGAATTGCCAAAGATTGAATTCATGTTTAGATCTTATAAATGAAATTTCCAATTTATCTATTTTTCAGGTAATTGGACTGACTGAAGCTTGGTTAAATTACCATAATTCGGAACTTTACATATTTCAGGTTATAATCTTTACACGAAAAATCGTCAACTTCGCCGACACGGGGGACCGGCAGCGTATATATGTTCTGACATACGGGCAAGTGTCCGAGAGGATATTTTAATATATAAAGAAATGGTTTTTGAGTCTTTTATTTGGCAGTTAAAGCTGTCTGGACGTTGTGGTTATGTTCTGATTGTATATAGGCCACCGTCAGGATCTCTTATTGAGTTTTATGAATTACTTGAAGAACAATTGGAAAAGATCCCACATCGAAGTCCTATTTTTATAATGGGAGATTTTAACATTGATCTATTGGATAGTGGATCAAATACAGACCGATTTGAAACTTGATGATTTCATTTGGTTATATCCCAGCTATTAATATTAGTACTCGTGTTAAGAGGACGTCATCGAAATGTCTGGATAACATATTTTTAAATTATACTTCGGGTAGTCCAAGTGTTCTTATAAGTGATACTTCTGATCATTTTGGTGTATTTGCAAGTTACTCGGTATGTGTTGATAATAAAAATTCCACAGAAAAGAGTAGTCTCAAGCTGAGGATGTTACTCGATAAAGATGCACTTCTGAAATGTAGAAATGAGCTAGCCAATAAGGATTGGAATACAGAGTTTTAAGTCTCTGCGAATATTGACTCTAAGTTTAGAGTCTTTTACCAAATAATTAAGCGATCCCTGGATAAATGCTCTAAGAATATTAACAACAATAGAAGAAAACCTTCAAAGAAGCCTCGGATTACCCCGAGTTTATTGAGATAGATAAACAAGAAGAATAATTTGTATGAGAAAAAGGTACGTCATCCCTGCGATATAAATGAGTGAATGTATAAGAGTTATCGTAATGCCCTAAACAGACTCCTGCGAAGATCTAGACAAGATTATTATAAAATAGAATTTGAAAAGGCATCTGGAAATCCGTCGAAAACATAGAATGTGATAAGAAGCACTTTAGGACAATCATCTGGAATCCCTCAGGAAATATTCCGTAAAGATGGAACCAGTCTTACAAATTCAGAGGAAATTCGTGAAGAATCTACTAACCATTTTTCGACAGTTGGATGGAGAGTGAAAGAGTCGATTATAAGCAAACCAGGCGACCAGTCTTTTCAAAATTAACTTCATAAGGAGATGGAAATCTCTTTAAATCTACTCCCAGTTCAAGAATATGAAGTTCGAAACATTGTTTATGGTATGAAAGGTACCGCTTCTGGCTCTGATATCGTTTCAATTAGAGTAATGAAAACATTTTGGGAAGTGATTGCTCCAACCTTTGTTTTATTTAATAATCAGTTTTTAAAAGAGGAAGTGTTTCCGAGTTGTTTTAAATCAGCAAAAGTAATACCAATACATAAAGGAGGGAAGACTGGTGATGTTGAAAATTATAGACCAGTTTCGATTTTACCCATTATGTCTAGGATACTAGAAAAATGCTTTTCGGTCAGAATTTATCAGTATCTGGAAGACCAGAGAATATTTACTCCTACAGAATTTGGATTCCGTCAAGATCGCACTACTGAGCAAGCAAACATATATTTGACTAGCATCATTAATATGGCGTTAGATAATGGATATAAAGTGGCAACTGTATTTTTAGATATTGTAAAGGCTTTTGATACGGTCAGTCATGATATTCTGTTAATGAAGTGTGAAATTTATGGGATTAGGGGTCCAGCTCTTTCGTTTTTAGGTTCTTTTTTGTCTTTTATAAAACAATATGTTCAAATTGGTTAAATGGGTTCTCGTGAAAATTGTATTGAGTGTGGAGTTCCACAGGGTTCGGTACTTGGACCCTCATTATTTTTAATTTTTGTGAATGATCTTCCACAGTCTGTAAGTACACTGGAAACAAGAATGAATGAGATCGTCAAAAAGGATAGCGCGGCTACAGTGCCTATGTTGGCTGATGATACTTCTTTAGTGGTGATCGCAAAGTCAGAGAGAATGCCCCTAGAGAGTATAAGAGAATCGCTAAATGATGTTTCAAGTTGGTTGAGAATCAGCTAAAGGTGAACCCCTCTAAGAGTAATTTTCTTATATTTTCGAGGACATCGAATTATTATCCATGGATACAGCATATAGCATATGAAGATGGTATGATTGCTTGACAAAAGGTAGTAAAGTATCTTGGCATTATTATAGATGAGACTATCAGTTTTCAACCCCCTATTGAAACTTTAACCCGGATTTTAGTGCGTAGTTTGTTTATAATTTATAAACTTAAATATATGTTTCCAACTAGTATACTTAGGCTTCTCTACTTTTCGTTAATTCATTCCTATATTTTGTATTGTTCTTCTGTATACATGGGTACATTTTCTTCAATTGTTAATCCTTTGCGAATTATCCAAAACAAGTCTATTACAGTATTATCAGGAAAATCAGAAAGAGAACCAGTTCGAGAAGTCTATAGGCATTTTAGGATATTGCCAGCGGTGGGTCTTCATCATTTTTATATATTAGTGTTTATGTATAGATACAATATGAAGCAGTTGCCGGAGCGTTTTAACGGTTGGTTTTACAGCCAATGGAATATACATAGCCAAAATACTAGGGGTAAAATGATTATTATACTCCACCTATAGTGTCTGCCAGGTCCACGTTTTCGTTTGTTATAAAGGGTATAAATTTATGGAATAATTTGGATAATGATATGAAGAAACTAGAAAATTTTAGTTGTTTTAAAGCAAAATTGAAAGAAAAATTATTGAGTAAGTATGAATTCTAGTTCTGTTTGTTTTGGAGGTAACTTGATTTGATTTAATTTAAATTAAATTGTAATTACTTGGTGGTTTGTGAGTGCGACCCCACAACATGAATATGGTATGTAGTTGCTGTCCCTGTACTATTATTATTATTATTCTTTATATATTTTTTTTTTCTCTTTTCTTTTCTCTCTTTTTATCTTTCTTTCTTATTATAGTGAATTTAAATGACGTTATATGTATGTATTTTTTTTTTTACCTGTTTCACCCCACGTCAACCGTTTGGTTTTGGGTGAATCATATTGATTTTTGTATTTAAACTTTTTCTTAAAGTTAATTAAATAAATATATCACTATAAAAGGAGAATATGTTTGCGTGTACCCATAGTGCGTAAATTTGTCACAACTATGAAATGGTGAATAAGATCAAAGACTTTTGGTAATCCACTAGAAGAAGATCGACTATCGCACTTCCTCGGTCAAGCCACTCGACAATAAGGTGATACATTCTCACTAAGTAAACAGTTGTACTGCTTCCTTTCAAGTATCCGTACTGTTATGGCTCAAGAGAAAGAGAAACCTGTGACATCAGCTCACGGTATATAAACGTTTCTGGCACCTTAGACAGGTTTGGGGTTATTGAGATAGGTCGGAGTTGGTCGCAAGATTTGGGACCCTTCACTCTGGGTGTGACTTGAACCTACATTCTCTTCCAAGCACTAGGAAAAACTTGCTCTTGGAAACACTGATAAAAAAACAACATTTTTTCAACTCAAGTAAGGAGCAACATTAAAACTTAAAACAAATAGAAATTGTTACGTATATGAGGGGGTTTCCTTCAAATCAACGCCTTGTTCTTTACGCTAAAGTTTGAATGTTAACTAAAATCTTTAATAATGACTCCTGAAAAACAAAAATCGCTTAATTTGAACAATATCTAGGTTTTTTAAAAGTCCCAAGAAAACTTTAGCGTGAAGAGCGAAATGTTGAGGAGGAGCCAATCCCCCTCATACACATAATAATTTATGTTCGTTTTAACTTTAATATTGCTCATTACTATGAGTTAAAATTTTTTTTTTTTAATTAATTTCAGGAAGTGACTATAGGTCTTCTTTCAGTCTGAGAGGACTCGGGCGATCCCAGGGATCTTAGGTTTCAGGCACCATAACTACTGATCTGTCTGTTACTACAGAGTGCAAAGAACCTTGATCCAAGAAAAACTCCTGTAGAACGGGTAAAATCATGTTGCACAAAAAAATAGACACAATGTTTGCCATCTTAAAACTTTCCAGAAAACGCTGTGAACTAAGCTCTGCCATTTCATATGTTGAAATTTGCTTTTGAAATTGCCGTTACCTAGATGCAGATAAATAGCGTAGATTTTATCAGGTTTTGTATTTTTCAAAAAATACTTGACAGATTCAAGAAAGATGTTACCGTTGACCCATCTGCTTTGGTTAGCTAGACCTGCGATCCTGGTGACCCACCACTTAGCACATGAGCTTAGTAGATGACTAGTGGGAAGATATATACCGGAAGCATAGTGACATCAGACGCAATATAAAAGCAAACTATTGTCACGATTTGACCGCGTTTGGTGGAGCTAGTGCAATAAATGTCTCTCACCATCAGAGATAAATTTTGAGATTGAGGCAGGATGGTTGAGATCCCCGTCTCGTCAACATTTCATAATCTGTCTGATCATCCTGTCAGGATATGGAATGCATTTCCTTTCTACTGAGTAAAAGACACTTAGTGTCAAGGATTCATCTGTGTTTTTCTACCCTTAATACAGATCTTTTTGAGACAGGGTTGGTTGTGACAGACATAGAAATTTCCGAACCAACTGCCATATTGCCATATTGCCATATCCAGCCCAATCTAATGAGTCCTCACGCAACATTAAAGTAATTTGAAAAATAATTCATAGATAGCATTCAATCGTTTGTTTTGAAATTTTCCTTGTGAGCTATATTTTTTCTACAAAAAAATCCTATTGCAAATCCATTAGCCTGGGTCACTCTATCAAGTTTTAAACCGAGAGCCTTGAAAAAAAAATTACGTTAAAAAATACTTTGTGCAAAATAGGAAACAAGCAGTTGCGCGTATCTAGATCCAAGTTAACATGTTTATATAGTGTTAGATGATGCAGCTATCTTATTTTTTAAAGAATTTTTGCTAAACTGCTAGGGGCTCATGCTTGACTGTCCTTATCAACATCGTGTCTTGGTCAATCCCGATCTCCCCTACTTAAGCGTAAAATAAAATCGATTTCTGTGCCAGGAACTAAAGTGGTTAAAGGCTCACTTTCTACTCCAAATCATTCAGATAGAAAATCTTGATGTAATTCTGATTCAAAGAAGGGACAATTTGGCTAACATTATTCTAAGACTTCGGTTGGTGGATAGATGAACTGGAGGCCTTGGATGGGCAAAGGTCTAAATTTATCTTCTATTTATACAGATTTAATATCTTTGCGTGTTCCTTGTTCAAAGAAGGTATAATATTCCTTATAGAATATCTTCAGGAAAATGTTTTATCAAGAAAAATAATTCTGTGGTATCTTGTGTTTTTTACAAGAGTGACCTTAAAATGGAAGAGCTTGATCTTACAAAACAATAAAATGACCTTTTTTGTGTTTAATGTACTAAAGCATAGAACTAGAAAGTAGGGATGCCTTTTTGGATCCAATCAGACGCATAGGGGGTGTAATATTGGAGCAACTAACCCTTCTAGACGTAATTACGCGCACCTGGATCTTATGCAATGCTATAGTGCACCTTTAATTGTATAGTAAATCTGATTGTTACATAGTAGGGGCTTTTTGTTTACTTATGGAAATGTTTTCTTCTAGATTTCTTTGGTTGTTATGTTTAAAAACCCGCAAAGGCCAGGAAAAACCTTCATTGCCCCTTCAAATCATGATTTATTTCATTCATGCGTAATAGAAGTTGTTCGTTTACTTATGCAAATGTTTTCTTCAAGATTTTTTCGATTGTTATGTGAAGGGCCCACCAAATCAAAGTGCAAACGTAGACGTTACATCCTAGTTTTTTTGGGGTTGTTTTAAGAACTTAAGAGTGTAAGGAAAACCTTCAGCCCCCCCTAAGTAGTGACGTAGTTAAAATTGATCATAGACCAATATTTTTCAGCTTCACGCCGAGGGCCTTTGTTTTCTATGTTGTTGGCAAAAAAAGGCATTTCCCGCTATTTCCAGGAACAAGGAGCGGAGCGTTACATGACCGGTATTGATTTTTTCAGGAACAAAGGGTTACCGTTAAACAGTGGCTTGTTATTCTTCTAGTGGGACAGGGTAATTTTCTATTGTTCTCTGGGGACTATAAATTCCGCAGCTAGGGGGTAATTATATCAGTCTAACTATCGAAATGGATGCAAACACAACGAGAAATTTTAAAAGGATATAATGTCTGCTTATATGCAGGTAATCCTCTATGTATATTATGAATACCTCCCCCCCCCCCAAAAAAAAAGGCATGGTTATAACGAAATTGGCGCTAGTATAATTCACTATATGGAATAAGAGGCAATGCTAAAGCGTTGCCTATAGTAAAGGCCATGTGGCTCAATTTTTTTTCCCAGAGGTACTTCATATGGAAGGGGCCATCGCATAAGCTTCGCAAGGGGCTCATTCGATAGGAAATCGAGAGTTCAAAAGTGATCAGAGGGCAACTAGCCCCCACGCTCTTCTTTTCCCAAATGCATCAGATAAATATTTTCAGATAGCCATTTTGTTACAAATAGTTCAAAGATCATATATATAGGGCTCATTTGATTGGAATTTGAAAGTTCTAGTTCACTTTTTAAGAGTGAAAAGAAATTGGAGGGTAACTAGCACCCCCTCTGCCCTTATTCCCAAATGCATCCGATTAAAATTTTGAGATAGCCATTTTGTTAAAAATAGTTCAAAGAAGATAAAATCAAAAACTCTGTTACAGAAAGTGATTTTTCATCTGAGAATACCGTATGTGACATTGCTTCAAATAATTAATTTGAAACACTTCAATTTTATAATATGAATCAAAATAGTATTTATAATTTTACAAGGAGCAATAAGAAAAATGAAGTTATACTGTATCTTAGGAAATGTGATCCTGCCTTTGCATGCGAAGATGAATATAAGTTGAATCTTGACGAGCTCCTGCCACTTTTCGTTGCCGATGGCTACATATACGTGGAAGAAGAAATCTACGGAATAAAGGGTCTTTTGTGCATACAAGTTTTATTAATAAACGAATTCACAAACATTTTTAAAGCATTTCACTCTTAGGGTACTGAAATTTATATTATACAGGTAGGAAAGGGTATTTTCAACTAGAAAGTCGTTCAATGGAGGAATGTCTGAGCAATTGATAAGAAATTCACTGTAAGTATAGCCACGACATTGAAAAATAAAATATAGTAGTGCATGAAAACCACAGCTTTCGGTTGATAAATCTTGTACTCGCATCGGATTCTGAATAATAGATTTTCAACTTTGCTCAAGAAAGTTTTTGTTGTCAGGCGTGTAGAATGCATATGGTTGGCCAAGAGGATAGAAGTATTGAATATTCTTCGCTGTTTGAAATATGCACAGCCAATCCCGTCTTTACATTTGCTGGGCTACTATTAACAATGATAAGGGTATAGTCAATCCTTTATTGTCAACCCTTCAAAGCTACAGCTTGGTCCGTCCAATTTTTTTTTTGCGAAAATTATTTGCCCCTGCACCTGATGTAACAGTCTCTCTCACCTCGGCAATACTTCATGTACGAAAACAGCAGGTTATTAGTTCTGCTGCTTTAGCAATCGCAAAATTAAGAGCTAGTTGAAACATTATCAAGCTGCTCGTTACCAATACAATCACGAATCAACGACATATTGCTATGGGTTCACTTACCTACACCGATTCGTCATTTATAAATGGCGCAATTCCTTCAAAACTTGCTTTGACTTTTGTAAAAAGTGCTAGTGCCATGGGATCATAGACAAATTTTTCACACAAATTTGAAGTGTTTGGAATTTAATCTCTTGTATGTAAAGTAAATGGAATTCCACTCTACAATTTAACCTTTGATAAATACTAAAGGGCCCTATATGCATTGACAATGCAATCCCTAAATCGAGATTCACAACTATTTGAAAATGGTATAACCGATGAAATGTTTGCAGAAAATCATGGTATCATTGTATTGGATTTATCTGGTACTCAAGATTTGAGTATTGTCTGAACGGGCACTGTGCGTTTAGAGTGAACCCTTGCCGAACCGGTGGAGGAGAGTATAGCATTAATCTCGCTAAATTAATTTAAAACCAATTGGGAAATTACCCCTGATGGCAGTCGTCTATTAGACTTGGCACCATGAACACAAATTAAATAATCAATGTATTTAATTTGGATCCCTACATGTCCAAATACAAATCCTATTGCATACCGTCATTGGCTCTGCATATTTCAGACGGGCCATTGGCTCTGCATATTTAAAATAGCGAAGAATTTCAATCCTCTTGGCCTACCGTATGCATTCTACACGCCTGACAACATATAGTTTCTTGAGCAAAGTTGAAAATCTATTATTCAAAATCGAATGGAGTACAAGATTTATCAACCAAAAGCTGTGGTTTTCACGTACTATTAGATTTTATTTTTCGATGTCGCGGATATTCTTACAGTGAACGTCTCTGCATTTATGTAGACAATTCTTGATCGTGCACTTTGCTACCTGTATAATATAAATTTCAGCGCCCTAAGAGTGAAATGCTTAAAAAATATGTCTGATTTCGTTTATTAATAAAAATTTTATGTAAAAAAGAACCTTCCATCTGTAGATTTCTTCTTCCACATATAGGTAACCATCGACAACGATAAGTGGCAGCAGCTCGTCAGGATTAGACTTGTACTCATCTTGGCATGCAAAGTTAAGGTGCACTATAGTATTACGTAAGATCCAGGTGCGCGTAACATACCTATTGAGGGGTTACTAGCTCCAATAGTACGCCCCCTGTGTGTCTTATCAGATCCAAAAGGCATCACTACTCTAGAAACATTATGCATCCTGAGATATAAGATTGAAAAAGAAGAAACCCACAAAATACAACATCCAAAGTAAGTTGTATCAAGAAAGTGTTTCGTTTTAAGATTTTACTATAGCGATTTTGAGCTTTTGCCCTTCCCTCCATAGTTATATCCACAATCAAACCTTTACTTTTCAAAAACTACATTTATTCTTTTTCCATTTGGCTAAACGTTACAAAGAAAACATTTAGTTGCTTCAGCCTCTTTACTGCCACTATTAAATGTACCTAAGAATTAAAAAAAAAGTCTCACTACTACTTTAGCGCATAGTTCTGTCTTAAACATACCTGTAATTTTGTTTATTATATATATCAACATATTATTATTTTGTTGGATTATATTAAATGAAACAAATCATTTATTCGATATCTTTCTGCAAAAGAGGGCTTAAGCTTATTCTTGAATAGCTTAACGTACTCACTTTGGGATGTGTACAGCAATTATCTTATTTTCTGCATTCTAGCATACCCTCCTAAACACTAAAAAATATACTACGCCAGGGAAGCTGTTGCAAAATAAATCAGACTAAAATACAATTATTTCTATAATAAATCTGTAATCTATGTGCTAAAAAGTTTTATTTCCCCGAATATTGAGTGTCAATATCTGTAGCTTTCTGCCTCCCCTCTAAGAAAATTCGATGAAAAGCTAAATGGCGTCTTAAACCCACTTCTTCTGTGCCAGAGCACGTACTATTACCAAACTTGTTCAACTATAATAATTGTTCACCATTTTGTTAGGTGGTTTCTTTTCAACCTGCAAGGAAAAATTGTGGAGGAACACTGCATTGATGAACTCCGTCTATTTGATGAATCTGCGCACAAAATTACTAAAATGGTTGTTTTATCACCAACTTCATACTATATTATTGTTCGCAAAGAATCATCTGAGGAAGGCACAAAATATTGCATCATTTATTGGGAAAATGGAACGATTTTTACCTCAATTGACGGATACAGGTTTTTGTTTTTGCACTATTGTTTTGCTTATAATTATTTTTACTTATTGTAGTTATAGTAATAACATCACCACAATGGTTTGAGAAAATAATATGTGACATATATTTAGTGTTGATTTAACAAAAAAAGTATGAGCTCTTTAGTTGTAGTTAAAAAAAACTGTGGTCTATCGAAGGATTTCAATTCTTTTAAATAGTTTTGAAGTTTCCTAAAGTTACCAATCAAATTTTTCTACTAAATTTGAGCAATTAATGATGATTTTCCAAGGAAGTATGTTTTTTCTATTATATCTTTCCACTTTTTTACGTTTTTAGGTAGAGAAATTAGTTTTTTAATAACCCCCTTTGATTTTGTTTATCGCAAACATCATTATATATATATATATATATATATATATATATATATATTATATATATATATATATATATATATATATATATATATATATATATATATATATATATATATATATATATATATATATATATATATATATATATATATATATATATATATATATATATATATATATATATATATATATATATATATATATAATAATAATAATAATAATAATAATAATAATAATAATAATAATAATAATAATAATAATAATAATAATATATATATATATATATATATATATATATATATATATATATATATATATATATATATATATATATATATATATATATATATATATATATATATATATATATATATATATATATATATATATATATATATATATATATATATATATATATATATATATATGTATATATATATATATATATATATATATATATATATATATATATATATATATATATATATAGTATATATATATATATATATATATATATATATATATATATATACGTGTATGTATATATATATATATATATATATATATATATATATATATATATATATATATATATATATATATATATATATATATATATATATATATATATATATATATATATATATATATATATATATATATATATATATATATATATATATATATATATATATATATAAATATATGTATATATATATATATATATATATATATATATATATATATATATATATATATATATATATATATATATATATATATATATATATATATATATATATATATATATATATATATATATATATATATATATATATATATTTCCGGGTCCTTTGACCCTTAAATTTCGGGGAATAGGTAGCGGGCTCTACGCTTCCCTCGTTCTTCCTCGGTGTAAAAGACCCCATGTTACGGCCCGCATGAGCGCATCCACGAACATAACCACAAATAATGGCAGCTTTGAAATCTGGTAATCGGTCTGATGAGATTGCGAAAACAGCGGCAGAATTTTTCAAGAAAGATGAAATCCAAGTGGCGAAAGAATTAATATGGAGGGATTTTGCTATTAGTACTCGTAAGAGCATGAAAGTTATTATGACTGACAATATCTCTGGCATTCTGAAGTTGCTCAAATATTGCGACGAAAAGAATTTGCCCTCCCTAAATACGTCACCTATGAGCCAGATGAAGTACCCTTTGTTCCTGGAGACGTAAGTGATGTTATTAATGGGAAAGTAAACGAAATGTATTCCAGGCTTGAGAGTGTTATCAAGCGTGGTCGTCCCCCTGCTCAGTTGCCCCTAAGCAGTTCTGGATCCTCGTTTCAGAGGGCATCCCCCACACCCCAGCCGACCTACGCAGTTGTTCTAAAGAACCCCCTCAAGACTTGAGGAACCCAGAAATGAGAAAGGAATACTTGGATAAGGTATGTGGTGACAATTCCTCTAGCATTGTTGAACTGCGAGCGTTGAAAAGTGGGTGGCACGTGGTACTAGCCGATAAGAAGTCTGCCAATGCAGTTGCGCAGGCGTTATGAGCTAACGATAGATCTGTTGAGGCAAAAGTGAAACAACCATGTTTCTACGGAATAGCACGTCACGTTCCTGCAGATATGAGCGATGAAGAACTCTGCGAGATTATTCCGAACTGTTTGAGAGCTTTGCAGTTGGATAATTCTAGGTCGTTCAAACTTCAGTTCTCTTTCAAAGTGTACCTTGAAAATGCCATTAAATCACCCTCAGTGATTCATTACGAACGCATCCCAATCTCTGAATATCTGTTTCTTCCAATGAGATTTTTCAATTGTCAAGCATTTGGTCACGCGGCCACATTCTGCAAGAATGAAGCCAAGTGTTCTAGATGTGGGGATAACCACAGTAGCACTAAGGACAACCCTTGCAGCAAACCGATCAAATGTGCACTCTGTGGTTCGGACAAGCATCCTTGTTACAGTTTCAGCTGTCCGGAAGCGCAAAAGTTACTTGCAGTGAAGAAATGAATCGCGAATTAAGTCTGATTACTTGGAACATTAATGGAAATGTAATCAACAAACTACCTATCCTCAAAAATGTAATTAACAATCATAACATTGTATGTCTCCAAGAACATTTCCTGATTAATGAAGGGACTGAACTTTTAAATATCGGTGATTCAATCGATCTTTTTGCTGTTGGTGCGAAATCGAGTAGTAGTGGCCGGCCGTCAGGTGGTATCGCAATCCTTGCTTCAAAGTCTGTACGCGCGACAGTTTTCCAAGTTTCCGGTAATTTTATTGCGATCAAGGTTGAACAGACAATAATCTTCTCAGTTTATATGCCTAAGGACTACAAATCATCTAGATCATATTCCAAGTTCTTTAGTGTTTGTCGGAAATTAGCAAACGCTATTGCAAATTGTCACACCCAAGATTTGTCGTACATTGTTGCCGGATATATGAACTGTGATTTGTTGAATCCGGAAAGTCCTAGATCCCAAGTACTCGCCACTACATGCGCTGGTCTAAACATAACAGAAAATGATCTCGATTTCACGTATGTGCATAATTCTGGGGCAACTTCATCTCTTGATATTATAATGTGGTCTCATCAACCAGTTCCCCTTTACCAGTAACATGTGGATACGTCTATCAGCGCATCTGACCACTTATCAGTTAGTTATGTTTTCCCACCTAGTATATCTTTGAACTACAACCCTGATCTACCCAGTGGAAGAAAATGGCATCAGAAAGTTATGTGGGATAACATTAATACCCCTTTGTACCAGAAGGTATGTGACTATATTTTAGCAAGAATTCGCGTCCCTTACAATCTACTTCATAAATCTTCTTCAGTTGCAGCAAGTGATAAACAATTACTGATCAATATATACTGTAGCGAAATAGTTCATGCCCTGCAGTGTGCGGAAAAGGCTGAAGTACCGATTTGTCGTGTTCGGATTGGCTCGGAAATATCCCACTGGTCCGATAATTCGGATCTTGTAAATGCGTGTGTGAACACGAAATTCTGGTTAAGAATGTGGATAGATATTGACCAACCAAGGCATGGTATAGTGAACTCCATCCGATTATATACTAAGCGTAGATTCACAAAAACTCTCGCTACAAATCGTGCTCTGATTATTGAATGTGGTAGTAAATCTGTAAAGCAAGACCCCAATCGGATGTAGAAATTCCTAAAAAAGAAGAAACGTAAAGAATCAGTTGATTTTCTGCCAAGTGAGAGCGAGTGGGTTAATTATTTTAAGCATGAGTTCTCATCGCCTAGTACTGGTCTGGATAATAAATTTTCTATTGAGCTCGATGCGAGTCTTGCGGAACATGAATGGGAAGTTGGATTTGTTGTGTCTAATTCGTCAGTCAGTGAGGCACTCTCGAAACTGAAGAAGAAGTTGTCGAGGGGGGTAGGTAACCTGTGCGGATTGCATCTGCAAGCGGGAAGTCAGAACCTTGTCGAGTACCTTTGTCTCCTGTACCAATTGATTTTTAATGCTGGGGTTGTTCGAGACCTATTCTGCACGGGTTTAATTACTCCTGTATTAAAAAAGGGAAAGGACGGGGGGCAGTGTTCTTCTTACCGCCCGATAACTGTCGCGCTTATACTGTGCAAGTTATTTGAATTGCTTGTTGTAAATAGGCTTAGTGCTACATGTAACACGCCGGATAACCAATTTGGTTTCAAGAAGAAAATGAGTAGAGAACACGCGCATTATTTAATTGCTAATTTGTTGTTTGACGCCGATGAATCAAACGAGACTTTGTATTTTGCAGGTCACGATGTCAACAGCGCGTTCGACTCCGGTGTGCACCCTCAGATATTGTTGTCGGCCCGGAAACGTGGCGTGGATAAGTCTATTATACGCGCACTGAGGAATATGTATAGTAATTTAAAAGCGCGTGTAAATGTACCTTGTGTTAATGCTTTAACCCTATCTTCTAGTCTTATACCCGTAGATAAGGGAATACGCCAAGGAGAACTTACTTCACCACCGCTATTCAATAATAGTATTGTTTCATCGCAAGAACCGGTTCAGTCTACATGTATCTTTAGAGGTCTCAATGTTTCGCTGATCGATTATGCCGACGACATTTTGAACGCGAGTTTAACACTTATAGGCATCGAAGAAACTTTCCGTGTTTTGAGTAAGGAGTATGGTAACATGGGTCTTTCTTTCAATAGCCAGAAGAGTGAAGTTCTCGTATTGAATAGCCGCGTTAAAGATAGTGTACCAGTTGATGTTATTTTCGGAATTTATACGATTAAGTCTTTGTCTAAGATTATGTACCTCGGCCTTCCAATTTGTTACGATCTTAAAGAAACCCGCGATTGCCTTGTTTCATTGTTCGCTGTAAAGACACGCAGAGCTTATGGAATTCTCTTTTCAATGAAGTGCCACTTTAAACGTTTTCTACTTGCAAGGGTGTATAATTCTTTTGTTTCAACACATGTGCTAGCCCTGTCTCCGTTTTGGATAATATTTACCTCGTCTGATCGCCGCAATATTCGGTCTATTTTCTACAGATATGGCAAGTATCTGCTTCGTCTTCTAGTTTGGATGAGGAATTCGAATATATCTCTGAAGTATGGTATAGCCGACCCGCTTATAGCTGTACTGAATCGCCGTGTTCGATTTGCAAAGGCGTTTGAACCAAGCCTCTCTTCCTTATATGTGGCAATAACTTAAATTTGTCTTTTTTGTTTGTCGTAGGAATGTTCTTAATCTTGTTTTTCTGTAGTTGAGTTTTCTTCGGATGTTTTGTTGTTATTTGATGTTACTTTTTTTTTCTTTTCTTGTACTCCATTTACAACATTTTGTATGTTTAATAATGGGTAATGAAATAATAATAATATATATATATATATATATATATATATATATATATATATATATATATATATATATATATATATATATATATATATATATATATATATATATTCATTTTTTTTCAGTAAAGAGCAAATTATGTTCTGGCTGTTCGAAAGCATAGGCGTTTTCAGCCCTACTCATGTTAATTTTCGCTCGTTTTGAGTTTGACCCGGTTATTTATTGTAGTTTTTATTCGTTTTGGGTTTCATTTATTTATTGAAGGTCATTTGTGGTAGTTTTACGCTTGGTTTTTCTCCTTGGATTTAGTCAACTTTGTCATTCAACTTTTTAAATTTAATGCAAGATTTGATGATGATAGGTTAGGTTAGTTTAGATTAGCTTATGTTTTTAATCCATTTCTGATATTGATAACCAAATTTAATCTAGCCTAATTCAAATAGTCTAACCTAACCTAACTTTAACTTTTACTATCAGAGCTTGTTTAAGCCTGAAAAAGCTGACTCGCAAAGCTAATTGAATCTAAGCAAAGAAAAAGGAATTTCATACATCCACCGTTGAGTGTGGACATTAACCAGATTTCGGACATTCACGGTAACATACTCTCAATGTTCAACTTAATATTTGAATATACTCGCCTTTCTTCTAAAGTTTGTCAGTAAGCCATTGGTCCTTCAATGTAGTATACGTGTAATTTCTTCATTCGCATAAAAAGGGAAGGTCTTTGATATCAATATTAAACAATATATATATATATATATATATATATATATATATATATATATATATATATATATATATATATATATATATATATATATATATATATATATATATATATATATATATATATATATATATATATATATATATATATATATATATATATATATATATATATATATATATATATATATATATATATATATATATATATATATATATATATATATATATATATATATATATATATATATATATATATATATATATATATATATATATATATATATATATATATATATATATATATATGTGTATATATATATATATATATATATATATATATATATATATATATATATATATATATATATATGGGGATATATATATATATATATATATATATATATATATATATATATATATATATATATATATATATATATATATATATATATATATATATATATATATATATATATATATATATATATATATATATATATATATATATATATATATATATATATATATATATATATATATATATATATATATATATATATATATATATATGTATATATGTATATATATATATATATATATATATATATATATATATATATATATATATATATATATATATATATATATACGATTCTAATTCCAGTAAGGTGTAGCATTCTGACGTTTCTAACGTAAGTGATTATAACATTATTTATAGGAAGTTAGTTATTCCCATAAGTTAGGGCCTTTCCGAAATATCTTTTGAAAACCAAAAAATAAAATCTCTGCCGGGTTTTCTTTTCTGACTACCTTTCTTTATGGAATAATTTATGAATCTTTCTATATGAAATGGGTAATTCTTTGCAAATTTTAGCCATTACCGTGTTAAAAGCACCACCGAGCAATACAATTGGTATTCTTGATGCATATATTTTAGTCAAAATTAGGATCTTTATTTTTTCTGTCACAATTGGGATGGGTCACTGTTTACTTACAGTTCGTTACTACAAACTGTTTGATTATTAAGCTGTCTTATACCTTTTACGTAACCATTTTTAGCTTCGGTAAGGACTCCCTGCGTCAAGCTAGATCTATAAAAGCTAGCTGTTGTTGGCAAAAGCTTAAGACCAATTTGCTATAGGCTATCATGGGTGACATACAAACTTGGCCATCAAATATCACATCCTGACCATCAGCAAATTAAATTTTTCGTCTGATCTATTACTATATCAGTTTTCTCTTTTTTTTTGCAGCTCTTTAGCCTTTGACTCCTCTCGTCAACGTTTATTCATTTGTTCTGATGCAAAAGCTTACAAAATTTCTCTTCTAATAAAACAGCCCACTCGGCAGGATGGTTTTTCTCGTGAATATTTGGAAACATACAATACCACGACGAAGTCAGAAGACATGCTGTTGTCTGGTTCTTCCGAAGAAAAGGATCAAGACAAGACATCTGCAAACAATTGCAAACCAGAAGAAGAGAACACCAAAATTGAACGATATAGTATCCTCCCTGGATCGAAGCAACATAGTAAGGAGGAAAAGTATGAAGGTAGGGAAATATCCATTTATTATATTTAATATCGATTTGTGATTAATCATATTTATATCACTCATTGCCTCCCCTTCATCTGATAATCACTTGCCATCTTCTCCTTACGACCAGCATCACTACCAGCTTAAGAACCTTGCTGCTGCTTGGAAAGTTGCAAATCATAAAGCCTTCATAATGCTATCAACTATCAATTCAAAAGAAAGTACTGTTGAAGCTTTTCCTTTTATCGTCTACTTATGAGTATATCTGCGAGTACGGTGTTTCACGGCGGGTCTGCTTGGAAATTTTAGTAAAATACTTTTGCCGTGGCATTGTGAACCAAATTACAAAAAAAAGTAACGATATCATTCATACAGAACTCTCTGAATTTAGTTTTGGAAGAGTCCTGTGAGAATTTTCGTGATGATTAATTTTGTGCGATGGACATTGAAGTTGAGTTTTAGTCATTGCTTTTTATTGCTTTATTTTGTGGACATACTTTTCTCAATATTTTGAATCCTTAGTGGTTTATCTCGCAACAATGCTTTTTGCAAGGCTCTTACGCTTCGTGGCTGCTTGCTGTTTTCTATTTTTTGTGATTATGTTTGTTTTTTCTTACTTTTTTCCTTTTTCTTTTTTTCAATTTATGTATTTTTTTCTAATGTAATCTAAAGTCTTTTTATTTTAGAATCCAAAGTTGTTTCGAATTTGGCTTTTTAGTCTAGCACTGTATAAGAGCGTAATACATCAAATGAAAAAAGGGTTTTACTATTCCTCGCTTAGTAGTATAAAGTAAATTGGACTCTGATATGGTACTGATGAAAATTGAACTGCGGGCGTGCTACTGCCTACTTTGGGAAATTATTTTTTAATTAAGGAATACTTAGTTTCCCTTTCGAAGTTCCCATCACAAATCCTTCGATACAAAGTTCCCTGGTCTAAACAACAACAGCAACAAAAAATATCACTAATCACTTTCGACTTTTAAAAAGGGCACTAGCCCTTTGAATTTGAGGCACTAGGGCATAACTTAAACCCCTTCTCTGAAGGCTGTGGGGGAGTATCCTCCTCAAAAACATATTTTCTATTGGGAAATCAACTATGCTAACCAAAATGGCTATCTCAAAATTTTTATTGGATGTGTTGGGGAGAATGATGGGCGTGTGGGGGGGGGGGCTAGTTGCCCTCCAATCACTTTCGACTATTAAAAAGGGCACTAGCCCTTTAAATTTCCAATTAAATGAGCTTTTTTTGAAGTTTCTACGACGACGCCTTCTATGAAAACCTTATATGCCCCCAGGACATAAATTAAAACCCTTGCCCTGAGGGTTGTGTGGGAGTGTCCTCCTCAAAAACATATTTTCTATCTGGAAATCAGCTATGTTAAAGAAAATGGCTATCTCAAAATTTTGATTGGATGTGTTTGGGGGAATGATGGGCGTATGGGAGGGGGGGGGGCTAGTTGCCCTCCAATCACTTTCAACTATTAAAAAGGGCACTAACCCTTTGAATTTCCAATAAAATGAGCTTTTATGAAGTTTCTACGACAACGCCTTCTATAAAAACCTTATATGCCCCCAGGGTATAACTTAAAACCCTTGCCCTGAGGGTTGTGGGGGAGTGTCCTCCTCAAAAACATATTTTCTGTCTGGAAATCATCTAGCCTACGCTGAACAAAATGGCTATCTCAAAATTTTGATTGGATGTGTTTGAGGGAATGATGGGCGTGGGTGGGGGGGGGGGGGGAGTTGGCTAGTTGTCCTCCAATCACTTTCGGCTATTAAAAAGGGCACTAGCCCTTTGAATTTCCAATCAAATGAGCCTGTTTTGAAGTTTCTACGACAACACCTTATTTAAAAACCTTGTGTGCCCCCAGGGCATAACTTAAAACCCTTGCCCTGAGGGCTCTGGGGGAGTGTCCTCCTCAAAAGCTTATTTTCTGTCTGGAAATCAATTATGCTCAACAAAATGGCTATCTCAAGTTTTGATTGGATATGTTTGGGGGAATGATGGGAGTTGGGAGGCTAGTTTCCCTCCAATCACTTTCGACTATTAAAAAGGGTACTAGCCCTTCGAATTTCCAATCGAATGAGCGTGTCTTGAAGTTTCTATGACAACGTCTTCTATAAAAACCTTATATGCCCCCAGGGTATAACTTAAAACCCTTGCCCTGAAGGTTGTGGGAGAGTGTCCTCCTCACAAACATATTCTCTATCTGGAAATCAGTAGAAAGGGAGGTGCTACTCCGAACAGCACCACGTGGTTTATGGTTTTCTCACTGAGAATGAAAAAACAGGAACTTTCTCACTTGAAAAAACAGGAATTTTCTCACTTTGATGAATGTTTTCTTGAATGGTTATGGGTGTTGGTCAATTTATTTGATGTTTTTCATGGATGTCAACAGTAATTCATGTCTGTTTTATGGTTTTTGTCAGTGAGAATGGAAAACAGGAACTTTATCACTTTTATGGATGTTTTCTTGGATGGTTATGGGTGTTGGTCAATTTATTTGATGTTTTTCATGGATGTCAACAGCAATTAATTTATGTTTTATTTTTTTTGTCAGTGAGAATGAAAAAACAGGAACTTTCTCACATTTATGGATGTCAACAGCAATTTATTTCTGTTTTATGGTTTTAGTCAGTGAGAATGGAAAAACAGGAACTTTCTCACTTTAATGGATGTTAACAGCAATTTATGTCTGTTTTATGGTTTTTGTCGGTGAGAATGGAAAAACAGGAACTTTCTTGTTTTAGCGCGGGAATCAGGTTTCTTAGTAATTTCAAATGCGTCAGCGCAGAGATGCCAAAAACAAAGGGAATACGCTGAAGTTACGATTAGGGATTATTTGGGCGAAACCGTTTTAGGGAATTATTTCGGCGAAACAGTTAGAGACATTTTAAAAGGAGATTTAAAAGATGATTTTAGAAGAGGATTTGAGAGTGAAACTCTGTGGTCGTCATAATACACAAGTTCCAATTGCACAGTGTTGTGAGGTCCCCTACCACAACCCCAAAGAGTCCTCATACCCCAACCCCGAAGGGTCCTCATACCCCACCCCAACCCCGAAGGAAGCCACCGGTCCTCAAAGGTCCACCGGGCTCCCAAAGGGCCACCCGGCCCTCAAGGGTCCCCCAGACCCCCAAAGGACCCCCCAGGCCCCAAAGCCCCCCCCCTTGTACCCCAAAGGGCCCCCTCCCTCTCCCTCCCTCTCCTCCCCCTCCTCACCTTCCCCTCCCTCACCCTCCTCCCCCTCCCTCCTCCCCCTCCCCTCCCCCTCCCTCCCCCATTTTTTAATATTTTTTTTGTGCATTGAGACACAGAAGGACCCCCTCCCCCGCCCCCCCCTAAAGGGCCCCCGGTGCCCCGAAGGCTCCTGAGCCACCATTTTAATACTTTTTTAAGGCTTTATTATATCTTTTCAGAACAAATTATTATTTTAGGGAATTATTTCGGCGAAACAGTTAGACATTTTAAAAGATGATTTTGAAGAGATTTTAGAAGAGGATTTGAGGGTGAAACTCTGTGGTCGTTATAATACACAAGTACCATTTGAACAGTGTCGTGAGGTCCTCTATCCCCAACCCCTAAGGGTTCCAATCCCCTACCCCAACCCCGAAGGAAGCCCCTGGTCCTCAAAGGTCCCCCCAAGCTCCCAAAGGACCACCCGGCCCTCAAGGCCCCCCCGGACCCTCAAAGGCCCTCCCCGGGCCCCGTCTTTCGTTGATGTATGTTGTCTGAAACCTATGATTTGGGGTGTAAGATGATTTTAGAAGATGTTTTAGAAGAGGATTTGAGGGTGAAACTCTGTGGTCGTTATAATACACAAGTTCCATTTGAACAGTGTTGTGAGGTCCCCTACCACAACCCCAAAGAGTCCTCATACCCCACCCCAACCCCGAAGGGTCCTCATACCCCACCCCAACCCCGAAGGAAGCCACCGGTCCTCAAAGGTCCACCGGGCTCCCAAAGGGCCACCCGGCCCTCAAGGGTCCCCCAGACCCCCAAAGGACCCCCCAGGCCCCAAAGCCCCCCTGGCCCCCAAAGGGCCCCCCTCCCTCTCCCTCACTCTCCTCCCCCCTCACCTTCCCCTCCCCCACCCCTCCTCCCCCTCCCCTACTCCCCCTCCCTCCTCCCCCTCCTCTCCCCTTCCCTCCCCCATTTTTTAATATTTTTTTGTGCATTGAGACACAAAAGGACCCCCTCCCCCGCCCCCCCTAAAGTGCCCCCGGCGCCCCAAAGGCTCCTGAGCCACCATTTTAATACTTTTTTAAGGCTTTATTATATCTTTTCAGAACATATTATTATTTTAGGGAATTATTTCGGCGAAACAGTTAGAGACATTTTAAAAGATGATTTTTGAAGAGATTTTAGAAGAGGATTTGAGGGTGAAACTCTGTGGTCGTTATAATAAACAAGTACCATTTGAACAATGTCGCGAGGTCCTCTATCCCCAACCCCAAAGGGTTATAATCCCCCTATCCCAACCCCAAAAGAAGCCCCGGGTCCGAAAAGGTCCCCCCAAGCTCCAAAAGGACCACTCCGCCCGCAAGGCCCCTCCCACAGACCCGCAAAGGGCCTCCCCCGGCCCCGTCTGGCGGTGATGTGTGTTGTCTGAAACCAATGATTTGGGGTGTAAGATGATTTTAGAAGATGTTTTAGAAGAGGATTTGAGGGTGAAACTCTGTGGTCGTTATAATACACAAATTCCATTTGAACAGTGTCGTGAGGTCCCCTACCCCAATCCCAACGGCCCCCGGTCCCCCTAATGCACATCGAGCCCCCAAAGACCATCGGAACCCCATACCCCCTCCATTTTTTAGAAATAATTTTTGAATTTTTTTAACATGGTATTTTTTTATATCAACCCTTTTCCAACTTGAAGTACTTATCTTTTTCACTCACAACTATACTTGACAGCTTTTTGGATACCTCAACACCAAGAAATACTTTTCAAAGACCATTTCAGAGCAAGTTACTTTCTTAATGTTCCTCCTAGACCCATTTTGCAACTTGAAGTACTAATCTTTTTCACCCACAACTATACTTTAAAGCTTTTTGAGTGTCACAACACCAAGAAATAATTTTCAAAGACCATTTCGGAGCAAGTTACATTCTTTATGTACCTCCTAAACCCATTTTACAACTTGATGTACTTATCTTTTTCACACAAACCCATACTTTAAAGCCTTTTGTAAACCTAAACACCCAGAAATACTTTTAAAAGACCATTTCAGAGCAAGTCACTTGCTTAATGTCCCTCCTAAACCCATTTGCAACTTGAAGTACTTATATTTTCCACCCACAACTATACTTTACAGCTTTTTGAATGTCCCAACACCAAGAAATACTTTTCAAAGACCATTTCAGAGCAAGTTACTTTCTTAATGTTCATCCTAAACCCATTTTGCAACTTGAATTACTTATCTTTTTCACCCACAACTATAATTTACAGCTTTTTTGATACCTCAACACCAAGAAATACTTTTCAAAGACAATTTCAGAGCAAGTTACTTTCTGAATGTCCCTCCTAAACCCCTTTTCCAACTTGAAGTACTTATCTTTTTCACCCAAAACTATACTTTACAGCTTTTTGTATACCTCAACACCAAGAAATACCTTTAAAAGACCAGTTCAGATCACGTTATATTGTTAATGTCACTCCTAAACCCATTTTCAAACTTGAAGTACTTATTGTTTTCACCCACAACTATACAATACAGCTTTTTGTATACATCAACACCAAGAAATTCCTTTCAAAGACCATTTCAGAGCAAGTTAATTTGTTAATGTCCCTCCTAAACCCATTTTGCAACTTGAAGTACTTATCTTTTTCACCCACAACTATACTTTACAGCTTTTTGGATACCTCAACACCAAGAAATACCTTTCAAAAGACATTTCAGAGCAAGTTACTTTCTAAATGTTCCTACTAAACACATTTTCCAACTTGATGCACTTATCTTTTTCAAGCACAACTAAACTTTACAGCTTTTTGGATACCTCAACACACAGAAAAACTTTTCTAAGGCCAGTTCAGATCAAGTTAGTTTCTTAATGTCCTTCATAAACCCATTTTGCAACTTGAAGTACATATAGTTTTCACTCACAAATATACAATAAAGATTTTTGTATACCTCAACAACAAGAAATACCTTTCAAGGACAATTTCAGAGCAAGTTACTTTCTTAATGTCCCTCCTAAAGCCATTTTCCAGCTTGAAGGACTCCTCTTTTTGACCCTTAACCACGGTCCAGATCTTTTTGGAGACTTTAAAAAAAAGATAAACCTTTCAAATATCATTTTAGATAAAGATCCATTCTTAAGGACCATCCTACGAACATTTTAAGACTTGACGTCCTGATCATTTTAACCCAAAACTATACTATAAAGATTTTCGGATTCATCAACATCAAGAAATACTTTTCAAAGACCATTTCAGAGCAAATTACTTTCTTAACGCTCCTCCTAAACCCATTTTCCAACTTGAAGTACTTATCTTTTTCACCCACAACTATACTCTACAGCTTTTTGAATGCTCCAACACCAAGAAATACTTTTCAAAGGCATTTCAGAACAAGTTCTTTTCTTAATATGCTTCTTAAACCAATTTTACAAACTCTAAATTTTTCCATAGTAGATAGAAAAATCTATATCATAGCTTTGAATATTTTCACGAAAGATAAGCAGTTCTATTTCAATTTTAAATTTTCTCAATGAAGTGAAGAAAAGTTCAAGTTCTCTTCTGAATTTTCTCAATGAAACAGAGAAATTAGTTTTTATTCAATTCTATTTATTTCACAAAGACATAAAGAAATTTAAAGTTCAATTCTAATTTTTCTGTGGAAGATAGAAAAAGTAATACCATTCTTGTGAATATTTTCACGGAAGATAAAAAGTTCTAGTTCAATTAAAAATTCTCTCAACGAAGTCAAGGAAAGTTCAAGTTCTCTTCTGAATTTTCTCAATGAATAAAAAATTAGTCATTGATCATTTCTATTTTTCCAAATAATATAAAAAATTTCCACTTTAGTTCAGATCTGTCTCGAAGAGATGAAAAATTTAAAATACTGTTCCAAATTTTTCACAGAAGATAAAAAAGTTCAAGTTCTCTTCTGAATTTTACCAAAGAACACAATTGAATTCTAATTTCTCCAAAGAAAACCAAAATCTTCCACATCAGTTCTTTATTTCACAAAGACATAAAGAAATTTAAAGTTCAATTCTAAATTTTTCGGTGGAAGATAGAAAAAGTAATACCATACTTGTGAATATTTTCACGAAAGATAAAAAGTTATAGTTCAATTTAAAATTTTTTCAACGAAGTGAAGAAAAGTTCAAGTTCTCTTCTGAACTTTACCAAAGAACACACTTCAATTCTAATTTCTCCAGAGAAAACAAAAATCTTCCACTTCAGTTCTTTATTTCACAAAGACATAAAGAAATTTTAAGTTCAATTCTAATTTTTCGGAGGAAGATGGAAAATGTAATATCATACTTGTGAATATTTTCACGGAAGATGAAAAGTTCTAGTTCAATTTTAAATTTTCTCAACGAAGTGAAGAATGGTTCAAGTTCTCTTCTGAACTTTACCAAAGAACACACTTCAATTCTAATTTCTCCAGAGAAAAAAAAATCTCCAGAGAAAACAAAAATCTTCCACTTAAGTTCTGTATTTCACAAAGACAAAAAGAAACTTAAAGTTTAATTCTAATTTTTCGGGGGAAGATGGAAAATGTAATACCATAATTGTGAATATTTTCTCGGAAGATAAGAAGTTATAGTTCAATTTAAATTTTTCTCAAAGAAGTCAAGGAAAGTTCAAGATATCTTCTGAATTTTCTCAATGAAAAAGAAACTAGTCATTGATCATTTATATTTTTACAAATAATATAAAAATTTTCCACTTTAGTTCAGATCTATCTCGAAGAGATAAAAAATCTAAAATACTGTTCCAAATTTTCTCAACGAAGCGAAGAAAACTTCAACTTCTCATCGGAATTTTACCAAAGAACACACTTCAATTCAAATTTCTCCAGACAAAATAAAAATTTTCCACTTCAGTTCTTTATTTCACAAAGACATAAAGAAATTTAAAGTTCAATTCTAAATTTTTCGGTGGAAGATAGAAAAAGTTATACCATACTTGTGAATATTTTCATGGAAGATAAAAAGTTCTAGTTCAATTTATAATTTTCTCAACGAAGTGAAGAAAAGTTCAAGTTACTATTCTGAACTTTACCAAAGAACACACTTAATTCTAATTTCTCCAGAGAAAACAAAAATCTTCCACTTCAGTTCATTATTTCACAAAGACATAAAGAAATTTAAAGTTCAATTCTAATTTTTCGGTGGAAGATGGAAAAAGTAATATCATACTTGTGAATATTTTCACGGAAGATAAAAAGTTCTAGTTCAATTAAAAATTTTCTCAACGAAGTCAAGAAAAGTTCAAGTTCTCTTCTGAATTTTCTCAATGAAAAAAAAAATTAGTCATTGATCATTTCTATTTTTCCAAATAATATAAAAATGTTCCACTTTATTTCAGATCTGTCTCGAAGAGATGAAAAATTTAAAATTCTGTTCTAAATTTTTCACAGAAGATAAAAAAGTTCAAGTTCTCTTCGCAATTTTATCAAAGAACACAATTCAATTCTAATTTCTCCAGAGAAAATAAAAATTTTTCACTTCAGTTCTTTATTTCACAACAGACATAAAGAAATTTAAAGTTCAATTATAATTTTTAGGTGTAAGATAGAAAAAGTAAATATAGTTTTGAATATTTTCCTGGAAGATAAAAAGTTCTAGTTCAATTTAAAATTTTCTCAAATAATTGAAGAAAAGTTCAATTTCTCTTCTGAACTTTACCAAAGAACACACTTCAATTCTAATTTCTCCAGAGAAAACAAAAATCTTCCACTTCAGTTCTTTATTTCACAAAGACATAAAGAAATTTAAAGTTCAATTCTAATTTTTCGGAGGAATATAGAAAAAGTAATACCATACTTGTGAATATTTTCACGGAAGATAAAAAGTTCTAGTTCAATTTAAAATTTTCTCAACGAAGTCAAGGAAAGTTCAAGTTCTCTTCTGAACTTTACCACATCACACACTTCAATTCTACTTTCTCCAGAGAAAACAAAAATCTTCCACTTCAGTTCTTTATTTCACAAAGACATAAAGAAATTTAAAGTTCAATTCTAAATTTTTCGGTGGGAGATAGAAAAATTAATACCATACTTGTGATTATTTTCACGGAAGATAAAATGTTCTAGTTCAATTTAAAATTTCCTCAATGAAGTGAAGAAAAGTTCATTTTCTTTACTGAATTTAACCAAAGAACACAATTCAATTCTAATTTCTACAGAGAAAAAAAAATTTTCCACTTAAGTTCTTTATTTCACAAAGACATAATGAAATTTAAAGCTCAATTATAAATTTTTCGGGGGAAGATAGAAAAAGTAATACCATACTTGTGAATATTTTCCCGGAAGATAAAATGTTCTAGTTCAACTTAAAATTTTCTCAACGAAGTGAAGATAAGTTCAAGTTCTCTTCAGAATTTTACTAAAGAACACAAATCATTTCTAATTTCACCATAGAAAATAAAAATCTTCCACTTCAGTTCTTTATTTCACAAAAGACATAAAGAAATTTAAAGTTCAATTCTAAATTGTTCGGTGGAAGATAGAAAAAGTAGTATCATACTTGTGAATATTTTCCTGGAAGATAAAAAGTTCTAGTTCAATTTAAAATTTTATCAACGAAGTGAAGAAAAGTTCAAGTTCTCTTCTGAACTTTACAAAAAAACACACTTCAATTCTATTTTATCCAGAGAAAATAAAAATCTTCCACTTCAGTTTTAAGTTCCCCAAAGAAATAAAGAAATTTAAAGTTCCATTCTAAATTTTTAGATGGAAGATAGAAAAAGTAATACTATGACTGTGATTGTTTTCCATGAAGATCAAAACTTTCACTTTATTTATAATTTTTCTTAAATTCAGTTCTGATTTTTCTCAAAGAGATGAAAAATTTAAAGTTCTGTTCCAAATTTTTCATAGAAGATAGAAAAAGTTATACATTGATTGTGAATATTCAACATAAAGATAAGGAATTCCACTTTAATTCTGAGTTTTCTCGAAGAAGTGCAAATTGTTCAAGTTCTCTTCTGAATTTTCTTAAAGAAGAGAAAAAAGTTAGCTTAATTCTGAATTTTACCAATGAAAATGAAAAAACCTTCCACTTCAGTTCTTAATTTCTCAAAGACATAAAAAAATTAAAGTTCAGTTCTAAATTTTTCCGTTGAAGATGGGAAAAGTTATACTATGTTTGTGATTATTTTCCAATGAAGATAAAAAGTTTTGACTTTAATTCTAATTTTCTTAAGTTCAGTTCCGATTTTTTGCAAAGAGAGGAAAAATTTAAAGTCCTGTTCCAAATTTTTCATAGAAGATAGAAAAAGTTATACATTGATTTGAATATTTGACATGAAGATAAGGACCATCACTTTAATTCTGAGTTTTCTCGAAGAAGTGCAAAATGTTCAAGTTCTCTTCTGAATTTTCTTAAAGAAGTAAAAAAAGTTAGCTCAATTCTGAATTTTACCAATGAAAATGAAAAAAGCTTCCACTATAGTACTTAAGCCTACACAGACAAAGAAAATAACACTGTCAATTTTAATTTTTCAAATAAAATCAACAGGCACCAATAAATTTCTGGTTTTTTTATACAAGAGATAAAAAATTTAAAGTTATAATCAATTATGAAACCATATGTTGGATCCTTTGTCCTGTGTATTTAAACATCAAATTTTTAAATTAGAAAAGGAGCGACTCGTTCTATTACCGAAGAAAATCATTCAAACTCCTTAATCCAACCTCCAAAACAATAGGTTAGGTTAAGTATAAATAAATATTAATAAATAAATAGAAACATTTTTACATGTTTAAGTTAGGTTACGTAAGGTTAAGTTATCATGAGTGCTCATGATAAGTTAACCTAACCTTTTCCGGCGAGTATGGTTAGGTTAGGTTAGATTAAGTTAGGATAGATTAGGTTAGGTTAAGTTAGGTTAGGTTAGCCGCCGGACGCTTCACTTAGGTTAGCTTAGGTTAGGTGAGAGACAGGCAAAAAGTTAGGTGTATGATTAGGTTAGGTTAGATTAAGTTAGGTTAGGTTAAGTTAGGTTAGGCTAGGTTAGCCTATGTACGCGCGCGTACGTAGGCTTCCACCAAAAATTAGAATTGAACTTTAAATTTCTTTATGTCTTTGTGAAATAAATAGAATTGAATAAAAACTAATTTATTTTTCATTGAGAAAATTCAGAAGAGAACTTGAACTTTTCTTCACTTCATTGAGAAATTTTAAAATTGAAATAGAATTGCTTATCTTTCGTGAAAATATTCACAGCTATGATATAGATTTTTCTATCTACTATGGAAAAATTTAGAATTTGTAAAATTGGTTGAAGAAGCATATTAAGAAAAGAACTTGTTCTGAAATGCCTTTGAAAAGTATTTCTTGGTGGTGGAGCATTCAAAAAGCTGTAAAGTATAGTTGTGGGTGAAAAAGATAAGTACTTCAAGTTGGAAAATGGGTTTAGGAGGAGCATTAAGAAAGTAACTTGCTCTGAAATGGTCTTTGAAAAGTATTTCTTGGTGTTGAGGTATCCAAAAAGCTGTAATTCCACTATCAGCATAATTCCAAGATAACAAGTGATGTCATTTCTAATTCCTGACAGTAAAGATCAATGAAGCCCTATTTAAAAATAGAATATTAATTTTTCTCTCTGACCTAAAGAACGTTTATCCCTCAGACCTAAGATTAAAGAAAGCCATAATGTTTCTTAATTCCCCCTTCGTGAATCAATACATTCCCCGCCGATTATGTAAATCAATTTCTCAGCTTAGGTTCGCCTAAAGATCAAAGAAACCATGTTTTTTTCTTAATTCCCCTTCGTGAATCAATAATTTCCCCGCCGATTATGTAAAACAAGTTCTAAGGTTAGGTTAGCCAAACAACAATGAAGCCATGTTTGTTTCTTAATTCTCCTTTCGTGAACCAATAATTCCCCCACCGATCATGTAAATCAATTTCTCAGGTTAAGTTAGCCAAACAATCTCATAACATTCGCGTCGAGCATGTACATTCTCACTGACAAAAACCATAAAACAGACATGAATTGCTGTTGACATCCATAAATGTGAGAAAATTCCTGTTTTTTCATTCTCACTGACAACGAACCATAAAACAGACATAAATTGTTGTTGACATCCATGAAAAACATCAAATAAATTGACCAACACCCATAACCATCCATAAAAGTGAGAAAGTTCCTGTTTTTTCATTCTCACTGACAAAAACCATAAAACAGGAACATAAATTGCTGTTGACATCCATAAATGTGAGAAAGTTCCTGTTTTTTCATTCTCACTGAGAAAACCATAAACCACGTGGTACTCGTCGGAGCTCATGAGGCCTTTCTACTCAAAATTTCGAGACAGCCAATTAGCCAAAAAAAGGAAAATTAATATGCGAATTTCGTTTTAATTATTCATGTACGGTGAGCCAAAACCAAAGCTGCATTACTTAAAAAACGTACAGAAATTAACTAAAAAAAGAAGTTTTTTTAACTGAAAGTAAGGAGCAACATTAAAATTTAAAACGAACAAAAATTATTCCGTACATGAAAGGGGCTGTCCCCTCCTCGACGCCTCGCTCTTTACGCTAAAGTTTGACTGTCTCACAACTTTAGCGTAATAATAAAAAACTAAAATAAAAAACTTTAGCGTAAAGACCGAGGCGTTGAGGAGGGGACAGCCCCTTTCATATACGGAATAACTTCTCTTCGTTTTAAGTTTAAATGTCGCTCCTTACTTTCAGTTAAAAAAAAACTTGTTTTTTTTAGTTAATTACATGCAAGTGATAAGCTGCTGCAGCATCTACATTTGTTTTACCAAATCATTTTTAATTCTGGTATTGTCTCCGATTCTTTTTGTGTGGGTACATTGACTCCTATTCCGAAAAAAGATAAAGATAGCCGGCAATGTTGTTCCTATAGGTCTGTAACAGGTTCTGTTCTTTGTAAATTGCTGGAATTACTAGTGATTAAGGACATAAATAAGGCTTGTTCAACTCCGGACAACCAGCTTGGATTTAAGGAAGGCTATAGTCGGGAACACGTGCATTATATAATTGCCAACGTTCTGATGGATATAGAGAATAGTGGCGAGTTTCTCGTCCTTGCGGCTCATGATGTCTCTACTGCTTTCGATTCTATTGTGCATTCTCATTTGCTATATAGTGGGCAGCAGTCAAGTCTCAATCGTTCAGTTGTGCGGGTATTTAAAAATCCGCATGCGAGATTATGTATTGTCGTGAAAGTACCTACTCGTCATGGTTATGTAATGTGTAAAGCCGTAATTCGAGTTTGGAAAGGAATCCGCCAGGGTGGTGTAACTTCGCCACCATTGTATAATCATAGTGCGGTTGAAACCCAGAAAAAGGCTAGAATTAGTTTTGTTTTTAAAGGTTTGGACCTTTCCATACTCAATAACACGGACGACATCCTGAATTTAAGAAGAACTGCATCGTCTGATGAGGAGAATTTTTCTGTGCTTAGTAGGGAATATGCCAAAACTGGTCTCGATTTTAATGTTTCGAAGATCGAGATCCTTACTTTCGGCAAATCTGTTAGAGTGTTCAGTTATCTGCTTGTATTAAGTATATCGGTTTACCGATAGGGGATAGTGTAAAACCCACAAGGACTCTCCTTATCTCTCATCTCAGTGAGAAACTTAGAAAAGCGTTTAGTGCGCTAGTTTGCTGTAAATCTTGTTACAGCAGGAGTATTCTCGCCCGTGTCTACAATGCTTTTGCTGTGCCTCATGTCCTTGCATTGACTCCATTTTGGTATAGGTTTACGGCAACTGATAAAAAGACTATTAGATCCGTGTATTTTTGTTTCGCGAAATTTCTTTTGTGAATACCCCTATGGACTAGAAACAAAAGACTGGTGTCAACCTACGGGCTAACTGAGCCACAAACCGTGGCTGAGCAGCGTCGCTGTCGCTATTTATCTAGGCTCAATAGGACAAACAGCCTCCATTCTGCTTTGTGCTAGTATAATTATTTGAATCTATTTTCGGAATAGTCTTCTTTGTGAGTGTGTTCTTCTTTTTTTTTTTTTTTTTTTTTTTTTTTGTCTTCATCTACTCTGTAGTGAACTCTTGTGTGTTTTTTTGGGCAATAAAGATATTGATTGGTTCAATATTGCTAAATGTTTTGTAGTTCATATTTGTTTTTGTCTTCTTTAACTTTCTTGAATACTATTTCGCTATTGTAGATTCCATGATAAACATCCTTTTAACAAACATAAAAAATTCGTACTAATAAATAAGAAAAACTCTTTGTCAAACTGCTAGTGTATTTTCACATTGTTTAAAAATTTGTGACACAACAAAATTTTTACATAGCTACCTCAGCAACTTCCGAGTTTCATGGCAAAAGTAAAGGTACCCCGTTCAAGCCTCTTTAGATCTTAAGTTAGGCAGTAACTAAATAATTTCGGTTAAATCCTGAGATTGCCAATTTCGGTGCTCTGGAAATCAACAAAATTATGCCGATGGCTTGATAGTACCTCTGTATGTTCAAAATAATATTTGGACTATCACTTGCTATAACAGAAGTAGTGTTATATTAATATCTCCGAGCAGGGCCCTATCCTTTTGCATATATTAATATCTCCGAGCAGGGCCCTAACCTTTTTGCATATATTAATATCTCCGAGCGGACAGTACCCCTTAATTGTGTTAATCTAAGGAAGCAGACAGTACTCCCTTATTGTGTCAATTTAAGGAAGCGGACAGTACTCGCACCATACATGTGGGCTATCACTTTAGGCAGACATATTTTTTGTATGAATGATATTTCATTTAATGTTTTTTTGTAAGGATCTTTTATGTTTAGGGATGTAAGGATTTTTATTGTTCATTGCATTGGTGTTTTATTTTATGTTTATTAGTACACGCGGGCTATGATTCCAAGCAGAAACATAGTCAATCCATACAAGCGGGCTATCATTTCATGTTTTATTTAATGTTGTTTTTTTTGTATGGATGTTTTATGTTTATTTATGTAAGGATTTTTATTGTTCATGATACAAATGGCCTATCATTCCATGTTTTATTTAATGTTGTTTTTTCGTATGGATGTTTTATGTTTATGGATGTAAGGATTTTATTGTTCACCATACAAGCGGGCTATCATTCCATGTTGTATTTAATATTTGTTTTTGTATGGATGTTTTATGTTTATGCGTGTAAGGATTTTTATTGTTCACCATACAAGCGGACTATCATTCAATGTTTTATTTAATGTTTTTTTTTATGGATGTTTTATGTTTATGGATGTAAAGATTTTTACTGTTCACCATACAAGAGAGCTATCATTCCATGTTTTATTTAGTGCTGTTTTTTTTTGTATGGATATATTGATTTTTATTTTAATAATTTTTTATTGATGTCATTTTATTGTACTCTAATGATGATATTTTTCTTTTCCAATGATACAGTTTTTTACATTCTAAGTATCTTCCCATTGATTTTTATGAAGTTAGTGTTCGATGTAGGAATCGAACGTGAGACCCGTGATTTCCTAAGGTAAAAGAACGACACGTTAATCGACTGAACCAACAAGCCATTGAATATATTATGATTTTAGAAATACATCCAATGTATTGTTTCTGGGACATTGCCCAACTGATGTTAAGCGTCACAATATCGTAACAAGTTCATTCCATTGAACTGCAACAAGTTCAAGCACATTCGATTTATCAATTGGATTTTTGATAAGTGTTAAAAGTGACTTGTTTCGGGGCATTTTTATGGCATCATCGTGAGAATATGCATACCACGATGATTTGAGATGCTTACTGGACAGACAATTTCTTCTGATGCTTGGGCCCCAAGTCCTACCCCTATCCCTCAACCCTATCCCTACACCCCTTCCTCCCTCAACCTCTTACAGCCCCCCCAACCCCCTCCCCACTTTTTTGACAGTTTTTTTCCACTTTGTTACAGGTGTTAGAATGACATGAAACATACTTAAAAAATAAAAAAATAACATTTAATATTTTCCAAACTCAAAATGAGAATGATATAGAAATGTTAGTGGTGACTTTTACTATTTTTTTTAATGATTTTTTTATGCACTGAAATTATTCAACTTTTTCTTATGTATCTTAAAATAACATGAAATATGCTTGCGGCTCCATCAATCGTACTCTATGCTTGCTCATAGACATGATGTGGCTTTCCCACTGTTACTCTATGATGGGTTATCGACACTACCTAGTTTATTGCATGTATTGAATCAGAATTTTTTAAGCAGTGGAACGATAAAAACATAACTAATATCTCCAAAAAGTAAAGATGAAGCATTTTAAGAAAGTGTATTGACATGATAGTGTTATTGTAGCATTGAATGCTGCCAAGGAGAAGTATTTAAACTATGAAATGAGTAAAAGTGGTAGCGCTATCGGAAGCGTATACGTGCATTGTCATGACAGTAAGGAATTAAATTTCTTTGGAGTACCAAAAAAATCAACTGTTAGGATGTTGGATATGCAAGATTGAGATCTCCGGAGATGATTGCACTCAAAGAGAATGCCAACATATAAATATTATTTGATGAAGAGGGGTATCTTCTTGCTAGTGCTTGTGGTAATATGTAACCCAGTGTTAAACCATATCGTCAGCTTTCGGGTATTAGCATTCAAATGAAAGCAAAGGGGAAAAGAAAGGCCTACTCTTCTACTAATATCATAAACCATATCTTGTCTATGTGCAGAAACTGTTACCTGTATAAAAATAATGTTGTAATAGACAGTGAAATTGCCGTAAAATAAAAAGGGCATTGATAGAAAATATCACTAAGGAATATAAAGATGAATCGATAAAAAACAAAGTACCAGCAAACGTTACAAGCATTGATCAAACAGTCAATGATCCAAATAATACCAAAGACGAAACGCATATTGAACTTGTTGGTGACACACCAGTAAAAATTTGTGTATGACTCAAAAAGGAATATCGATTATTCTACTGATTACGAGCTAAAAGAAGACAATAGCGACAATATCAAGAGAGAACATGGTGAATTATTTTATGAAACGGATTCAAAATGTCCAAAGCTGGTCATTGATATTAATAATGTATCATAATTATTTTTTGTATTGATATTCTATATGGCATTATTTCATTAAAAATACATTAAGAATTACATTGTTATGTGTTCATTATGTTTAGAGTATGCTAGCATATCAAACATTTAGAATGTCTATTAAAACATCGGAGATGTAAGAAATGTAATTTGCATACATCATATGTCGGCTAGATAGATTAACATAGAGAAAATCTAAGTATAAGAATGAATAAATTCTCTATCAACATCTATTGTCAGATACATGGGATAACATTGACAAAATCTCAGTATCAGGGTCATTTGACAGATACGTTTGATAGTGTCAGAGTGAATAAATTCTTTATCAATGTCTTTTGACAGATACGTTTGATAACACTGACCAAATCTAAGTATCATAGGGCATATATTCTCTATCAACATCTATTGTCAGATACATGGGATAACATTGACAAAATCTCAGTATCAGAGCGAATAAATTTTTTCTATCAGCATCTTTATCGGATACAACGGATAAAATTGAGAAAATCTAAGCATCAGAATAAATAAATTCTTTATCAATATCATTTGACAGATACGTTCGATTGTGTCAGAGTGAATAAATTCTTTATCGTTGTCTTTTGTTGGACATGATTGATAAAATTGAGAAAATCTAAGCATCAGAGTGAATAAGTTCTTTATCAATGTCTTTTGAAAGATACGTTTGACAACACTGACCAAATCTAAGCATCATAGGGAATAAATTCTATACGAACTTCTTTTGTCGGATACATCAGATAACATTCACAAAATCTATATACCAGGGTGAATAAATTCTTTATAAAATTGAGAAAATCTAAGTATCAAAGTGAACAAATTCTTTATAAATGTCTTTTGACAGAATGTTTGATAACACTGACATAATTTAAGTACCAAATTGATCAAACTCTTATTTAACATTGTTTATCGATATCATTTGTCAAATACGTCGGATAACATTGACCAAAGGTATGTATTAGAATGAATAAATTCTTTATCATCCGTTGTCGGATATGTTATTATGAAAAAAATTGTAAGTAAGTAACAAACTCTTTCTTAAATTCCCCTCTTGGATACACAATACAGAAATTTCATTTAAGAAATTATGAAACAATTGTAATTTCCATGCTTCATTTACATGCAATATATACCGAGAGTTCTATGACTCCTGCCCGCAACGTATTCTACGGGTTTTATGACTCCTCCCCACAATGAATTCGGATGGTTTTAGGACTCATCCCCCTAGCCATAACTCCATTCAACCTTAAGCATTGGTATAAAAGTTTGATGAAGTACTTCTCTACTTAAATACTACATTAATAGCTTCCAAGATGATAGGACTGTATGACATAGAATTTATCGGTTTGAAAAAATCATCTTGTGGTGTTATATTTGAAAGTATATTTTTATTATTGTCTATGGAACTCGAAGAAATTGACTGTTATCATTGGATGGTGAACTATAATTTGTTTGAGTATGATAAAAGCTTGTGGAGTACTAAATTACGTCGTATAAACAGATTGGGATTCTACGATAGAGTGATTACACCACTTAATAAAAGTGGTCAGGAACTGAGAAATAATCAAGAGGAAGCCAGAGAAATTTGCATTTTTTTCGGGATTGAATCACTCTACGTAAATGGTAATGTAACTACAGATAAAATTTTAATTCAAAAGTGTGACCCTAGGATTCCACTTTTCAATCTAGAAGAATTTAAGTGTCCTAAATTTTAAGGGGCTTATCACCGTCCAGGAGACGATGTTAGGTTCTTCGCGCAGTGGATACCAAAGGACATACCTGATAGCGATAAGTGCATAAGACACGGTAAAAACTATTCTATATCATGGGATCCTCGTTTCTGGACGTTTAAGAGTGTAATTTAAGTACTATTTTTATGTAAATATGTGTTTTTTTTTCAAAAAATCTTTTAATATGTTTAAGCAATAATTATCTTTAAGCTTAACCCATCTTTATTCTTTAGAATAGTTCTATTCATTCATTAAACTATCAAGAAATTGTAAGTAGGTAACAATCTCTTTCTTGAATTCATCTCTTGGATACACTATATGGAGATATCATTCAAGTAATCATGAAAAAATTGTAAGTAAGTAACAAATTCGTTTTTTGAATTCACCTCTTGGATACACAATACGATAATTTCATTCAAGAAATTATGACAAAGTTCTAAGTAAGTAACAAACTCTTTCTTGAATTCCCCGTTTGGATGCACAATACAGAAATTTAATTCAGGAAATTATGAAAAAAAAATTTTAAACAAACTCTTTCTTGAATTTGCTTTTTATAACAGAAATACAGTAATTTCACTCAAGAAAGTATGAAAAAAATGTAAGTAAGCAACAAATCTTTCTTGATTTCTCCTCCTGGATACACAATAGTAGACATTTCATTCAAGAAAATATAAAAAAAAATTGTAAGTAAGTAACAAACTCAAGTATGTAACAAACTCTGTCTTGAATACACCACTTGGATACACAATACGGAAATTTCATTCAAGGAATTATGAAAAAAATTGCAAGTAAGTAACAAACTCTTTCTTGAGTTCATCTCTTGGGTACACAATACGGATATTTCATTCGAGAAATTATGAAAAAATTGTAAGTAAGTAACAAGCTCTTCATTGATTTCACCTCTTGGATGCACAATACAGATATTTCATTCAAGAAACTATGAAAAAATCGCAAGTAAGTAGCAAACTCTTTATTGTTTTCACCTCTTGGATATACAATACGGAAATTTCATTCAAGAAATTATGGAAAAATTGTAAGTAAGTAACAAACTCTTTCTTGAAGTCATCTCTTGGATACACAATGCAGAAATTTCATTCAAGAAATTATGAAAAAATTGTAAGTAAGTAATAAACTCTTTTTGAATTCACCGTTTGGATGCACAATACAGAAATTTAATTCAGGAAATTATGAAAAAAATTGTAAACAAACTCTCTTGAATTTGCTTCCTTGACAGACAATACAGCAATCTCACTCAAGAAATTATGAAAAATTGTAAGTAAGTAACAAACTCTTTGTTGAATTCTCCTCCTGGATACACAATACAGACATTTCATTCAAGAAATTATAAAAAAAATTGTAAGTAAGTAACAAACTCAAATAAGTAACCAACTCTTTCTTGAATACACCTCTTGGATATAAAATAGGGAAATTTCATTCAAGAAATTATGAAATAATTGCAAGTAAGTAACAAACTCTTTCTTGAATTCTCCTTTTGGATAAACAATAAAGAAATTTCATTCAGGAAATTATAAAAAAAATTGTAAGTAAGTAACAAACTCTTTCTTGAATTCACCTCTTGGGTACACAATACGGAAATTTCATAGAAGAAATTATGAAAAAATTGCAAGTAAGTAAGTAACAAACTCTTTCTTGAATTCACCTCATGGATACACAATAAAGAAATTTCATTCAAGAAATTATGAAAAAATTGTAAATAAGTAACAAACTCTTTGGATACATCAGATAACGTTCATAAGATCCAAGTTGTATTTATTTTGACTTTATGTGTCATTACGTTGAATTTAGGTTAGACCGGTCATAGATGGTAGCACACCCAGCTAGACACACAGTCATAGTGAGAGAGACATGCAAAAAACTTGGGTTAATTTAGGTTCACTTACAGTGGAGCGCCACTCTAAGTGAACCTAAATTATTTACAATTTTCCATAATTTCTTGAATGATATTTCCGTATTTTGTACCCAAGAGGTGAATTCAAGAAAGAGTTTGTTACTTACTTACAATTGTTTTTATAATTTCTGGAATAAAATGTCTGTATTGTGAATCCAGGACGAGAATTCAAGAGAGTTTGTTACTTACTTGCAATTTTTTCATAATTTCTTGAATGAAATTTCCGTATTGTGTATCCAAGAGATTTATTCAAGAAAGAGTTTGTTACTTACTTGAGTTTGTTACTTACTTACAATTTTTTTTTATAGTTTCTTGAATGAAATGTCTGTGTTTTGTATCCAGGAGGAGAATTCAACAAAGAGTTTGTTACTTACTTAGAATTTTGTCATAATTTCTTGAGTGAAATGGCTGTATTGTCTGTCCAAGAAGCGAATTCAATTAAGAGTTTTTTTACAATTTTTTGATAATTTCCTGAATTAAATTTCTGTATCGTGCATGAAAACGGTGATTTCAAGAAAGAGTTTGTTACTTACTTAGAATTTTGTCATAATTTCTTGAATGAAATGTCTGTATTGTATATTCAGGAGGGGAATTCAAGAAAGAATTTGTTACTTACTTACAATTTTTTCATAATTTCTTGAATGAAATTTCTGCATTGTTTGTATCCAAGAGGTGATTTCAAGAAAGAGTTTGTTACTAACTTACAATTTTTTCATAATTTCTTGAATGAAATTTCCGTATTGTATATCCAAGAGGTGAAAAGAATAAAGAGTTTATTACTTACTTGTGATTTTTTCATAATTTATCGAATAAAATATCTGTATTGTGCATCCAAGAGATGAAATCAATAGAGTTTTTTACTTACTTCCAATTTTTTTATAATTTCTCGAATGAAATTTCCGTATTGTGTGTCCAAAAGGTGAATTCAAGAAAGAGTTTGTTACTTACTTGCAATTTTTTTCATGATTTCTTGAATGAAATTTCCGTGTTGTGTATCCAAGAGGTGTATTCAAGAAAGAGTATGTTACTTACTTGAGTTTGTTACTTACTTACAATTTTTTTTCATTATTTCTTGAATGAAATGTCTGTATTGTGTATCCAGGAGGAGAATTCAAGAAAGAGTTTGTTACTTACTTACTTGCAATTTTTTCATAATTTCTTGAGTGGAATTGCTGTATTGTCTGTCCAGGAAGCAAAATTATGAAATAGTTTTTTTACATTTTTTTCATAATTTCCTGAATTAAATTTCTGTATTGTGCATACAAACGGAGAATTCAAGAAAGAGTATGTTACTTACTTAGAATTTTGTCATAATTTCTTGAATGAAATTATCATATTGTGTATCCAAGAGATGAATTCAAAAAAAGAATTTGTTAATTTATTGATTATTTTTTGTAAGGTTAAGGTAGCTGTGCTTTTGGGGAGGAAGGGGGGAATCTCTTAGATAGTGACTTGTATGGTTGAGGGATGTGGTTGTGTTGAGGAGTAAAGCAAGAGTCGTAAAGCGTGATTAGTAGGAATCGTTATTTTTTTAAGGGACTCAACGTGGTTTTTTTTTGCATAGAGAAGTTTATTTGTTTTATTTATTTCAATTTGTTTTAATTAAACCCGATTGAATCTGAATCTGACTTACTTACAATTGCTTCATGATTTCTTGAATGAAATTTCCATATTGTGTATCCAAGGGGTGAATTCAAGAAAGAGATTGTTACCTGCTTACAATTTCTTGATAGTTTAATGAATGAATAGAACTATTCTAAAGAATAAAGATGGGTTAAGCTTAAAGATAATTATTGCTTAAACATATTAAAAGATTTTTTGAAAAAAAACTCATATTTACATAAAAATAGTAGTAAAAGTTCACTCTTAAACATCAAAAAAGGAGGAACCCATGATATAGAATAGTTTTTACGGTGTCTTATGCACTTATGGCTATCAGGTATGTCCTTAGGTATCCACTGCGTCAAAAACATAACCTAGTCTTCAGGATGGTGATAAGCCCCTTCAAATTTAGGACACTTCAATTCTACTAGATTGAAAAGTGGAATCCTATTGTCACACTTTTGAATTGAAATTTTATTTGTAGGTACATTACCCTTTACATAGAGTACTTCAACCCCAAAAAAGCTGCAAATTTCACTGACTTCCTCCTGAACATTTCTCAGTTCCTTAACACTTTTATTAAGTGGTGTAATCACTCTATCGTAGAATCCCAGTTTATACGACGTAATCTAGTACTCCACAAGCTTTTATCATGCTCAAACAAATTATAGTTCACTATCCAATGATAACAGTCAATTTCTTTGAGTTCCATAGACAATAATAAAAATGTACATTCAAATATAATACCACAAGATGATTTTTTCCAACCGATAAATTCTGTTTCATACAGTCCTATCATCTTGGAAGCTATTAATGTAGTATTTAAGTGGAAAAGTACTTCATCAAACTTTTATTATACCTTTGCTCAAGGTTGAATGGAGTAATGTCTAGGGGGATGAGTCCTAAAACCATCTGAACTCATTGTTGGGACGAGTCAAAAAACCTGTAGAATTCATTGCGGGGATGAGTCATAGAGCTCTCGATATCTATTGCATGCAAATGAAGCCTGGAAATTACAATTTTTTTAATTTCTTGAATGAAATTTCTGTATTGTGTATCCAAGAGGTGAATTAAAGAAAGAGTTTGTTACTTACTTGCAGTTTTTTCATAATGACATATCTGATAACGGATAATGATAAAGAATTTATTCATTCTAATACATAGATTTTTTAATATTATCCGACGTATCCGACAAATATTATCGATAAAGAATGTTAATAAAGAATTTGTTCAATTTGGTACTTAAATTGTGTCAGTGTTATCAAACATTCTGTCAAAACATATTGATAAAGAATCTATTCACTCTGATACTTAGATTTTCTCAATTTTATCAAGCATATCTGACAAAGCATGTTGATAAAGAATTTATATACCCTGGTAGTTAGATTTTGTGAATGTTATCTGATATATCCGACAAAAAAGTTGGTATAGAATTTATTCACTATGATACTTAGATTTGGTCAGTGTTATCAAACGTATCTGTCAAAAGACATTGATAAAGAATTTATTCACTCTGATGCTTAGATTTTCTCAATTTTATCAATCATATCCGACAAAAGACAATGAAAAAGAATTTATTCGCTCTGACACTATACAACGTATCTGTCAAATGATATTGATGAAGAATCTATTTTTTCTGATGCTTAGATTTTCTCAATTTTATCCGTTGTATCCGATAAAGATGCAGATAGAAAAAATTTATTCACTCTGATAGTTAGATTTTGTCAATGTTATCCCATGTATCTGACAATAGATGTTGGTAGAGAATTTATTCACTATGATACTTAGATTTGGTCAGTTTTATCAAAAGTATCTGTCAAAAGACATTAATAAAGAATTTATTCACTCTGATACTTAGATTTTCTCAATTTTATCAATCATATCTGACAAAAGACAATGATAAAGAATTTATTCATTCTGACACTATCAAACGTATCTGTGAAATGATATTGATAAAGAATCTATTTATTCTGATGCTTAGATTTTCTGAATTTTATTCGTTGTATCCGATATAGATACTGATAGAAAAAATTTATTCACTCTGATACTTAGATTTTTGTCAATGTTATCCCATGTATCTGACAATAGATGTTTATAGAGAATTTATTCATTCTTATGCTTAGATTTTCTCTATGTTAATTTATATATCGACACACGATGTATGCAAATCTTATTTCATACATCTCCGATGTTTTAATAGACATTCTAAACGTTTGATATGCTAGCATGCTCTAAAAATAATGAACACATAACAATCTAATGCATAATGTATTTTTAATGAAATAATGTCATGTAGAATATCAATACAAAAAAATATTATGATACATTAGTAATATCAATGATCAACTTTGGACATTTTGAATCTGTTCCATAAAATAATTCACCGTGTTCTCTCTTGATATTGTAGCTATTGTCTTCTCTTAGCTCGTAATCAGTAGAATAATCATTATTTCATTTTGACTCATACACAATTTTTACTGGTATGTCACTGACAGATTCAATATGCTTTTTGTCTTTGATATTATTTGTTTCATTGACTATTTGATCAATGCTAGTAACGTTTGCTGGTACTTTGTTTTTCATCGATTCATCTTTATATTCCTTAGTGATATTGTCTATCAATGCCCTTATTATTTGTCCGGCAGTCTCACTGTCTATTACAACATTATTTTTACACAGGTAACAGTTTCGGCACGTAGACAAGATATGGTTTATGATATTAATAAATGAGTAGGCCTTTCTTTTCCTCTTTGCTTTCATTTGAATGCTAATACCCGAAAGCTGATGATATGGTGTAACACTGGGTAATATGTTACCACAAGCACTAGCAAGAACATGCCCCCCTTCATCAACTATTATTTTTATGTTGGCATTCTCTTTGAGTGCAATCATCTCCGGCGATCTCAATCTCGCATATCCACCATCATAAGAGTTGAATTTTTTGGTACTCCAAAGAAATTTAATTCCTTACTGTCATGACAATGCACGCATAATTTTCCGATAGTGCCACCACTTGTACTTATTTTATAGTTTAAATACTTCTCCTTGTCAGCATTCAATGCTACAACAACACTGTGAACACATTTTCTTAAAATGCTTCATCTTCGCTTTTTAGAAATATTAGTTATGTGTTTATCGTTCCACTCCTTAAGAAATACTGCTTTAGTACATGCAATAAACTAGGTAGTGTCAATAACCCATCATAGAGTTCCAGTGAAAAGGCGGCATCGTGTCTATGAGCAAACATAGAGTACGATTGGTAGAGCCACAAACATATTTCATGTCATTTTAAGATACATAAAAAAATTGAATAATTTCAGTGTATAAAAAAATTCATTCAAAAAAATGATCACTACAAACATTATTTTTCTAATAGTAAGAGTCACGACTAACATTTCTATATCATTCTCATTATGAGTTTGGAAAATATTAAATGTGATTTTTTTTTATGTTTTAAGTATGTTTCATGTCATTCTAACACCTGTAAAAAAGTTGAAAAAAGCTTTAAAAAAATTTGGGGGTTGGGGAGGGGGCCAGGTTAAGGTTAAGAGAGGAAGGGGTGTAGGGATAGGGTTGAGGGATAGGGGTAGGACTTGGGGCCCAAGCATCAGAAGAAATCGTCTGTCTAGTAGGGATCTCAAATCATCGTGGTATGAATATCCCCAAGATGATGCCATAAAAATGCCCCGAAACAGGTCACTTTTAACACCTATCAAAAATCCAATTTTTAAATTGAATATGCTTGAACTTGTTCCAGTTCAATGGAATGAACTTGTAACGATATTGTGACACTTAACATCAGTTGGGCAATGTCCAAGAGACAATACATTGGATGCGTTTCTAAAATCATAGTATATTCAATGGCTTGTTGGTTCAGTCGATTAACGTGTCGTACTTTTTACTTAGGAAATCATGGGTCTCACATTCGATTCCTACATCAAACGAAAAGTTCATAAACATCAATGGGAAGATTCTTAGGATGTAAAAAATCGTATCATTGGAAAAGAAAAATATCATCATTAGAGTGCAATAAAATGACATCAATAAAAAACTATTAAAATAAAAATCCATATATCCATACAATAAAACATCCATACAAAAAAATATTAAATAAAACACCAACCATACTGCCCCGTTGGAAAGCAAGGTGAAAGCCCCGTTGGAAGGATGATTGAAAATCCTTACATTCATAAACATAAACATCCATACAAAAAAAACAACATTAAATAAAACATGGAATGATAGCCCGCATGTATGGTGAACAATACAAATCCTTACATCCATAAACATGAAACATCCATACAAAAAAAAAACATTAAATAAAACATGGAATGATAGCCCCCTTGTATGGTGAGCAATAAAAATCCTTACATCCATAAACATAAAACATCCATACATAAAAAACAACATTAAATAAAATATGGAATGATAACCCGCTTGTATGGGGAACTAAAAAAATCCTTACATCCATAAACATAAAACATCCATACAAAAAAAAACATTGAATAAAAATGGAATGATAGCCCGCTTGTGTGAATTGACTATGTGTCTGCTTGGACTGATAGCCCACGTGTATTGATAAACATCAAATAAAACACCAATATAATGAACAAAAAAAAATCCTTACATTCATGAACATAAAACATCCATACAAAAAACAACATTAAATAAAACATCAGTCATACAAAAAACATGTCTGTTAGGAATGATAGCCCGCTTGTATGGTGGGAATACTGTCCGCTTCCTTAAATTGACACAATAAGGGAGTACTGTCTGCTTCCTTCGATTAACACAATTAAGGGGCACTATTCGCTCGGAGATATTAATATATGCAAAAAGGTTAGGGTCCCTCTCGGAGATATTAATATATGCAAAAAGGATAGGACCCCGCTCTGAGATATTAATATAACGCTGCTAACAGTTACTCTATAAGTAGAAGATAACTGGAGACAAATTCCTCGTTGGTATACTACCCCCCCCCCCCCCGCCTAGGAAAACAAGAATGCCAAGTCATCAGAACCAAACATCTATTTTTGGAAAAATAACCATGAAACCATCGGTTTTTATTCACAGGTGTTCCTGTTGTTTCAGGATTATTTAACTAACATCCTAACTTTAGATGCTTTTGGGCCCCGAATCTAGCAAACTGCTACCTTAATTTAGATTCCAAGGTGCACCGGTCCAAATGCCGAAGGCTCAGTTTTGATGAAAACCCAAATTTAGAACATTATACTCTACAATTTGAGCTATGCTTTTGAACTTGCATCCTATGGAAATACTAAGAAGTTCCGAAATAAGCGGGCTCAAGTCGTGCATACTTTCCGCAGCCCGCTTATAGAAAAACAGACTACCCCTTAGAAATTTAACATCTCTATGATTCCAACCAGTATCTTTCTCCTTTTTCCACAATGTGGACGCTGATTTCTAGAATTTCAAAATTCGCTTCATTCTAGTTGAAATTACAAGTCGTTTTCAGTGACGTGGAAAGCTTTTCTGAAAATGTTAACCATCACTTTAAAAAGTGTTTTTGTTTAAGGTTTTATGAATTGCTTCCAGTTTTCAAGCCCAGAACTGAATCTTCAGTTACAACTAAGTGAAGATGAAAGGTATTTGCTGGGAACTGACGCTATCGGATTTTGTGTGTGGTCACTTCAAAGCCCATTGAAAAGTGATCCCAAGCAACGGTTTCTACTTCCTTCAAGCGTGAGAAATATCTCAGTAAAGCTTCTGAGTTCTAATTCTATTGCTATTAGCCAAAGTGATACTTATGCTATTGCAGGAGTAAGGTAGGTTCTTGTTTATTTTGTACCAAAGTATTCTTGTAGGTAGGTATTACTGTGTATTAGTTCTTTTAGTTTCCTATTTCAATGCTTGTCTAATCATATGTTACTGATCTAAATGCTTCCATCTTGCTTTAAAGGGATGAGCTGAAATAAATGTTTTGAGATGGCTAGGACACGTTGCCTAGGTCATCCTTCAAGTCATGCTTTGTGCATGAAGCGTGATGAAAATCATGCTTCAAGGTCATCCGTCTATAGAAAAACTAAAAATTAGTAGTTTCAGTTAAGTGGCAGAAATAGGTTATAAGAAACCTTTTAAAGGAAATTGAAATTTCATGCAAGTTATTAAAGAGTGAAACTTAAAACATATTTGGTGGAAGAGGATCGTGCGCTTCTATGTTGACTTGAGGTGGCTTGATTCTGAAAAAAGTTATTAGCAGTAACAAAATTCGTTAAGAGCCTTAATTTTTGAAAAAAAATTATGTGAGTGACGTCATTTTTTTATTTTTTTTTATTACAATGTCGCTGTCATTCTTGTAAAACTTATGTGGAAAAATTGAAGATTTTCATGTATGAAGAAGTTTATATTAAATTGCTTAAAGAGCATAAAACTGGTAATTGCAAAATGTTTTACATATATTTTGGCAAGGGATTACAGCAATTCAGAAATCTTAAAAGAGAAAACAAAAAGTTTAAAGCTTAGTAGAAATCGGACCTGCGGTAATAATCAAACATCTTTGAATAGATCTCAGGATGAAAAGACAGTAAATTGCGTAAAGAGCCAGAAACTGGTAATTGCAAAAATATTTGTATATATTTTAAACAAGGGATTACAACAATTCAAAAACCTTAAAACGCAACGAAATCTATCGACATTTTAAGATATATATATATATATATATATATATATATATATATATATATATATATATAATATATATATATATATATATATATATATATATATATATATATATATATATAATATATATATATATATATATATATATATATATATATATATATATATATATATATATATATATATATATATATATATATATATATATATATATATATATATATATATATATATATATATATATATATATATATCTTAGAGTGTCGATATATTTCGTTATACAATTTGTAATAAAAAGTTGGGTTTTCTACTTTCCTTCTATTCATCATGGTCCTAACCATGGAATTTTACAAACTTATCGTCTGATTTGGGCCACTCTAGCAAGGTAATGGTCAATCATTTTATTTCCTCAAAACTTTATAACCCTACTTAATAGTAAATCAAACAATCAATAAAACATTTATCACCCAATCAAGAGAAAATTCAGTGGAGTAAGACACAAAAAGAAAAGAAAAGGACATAACCGAAAGATTCATAATATATAAAAGCGCATTAACATCACATTAACCGGTATCCAAAATGGGTGGAAGATCACTTAAATTCAAAAAAAAAAAATGAACTAATTGATCATAAGGACCACTGCAGCATGCTGTTTGCTCGTACATCCTCCCAAAAACGACAGGTAGGGCAGACGGGGCATCCTTAACTGACAAATTATTTATGAGGTACCGATTTTAGGTGCGCCTTGGGATGTACATCAAGAATTTTACAAATTTAAAATAATTAGTTCGCAACTTCTTCCTATCCTTATTACAAAGGATATGATTGAAACCACGTCGGTAATAAATAGCGGGGGCATAATATGCACTATATAGAGGACAAAGTGCCCTTGGTTGAACCGTCTGCGATTCGGAGAGATTTTACCGCAGGTAATCCTGATATTTTGTATACATTCATTTATAATAAGTGAGCAGGTTGAAGCTAGTGAGCGAGCAAAAGAAATACCTAACCATTAAATACGGTCCTTAGAATGAAGACACCAAGAATCATAATAAAGAGAGTGACTTGACTTATTATTAAAACACAAAAATTCACGCTTATAGTTATTAAACGACAGACCTGCCTTACTCAATGGGGAATACAACGTTTTAAGATTATTGATCAGACCTCGGCGTGTAAGACTGACTAGAAGGGCATCATCTGCATAAGCAGTATGACTAATACCTAAATCTTTATAAAAATAACTTGGCGAAAGACTACGAAGACAACCTCCTAAAACATATTTGAGAATATAAATTGAAAGCATCCCTCCCTGTCGCACTCCTCGTCGGACAGAAATCGGATTTGAAACATCATTATTCCATTTATTACGGACATTTGCAAGACAATACCAATACCCTAGTAATTTCACAACTGACAAATAGACACCAGTTCATAATAGAGCATATAATGCCTGCGAATGCACAACATTATCAAATGCACCCTTAATATCAACCAATACAGTAAATAGAGACTGGTGATTCATAACAGCATGTTTCATGATTTTGCTTAAAAAAAAAGGTACCCATGGTTTTACGGAAACCAAATTGAAACGGAGTGAAATCACACTTACTTATTATAGGTATGAGGGTTGCATATTCAAAAAACTTACTAAATACACACGAAACCATTATAGGGTGATAACTGATAACCGATAACTGAAAGGGATATTAATGATGCAAGAATTCGGCAAATCTCGGAAAAAACATTTGTATAATGCGACACAAAGTCACTAATATCAAGTGAAGACTGCACTTTAGGCTCACACTCACTCCCCTTAATAACCCTGCGCCATGATTTTTGATCTGTGGAAGCATCCCAACCATTTGAGCGAGCATTTCTCAGAGAAACTTTATATTCCGTCTTTGTTTTCTGCTTTAGACGAAACACTGTTCCCGCTTGGGGTTGTTCACATGCGTACCACATGCGGAGCCAGAATCTAGCTCTTTTCTTTGCAGCAAAAACATCATCATTTATAGACCAAAAAGGCTTCCTCGTACCACTGCATACACGCTCAACTGTGACAGCCGTTTTAGCCGCGGATTTTAAACAGGACACTATTTCCGAATAATAAAAAATTCAGATCTAACTTCGCTTTAGGGCTAGGGACAGAACACTGGAGAAGATGGTAAGGCACTTTGATCAAAGAAAGTTGCGCACAGAGTGTAGAGATAAATAATACCGGATCACAATAGCTCAAATTAGATTTCTCGCGCCACTTGTCACTGCGTCCTGCTGAACCATCAGTAGCATTAGAGAGACAGGGAACAGATAAACTACAAGTGAGTGGAGAAGATCGTCACCAATTTGAATATCTGAAAGTATGAATTATATCTATGAATAAATTATATAAATATAAATTATATAAATGAAATAATTTCTTAGACCACACTGCTTTTCCATGTGGGGCCGAAATATTCGGAGCTTTTGTGCATATTTAATTGTTTTGTAGTTCACTGCTTGTTAGAAAATTAAAACCCGTTTTTCGTGTTTAAAAAAATTTTTTTTGTTTTTAATGGAAAAGCAGTGTGGTCTAAGAAATTATTTACGTCTAGCCTAGTTTGAGTCAGCGGTTGCAGAACATCTTTATAATTTTCCTCATCACAGTATTTTATTTGATCAAACAAAAATAGTAGATACGTCTGTAGGACTTTTACAAAGCTTCAGGGAAATTATAGAAATAAAAAAGATAATATATGGGGGTACTAGTATCAATAGAGATGAAGGGGAAGCTGGGATCAATTCAATTTATAATAGTTTAATTAAAATGCAGGCAAGATATTCAACCAATACTGATTTTAATAATATTTCTGAAACGAAAGATGACCTTGCGAACAAAGGTCAGAATGGGTTAAATGATGAGAAAAGTAAACGAACTGCAGCTAAGCTTGCAACAAAACGAATCCATTCAATTTATAATTCATAAAATGGTTGATGAACTTGTGAAATTTAATTAAAGGTTATGGACAGGGGGGTTAGTTGACCTTTTATTGTTTTGGTCTAAGTATAAATATATTCTTCATTTTTGATAGATTTCAATTTATATACTGGGAGGAGGCGAGTAGAATCAATATAGACATTCAGTA